>NW_028084643.1:3293259-3865768 GCF_014824575.4 Sturnira hondurensis
TGGATGGAACTGGAAAGCATTATGCTGAGTGAAATAAGCCAGGTGTTGAAGGACAAATACCATATGATCTCACCTCTAACAGGAAGCTAAACAACAAAACAAACAAGCAAGCAAAATATAACCAAAGACACTGAAATAGAGAACAGGCTGACAGTGACCAGAGGGGAGAGGGGAGGGAATTTCAGGGGAAATAAGGGAGGGATTTAGAGGAACCTATATAAAGGATACATGGACAACAACTGAGAAGGGTGGAAATGGGAGGGAGGGGGAGGATGGGGGGTGGGATGGGACGGGATTAATAGACAGAAAACTGTACTTGAAAAATAATTAAATAAAAAAAAATTGAAAAAAAAACAAAATCCATGGACAATAAGAAAGTCCATATAAACTAAATAAAGGGCAACCCAAGAGCACCCACTGCACCACTGAGTCCCACAGAACTCCTACCATATAACTCTACCCCACAAAGACAGGCATGCAAAACAGAGAACACAGATGCAGATACCAACAAAAAAAGTAACTTAAAATGGGGAGACAAATAAATAAACCTCAATCGAAAGGAAAAGAGGCATCCCCAGAAAAAGAACTAAATGAAATTGAGGCAAGCAATCTATCAGATACAGAATCCAAAATAATGGTTATTAAGATGCTCAGGACACTCAGTGAGAACTACAAGGAACTTTGTGAGAGTACACAAAACTTAGTGGGAACTACAACAACATGAAAAAGGACATAGAAATTATAAGTAAAAATAAGGAAGAAATGAAGACTACAATATCTGAAATGAAAAACACACTAGGAGGAATTAAAAGCAGATTAGATGAAGCAGACAACTGAATCAGCAAGCTGAAAGGCAAGGTAGAAAGAAATACCCAGTTAGCACTACAGAGCAAAAAAAAAAAAAAAAGACTAAAAAAAACCTAAACAAACAAAACAAGGATAGTTTAAGGGAGCTCCAGCACAACATGAAATGTAACAATATAAGATAACTATTAAAAGTAGAATAAAAGGAGTAAGCATAGAAAACCTGTTTGAAAAAATAATAACAGATAACTTCCCTAACTTAATGAGGGGAAATAAGTCATGCAAGTTCTCAAAGCTCAGAAGATCCTAAACAAGACAAACCCAAAGAGGCCTACTCCAGGGCACATCATAATTCAACTGGCAAATTCTAAAGGCAAAAAGAGAATTTTAAGGGAAGCAAGGAGGAAAGAGCTTGGAACACACAAGGGAGCTATAATAAGGCTAACAGCTGATTTCTTAACAGAAACATCACAAACCAAAGGGATTAGCATGAAATATTCCAGGTAATGAAAAGCAAGGACCTACAACCAAGAATACTCTATTCAGCAAGGCTCTATTTAAAATAGAAGGTGAAATAAAGAGCTTCCCAGACAAAATAAAGCTAAAAGAGTATATCTTTACCAAGTTAGCATTGTGAGAAATAAGAAAGAGACTGCTATAAAAAGGAGGAGAGGAAGCATGAGAGTGAGAGAAAGAGTAAGAGAGAGATATGATAAAAATGGCAATGAATAAGAACTGATCAAAAATAAACTTCAATGTAAATGGGTTAAATGCTCCAATCAAAAGACATAGGATAGCTGAATGGATAAGACAACATGACCTGATACATGCTGTCTCTAAGACACCCACCTCAGAACAAGAGATCTACACAGGTTGAAACTGAAGGGATGGGGGAAAAATTTCAAGCCAAGGGACAAGAAAAGAAAGCTGGGGTAGCAATACATATATCAGAAAAATAGACCTCAAAACAAAAGCCTTAAAAAGGGACAAAGAGGGTCACTACATAATACTTCAGGGAATAGTCCAACAGGAGGATATAACCCTTGTAAACATATATGTACCCAACTTAGGAGCAACTAAATATATAAAGAAAATCTTGGAGAGATTCAAGGAAGATATTAATAATGACACAGTCATTGTAGGGGATTTTAACACCCCACTGTCAACAATGGACAGATCTTCCAAACAAAGAATCAACAAGGATGGTATGGCATTAAACAGTACTTTACATCAAATGGACTTAATTTATACATACAGAACCTTTTACCACAAAGAAGCAAAGTAAATATTCTTTTCAAATGCACATGAAATATTTTCAAAGATGGACCACATGACAGGACACAAAACAAACCTCAACAATTTCAAGAAAATTGAAATCACATCAGTTGTGTGCTCAGATCACAATGGATTGAAACTAAAAGCCTACCTCAAGGAAAATAAACCTAAAAAACATTTAAATACATGGAGACTAAATAACATGTTATTAAATAATAAATGGTCAGCAATGAGATTAAGGAAGAAATAAAAAAAGAAGTACCAAGAAACAAATGAAAATGAACACATAACAACCTAAAGTCTATGGGATACAGCATTGAGGTCAGTACTGAGAGGAAAGTTTGTAGCAACAGAGGCCTACCTACAGAAGATAGAAAAATCTCAGATAAACAACTTAACCCTAAATCTACAAGAACAAGAGGGAAAACAAAGTCCAGAGTGAGTAGAAAAAAACAAAATAATCAAGATCAAAGCAGAATTAAATGACAGAGACTAAGAGAACAAATCAAAGGATTAATAAATCGAGGAGCTTATTATTTGAAAAGATAAATGCAACTGACAAACCTTTAAACAGACTCATCAGGAAAAAAAGAGAGGACCCAAATAAACAAAATCAGAAATAAAAGAAGAGATGTTACAACCAATACCACAGAAATACAAAGGATTGTAAGACATTACTATGAACAACTATATGGCAAGAAACTGGACAACCTGGGAAAAATGAGTAAATTTCTAGAAATGAGCAATTGTTCTAAAACTGAATCAAGAAGAAGCAGAAAGCCTGAATAGACCAATAACAACTAGTGAAATGGAGGCAGTAATTAAAAAAAACTCTTGGAACACAAAAACCATGGACCTGTAAAATTCACAGGCTAATTTTACCCAACATTTAGGGAAGAACTAATTCCTATCCTTCTCAAACTATTCCAGAATTTTCAAGAAGAAAGAGTCCCAAATACTTTTTATGAGGCCAGTATCATCTTAATTCCAAACCAGGTAAAGATACAACAAAGAAAGGAAATATAGACCCATATCGATGACGAACATAGATGTTGAAATCCTCAACAAGATATTGGCAATCTGGACTCAGCAATACATAGATCATACACCATGATCATGTGGGATTTATCCCAAGGATGCAAAAATGGTACAATATTCACAAATTAATAAATGCAATGTACCACATAAACAAAATGAATAGCAAAAATTACATGATCATATCAGTAGATGCTGGAAAATTATTTGATAAATTCCAGAACCCGCTTATGATAAAAAACACACACTATGCAAAGTGTGAATACAGAGAGTATACCACAACATAAGAAAAGCCATATATGCAAGACCTACAGCCTGAATCACCAATTCAAAAGAACTTATGAACCCCTATGTTCATAGCGGTGCTATTTACAATAGCCAAGTGCTGGAAACAGCCTAAGTGCCCATCAGTAATCGAGTGCATCTACAAACTGTGGTATATTTATACAGTGGAATAATATGCAGCAGAAAGAAAGAAGTAACTCCTCCTTTTGTGACAGCATGAGTGGAACCAGAGAATATTATACTAGGTAAGCAAGCCACTCAGTGAAAGACAAATACCATACGATATCGCCTATGAGAGGAATCTAATGAACAAAAATAAATTAACAAACAAAATAGAACCACAAGCATGGAAATGTGGAACAGACTGACAGTGACCAGAATGGAGGGGGAAGTAGGATAATGGTGGAAAGAAGGGGAAAGGACTAGTCAAAGAACATGTATGAATGATGGACAGTATTGTGGGAATTGACTCTGGGAGTGTGGGGGGGTGGGATGGGCAGAGGAGAACAAAGGGGAAAAACTGGAAAAACTACAATGGAATACTGATAAAAATGATAAAAACCAAAAATAAAAACAAAAGAAAAAGGAATCTGCATTTTAAATAAGAATCCTGAGAATTTTTATTTTACACAGCGGAAAAGCAAAGCAACCTTAGAAGGATTAAGTTATGCAAGTTCTCACAGTTACTAAGTGGTGAAACTTGTATTGAATGCAAATACAATAAAAGCAAAACTAAACAATAAGATAAATCATTAAAGAAACACATTACTCTTTTTGAATAAACTAAATTACTTGAAGTGAAAATGACATGATCAAAAAAGTCAAAGGAAAATGCTAGCTTTATAAGGCATAGTAGTGTTATGAAAAAAGTAGGGTTTGTTGTTTTGGGTCCAAACTCTACCTCTCAGTGTGGCAATAAACAAATTACCTAATCTACCTCAACCTCAGTCTCTCATCTGTAAAATGGAAACACCTATGCCCACAGTTCTCTAACTGGTTTCAAAACTTAACTAAACTTAACTAAATCATCAGTTTATTAATCTATAATGTGCTACAATTCCAAAGTGCAAAGTCACTGTTTTTTATATGCATTGAAAAGCATTACTGAACATATATAAAATTCATTATTAGAAGCAAAATTAAATGTTTTCCAGTAAATTGATGCAAGTCAAATATTACTTTATATTCAAGGGCAACGGAATATAATCACCATTGGCTGGTGGGCAGATTTCTCCTTCAGTCCTGTGTAAGCTTCATGTGTGTGGCACCTACTGAGACATATTTACGACTATCTTCAGGTTCTAGTAATTGGTGTCCTTAATGCCTCCTTAACAGTCTATAGACTATTAGTCATTAGAAGAGGCAACCTTTGCTCGGTTTTGCCTTAGTGAAAAGGATATTCTTGTCCTCTGACATATTCTATGTCTACCCCAAAGACATATTCTATGTCTACACCAAGATATATAAAATGGCGAAAGGTAAATAGAACAAAACTAAAGGAATAATGGTCACCTTTCATATTCTAGAAAATATGACTATAAAAACATGTGCTCTCTAGAAATATCATCAAAGAAATATTATTTTCCTAAATCACTGAACATATAAATAAATTTAAGAATTGGCCATGATCCCTTGGCCACTGATCACTGACTAGATCTTTAAGTTATCATCCATCATCTACACAGGCATACTCTGTGTCTGGGTTTGGTGAACAAATTAGGCTGAGTTCCTCTTGCACTTTATCATCCATTTGCCACAATTGTTTAAAGTAACAAGTATACTTCATGTAGTAATTCTTTCTACAAAGGCATTAGCTAACATTTACTCATTAGCCAAGAAACAGAAAATTATTTTTAATGAATTCAACCAACATAAATGCCAATGACACAATTGTAAACAGTGATAAAATTTATAGGGAAAATAGAATAGAATAATAGTGGTAGTAATGATAGCAATTCATATATCTGAGTGCTATTTTTTATGTCAAACACTGTGATAAACCTTTTGGTGGCATCATTTGATTGAATGGCCAAAAACAACTCAAGAGGTATTTAATCATGCATAGTTAGAGAAACTTACTCTAAGTTAGAGAAACCTTACTTTAAGTTCATTAAGAGAATTAATGAACTTAATTGCCCGAGTTTAACAAGATTGTAAATGGTGGGACCAGATTTTCATCATAGGTGAACCAAGTCCAGAATTTGCATTCTTAACCACTCTGGCTTACTGTCTCCAGTTGTGTTCTATAATTGTTTTACATGTGTTAAAGGATATTATCAACAAAATGGCAAATAATAGTAAATATTTGTAGTATTATCATTGCTATTCCTAGTAACAAAGATATAATTACAAACTATCCTAAACACAGAAAACAGAAAAATTCAATATTAGCTTTAACAAAAACAAACTTCATGGAAGTTTTTTAAGTGCAATCTCACATATACCTAGTAAATATTTTTTTTTTATTTCAAGCAACAGTAACAAAACATTCACTTTTACTTTTAGTCACCTTAAGTTATTTTTCATAGGTTTGGCTTGGAAGAGTGAATAAATCTATTCATATCATGTCTTGACCATCTGGAAACATAATTTTAGGATATCAGGAAAGTTATTTTCTATTAGTGAAAGATATTAAACTGCATAATATTTCTATAGTTCATCCATCTAATTCATCTCCTTGCTTCCCAAAAGTTATTTATATTAGCCATACCAAGATGACTACAATTCAAACAAGTTTTGGCAAGGGAAGCCTTAGACACAAGTTTTAGATTTCTTCTCCCGACTCTAGTTGAGAAACTCTTGCATTGACTAAAATTGTTTCGGTAATACTCAGGGAGGGAGAAGCCATTTATTCAGCCAGAATTTTCTAACTTCAATTGTTCCCCAGAGTAAAAAGCAGGCACTTTGAGAAATTCATTCACTTTTGCAGACCTCTTGGGAAGTTTGCAAGAATTGCTACAATGTGTTAAATGGCACCCCAGTGGCTCTGAAAATGCATGTACTTAACAGAGCAGCCAATTCACTTTTCAGATGTTGCTTATATTGGGGGGGGGGTATCTAATTTAATATTTTATTATGAGTTTCTTTTGGTAGTTCTTTAGTTGCTATTACTATCAAATGCTCTAGGTTAGTATAGAGCATCTTAATAGTAAAGAACCCTAAATTGTTTATAAGAAGGATTAATTCCTGAGATTATGAAACATCCAAATATTGTCATTTAGTGCTAGACACCTTTGAAATAGAATGCTATAGAAACTCTACATTTATTGTGGGAAAAGATAACTGATAATTAACTTGTAATCTAGTGGCTAACAAAAAGAATAGGGCCTCAGCCTCAGATTCAATTAACATATTTAATGTATCCTTCTTGAAGTGGAGAAATGCACTGGCTTATATTTAAATAAATCTCACTTTATTTCCAGTGGGAGAACAGAAATTTCAATATATTATATGGGTGTCCATGATATATTTTCACCAAAAAAGAAATATTATAACAGGCAAATTTTATACGCATATTAGTGCCTAATGTGCTCTCGAGTATCTAGGCATCTTAATAGTAGCATTTATTCCTTGTGGGGCATTCCATTCCATTACTAATTCTCCTGTATCAGCTCCTCAAAATCTATAATGCTTACTTGACTTCCTGACATTTAATTTAATATTTTCCTATTGGTTCTTTCCTCATTTTCCCTTTCTGCATCTCAATTTTCTTCTCTCTTTAGCTACATGTCAGTAAAAATTTCACTCATTTTTTTCTCCACAGTCATTTCTTCAATGAAATGAATTACCTACTATAAGCTATGCAACATACATGTTTTGGAGGTCTATGTTTTTTATTTCCTCCATATTTTTAAAGAAGATCATAGAAAAAGGTAGTACATCTAATTCTATGTGAATGAGTCTTTACCACCATCATTTCTCATGAGCAATTCAAATTTGATGTCTAAGCCACTGTAAAACAGACATAACTAATTAATATATCTTGTCCCGAAAGACTCTTCAGAGAAAACTGTCATTTGTCAGGTTGGATCCAATGACATTACTGCATTAGGCTATTTTAGGTTAGCACTTCAGGATTATTCTAGCCCTAGATGTCAATGATATAAAATGATGATAAATGTTGTAATATCAACTTATATTTTAGTGGTGCTTCATGTTCTTCGAAATAGTGTTACATTTAGCATCTCATTTCTTGTTCATAAAACTATGAAGTAGAAATAAGTGATTCACATAAAATATTCTAAATAGTATAAGCCATATTTTATACAAGGAAACAAAGACCAAAAAAGAGTAAATGACTTGATCAAAAGCCAGGTACTAAGTATTATGGCCTAGACCCCAATTCTGTTCAAATGTTGTTAATAAAATGCTACTGCATGATCTATACAAACACACTTAGCTATAATGGAACGGGAATTATTAAAACAATAGTCAAGTTTTCACATCAGTGGGGCTGGCAGGAGGTGGAGAGGAGACATGGACTGTGGCTGTAAGTCTCCAGAGGAGGGAGCAAGACTGCACCATGGGTGAGCAGTATACACGTAAACAAACGAACAAACAAAAACCCCAAACATCATGACCTTCTGATTAACTTCTTGTTTGTACCTTGTTTCTCTGATATCTTTGAATTAGAGTCTTAATCAGTCTGACCCAAATTATCTTAAAGAAACAAAAGGAAACCATTTTTAAAAATGTATTCTACCCCCTTCTCCATTGCATCATTAGTCACAGTAACGAAGATATGGAAACAAACTAAATGTCCATCAATGGATAAATAAACAAAGAAAACATGATATATGATATTATTTAACCTCTAAAGAAAGAAATCTTGCCATCTGCAACTATATGGATGGACCTGGAGGGCATTATATTAAGAGAAGTAAGAAAGACACAGAAAGCAAATACTGAATGATCTCACTTACAGGTGAAACCTTAAGTAGTCAAACATATAGGCGCAGAGAATAGATTGGTAGTTGCCAGGGCCTAGAGGGTGGGGGAAATGAGGAGGCGTTGGTCAAGTGGTACAAAGTTTCAACACACAGACTAAATGAATTCTGGCAACCAACTATTTAAAAAAAAAAAAGAATATGTTCCACTCCACCTCCGCTTCTCACCTTTGCTACACTTCTCAACTTCTCAATGGTCTTAAAAGTTTCAAAGGACCTTTTCCTGGTTTGTTTTGGTAAGATCACTAAACAGGATCAACAGGAGAATTAGAAGCCCACTAGACTTGATAACACTTTTTCTTTTGGACTTAGTAATTCTTGAAAGTTCTCTCAAAATATTGAATTATGCATATGTGTTTGAACATTTTAACACATGCTTCCTGCATTGTCTGAATAAAGAGTCTGCAAATATTCTAAGCTTTGCAGATCATATGGTCCTTGTTGCATCTACTCACATCTGTTCTTGTAGGACAAAAGCAACTTTAGACAATATGTGAAGAATGAGTATGCCTGTTTTTCAATAACACTTTATTTATAAAACAGATGGCAGTTTGAATTTGGCTTACAGACCATAATTTGTTAATTTCTGATATATGTAAAGACAATGCAAACCTCATTTTTTTCATTAGGAAAATCTACAGATTTTAAAAAATAGGTTAATGCTTGAAAATCTTTCTCATTGCTTGAAGAAGGTATGGATTCCTTCTTAATTAGTCTATCAGTGATTTCTGGTTTCAGAGGGGAGTGTCTGCCTGTCTGCCTGTCTCATCATCCTTGTAATTGGAAGTGCCAATTATAATTTATTAGACAGTCTTAGTTTTGAAATTTCTACTTAGTATTTTCTTTACTTAGTCTAGAATTTTTATTCCCTTTCATATGCTAATGCACACAAAAGAATCCCTCAAGCCCCTCCACCATATTCTCAAGCATGGCCACCATATTACCTTTATAACATACAATAAACAGTTCAACTTCCCTAACTTTCAGCTCTCTGTTTTTTCTTATATGCATCTCCCCAGTTCAGCAGTATGCTGTGCCTAAGCTACACATAGCAGTAATTCTTATCAAATATTATACTTTAGAATTTCTGGTTCTGGCATATAAATTTATTAGTAAAGTAACTGGGCTCTTTTAATAAATTATTTATTTGTTGAATTTATAGATCCATAAATAAAGTGTCTAGTACACAATATTTGGCACATAGTACTCATTCACTTCCTCCAAACAGTGTTGCTACTATACCCAAAACCACTGGAATTCCCAGGGTTCCCAGATTGGAGGGAAGGAAGATGGCCAGCAATATACATCAGTCATTCAGTTTAGGGTTTTCAGCAGGGTAAACTGTAACTCCACCAGTCCCAACACTTCCATCAAATGATTCCCATGGGCTTCATCCTTCATAATGTATATACTGATTAAGAACATAAAGATAAAAAATGTAAATATTTGAAATTATAGTAGCTTCTGTCATCCTTCCACTTTATCGTAGATAACTATGGGAAAATATAATTCAACAAAATAGTTTATACTTTTACTCAAATAAAATGGTCAGCAAGGTGGAAAATAAACATGTGTAGTGATTTTCACAAGGTAGTAATGAATTCTGTGATTCATAACCTGATAACAGATATCAACATTTTTACATCAACCCAAATTCTCAGGCCAGCAAAAATCATCTATAGCTACTTCATAATGACCTCCAAATCTTATTTTTAATGGACACATTTTTCATAAATCTAATTTTTAAGTGGCACAAAATGTTGATCTAACCTATAAGTGGAAGCTAATCAACAAAACAAATGAATGAGCAAAGTAAAACCAGAGACATGGAAATAAAAAACAAACTGACAGTGACCAGTGGGGAAATGAGGGAAAGAAGGGGAAAGGTCATCAAGGAACATGTATAAAGGACACATGGACAAAGACAACAGGATGGAGGGTAGGACTGAAAGTGGGAGATGGGGATGGGTAGAGTAATGGGGCAAAATGGGAACAATTGTAATTGAACAATAAATTTTTTTTAAAAAAATGGATGTAACAATGGAGTAAGAAAACAGAATATCCAAAAATGCAATGATTTATCCCCTCTACATATGATATTACACTTTAGTGGCTATAGCATACTAGCAGTGTCTTTGGGCTTCCTTCCTTTGTGGCTTGTTTATAAACATTTGTGACCCAAATCTTCCAGGAATCCCAAACTAAGTCACATGGATTAACACAATATTTTACCCCATCTCTCAACCTTTCTTATGCTCTCACTCTGTATATATTATGTCATAATAAGCTTTAAGAATAGAAAGTTGAACATTCAAAAACATGTATATTTTATTTTGACTTTCAAATATTTTGTTCTAAAAATTAATCAAAAGCAATTTAAATAGCTTGCTTCTTTATTTCTTTGTATGTTATTTATCCATCAAACTACCTAATTAGAAGAATCTGAGTTGTCTTATATATATATGTATATATATATGTATATATATATGAAACATATAAATATATGAACAAAAAGCCAGAGTAAGTTCATATAAATACTGAAAGTTGAAATGAGAGGGAAGTTCAACTACTTATACATAAAACTCTCATCCTATTCAAGTTACTAAAGTCTCAGAATATGACTCCCAGCTTTTTGGAGTCAAAACAGAAGCATGATTTTTAATGTTCTTCAGGAAAATATACTATTTATCAAGAAATGCAAAGAAATGTGCTCAATTTCTTGGTGACAATATTAATAGCAATAGTAATAATTACAGAAACTGCTATGTGCCAGTCAATTCTGCATACCTTATATGTATTAACTCATTTAATACTTACAATAACTCCAGAAAGTTGTCCATTGCTCCCATTTGACTGGTGAGAAAACTGAGGACTAAAGGACAGAGAGACTTAGTTACTTATTCAAGATCCCTCAGCTGGTAACTGGTCAGGCTGAGATTCTGAACAAAAGCAATCAACATCTAACAGTGTTATATTGCATCTCTCATCACTCGGATCCGAAAGATTTGCTTGAGGTCTTACACAAAAGACTGGGATATACTAAAAGGCATTTCTTTAGTAACAAATGCATAAAGCAAGGTTAATTAAGTGTTTCTTAAATCAACACATCAACAAAAGTTGAATGAGCCGTACTATAGAGCCTTAAGTGGGGCTAGTATGAGCAAAAGGACTTCTGCAAACTGTTATTCTTTGAATTATGTGATCCTCACAGGTAATCTTAACTCAGATAATTAACTGTATTTCAGTTATATAACTGACAAAGTCATGCATAAAAGTAGTCTAAGAGGCATTTTTAAATACATACAAATTGCAAGTATCATTGGTCAAAGAACACTTACATTGTTTCCATATCTTGGCTATTGTGAATAATGCTGCCCTGAACATAGGAGTGCCCATATATCTTTATGAACGGTGTTTTCAGTTTGGGGGGGTAGATACCCAGAAGAGGAGTTGCTGGGTCATATGTTAGCTCTACACCGTTTTCCATAGGGGCTGTTAAATTTACACTTCCATCAGCAGTGTACAAAAGCTCCCCTTCCTTCACACCCTCCCCAACACTTTTTATTTCTTGTCTTTTTGATAATAGCCAATCTACAAAGGAATACTACTCATCCATAAAATAATAAAATGTTGCCATTTAAAACAATATAGATCTTTAGAGTACCATGTTAACAAAATAAATCAGATGGAAAATGACAAAGACAATGAGTTTAGTCATCTGCGGGCTCTTAAACAACAAGCCACAAACCAACCAAACTCAGACACGGACAACAGTATGGTGGCTACCATGGGGGAAGTGGGTTGGGGAGAAGGAGTAAGGTAAAGTAGGTCAAATGCATGGTGGCAGGAGGAGACTAGACTTTGGTGGTGAGCTCAAAACACAATATACAGATGATGGATTATAATATTGTACACCTGAACTTATGTATCATTATTAACCAATGTTACTCTATTTTAATTTTAAAAAATTCATGGGTTTGCTACAGACCAACAATTGTTCTGCTTTCCACACATTCAAGCTTTTTAAAAACAAAAACCAAAAAATAACCTGATATTCTGCTCCATTTAAGCAATATAAATAAAGCCTTGAGACAGAAGAAGAAAAGACTGTAACATATAACAGAGGGCATGAGTTTTACTGGGTTGGCCAAAGAGTTTGTTTAGTTTTTTTTTTTCTGTAAGATGGCTCTAGTAGTGTTTGGTTGTTTTTAACTTCATTTGAAACAATTTTGTTAGATTGTATCGTGACAGCTGTCATATCAATGTGCAAAAAAATCAAAATTGGTGAATTTTTGTGTAACCATTTTAATATTGAAGATGGAAGAAAATACACAGTGTTGGCAGCATATTATGCTTTTTCATTTCAAGAAATATGACAATGTAGCTGAAAGAAGCAAAAAGATTTGGACAGTGTATGGAGAAGGTGCTCTGCCTGGTCAAATGTGACAAAAGTGGTTTGCGGAGTCTCTTGATAGTACTGACATTTTGGCCAAACAATTCTTTGCTGTGGGGCTGTCTTATGTGTTGCAAGATGTTTCGAAGCACTCCTAGCCTCTACCCACTAGAAGCCAATAGAGAGAGATAGCTGAGCTGACATAATCGAAATATCCAAATCAATAGTTATTGGTGAAAATGAAAAAAAATGTGTCTTTTTGTCTTTTTTTGTTTTTAATTTGTCTTTTTTTTTGCAGAAAAAAAACCCATTACATTTGTGGCCAACCCAATAGTAAGATTAAAGTGATATACAGTAATAACTAGGGTTTAGACTCCAACAAAACAACAAATATGACCAAAGACACTCAAATATGGAACAGGCTGACAGGGACCAGAGGGGAGAGGGGAGAGAATCACAGGGGAAAAAGGGAAGGACTCACATGAACAAGTATAAAGGACACATGGGCAATAACTAAGGTGGGGGGCAGAAATGGGAGGGAGGTGGGGAGCGCTGGGGGGGCAGGGCTGGGAATATAAGACAGAAAATTGTACTTGAAGAAGAATTAAATAAAAAATAAAAATATAAAAATAAAAATAGACTCCAAACTATGTTTTTCAGTGTTTGTGGTAAAGGGAGAAATATACCAGTTCTTCAGAGGATGCAGCCACACACATGATATGTATTACATCTGCAAATAAATTAGTTTTATATTTCTTAGGAGAGAGTAGGCATTCAATTTTCAATTTACTGGTCAACCTTATGAACATTTCCGTTATTTATGTGCCCCATTAGTGCATGATGCCATGATGAAAAGGTGACCAAGGGATGCTTTAGCAGATCCAATTACCTCCTCTTCTGGTCTTCTCTCCTACTGATCATCTTACTCGGATATGGGTCATACTTTATTTAGTGAAGTTGGATAGTTCAGCCCAGGCTGGCCACTTACTCTGCTTTCTGAGGAGCAGAAGGTGTGCCTTTCTCATCCCTATCACTCCCTGTGATTGTGCTCAGGCAAATGTGAGTAGTACTGATTTAAAAGTTAAACATTTACAATTATTTCTAGGATGCAAACAAACAATGGTCAATACAAAAATAAAACTTTTTGGAGGTATAATAATGTTTCCAAGTGTTAATTACAGGTATCTCCATATTCCTTTCCTTAAGAAAAAAAACTCAATCACTACTAAAAATCTTGAATAATATTTAATAAAAATTATGAAATCAAGGAACAATGCTCAGTGGGGAGATTTTTCACTGGATTTGCTGGGATTATAAAAATCCTGAGACAGAAGTTGTGAATTCAGTAGCCTATATAATGAGAAAAATGAACTTAGAGAAGAGATAGCATATGAAGGCTGAAGCCATATGTTAAACAGCCGTACATTTTGCTAAGTGTTTCCATTCACAATTTCATGGAAGGTCCATATAAAATTCCACCTACACCTGAATGCTTAAGGTAAAATACTGAAACATCTAACATATGCTCAAAATGATTTAGACACTCATCTTCTTGGAGATATTATATATATATATATATATATATATATATATATATATATATGTGTGTGTGTGTGTGTGTGTGTGCATGTGTATATATATATACTTCTTTGCAAGTATACACTTTGCAAATACTTCTTTGCAATTATATATAAATATATTTCTTTGCAAGTATACATATAATTCTTGGACATATATATATTTCTTGCAAAGAAAGACTATGGCATCCAGAGTACTGGAGTTGATAAACAAAACAATGGAAGAAAACGTCAAACACTAATATACCACATGGCACTGTTACAGGTAAATATAAAAAATAGGGCTACTCTTTAAACCAACAACATATCCAATCCTTTTTACTTTGTAATCCACTTGGAGAAATAATAACTGTACTATCAAGTGGGTCTGTAAAGATCTCCTACTTTGTCAACTTATGTAAGTATAGGCTTGGCTCAAAAAAAACAAACAAACAAAAAAAAGAAAAGGCAAGCTCCTGAATGTGGTTTTATTAATGAGTGAGCCTTTTTATGTTTCTCAAGTGTTGGGAAAGGAAGAAAGGCAAGAACCCAAGCTCCACGTGGAAACAATATTCATCATTAATAGGCGGTTTTTAGATCCATCACTTGGCTGCAGGAAGTCAGAGGGGAGACTGGTCTTGGAAGAGTTTACAGCAGAAAGATATGAAAGAGCTGGGCCTATAAGAAATGGCCTGTCTTTCATATAGAAAAGAACAATATGAGGAATGCCACAAAAACGAGCATGACAATAAGAATTAATGAAGCCAGTGAGCAATGAGGAGACTGGGCTAATTTGCATAAAGGATGCATTTGTGGGGAGGGAGAAAGGCAGTTTCAATAGGCAATGTATTAATATAAACTTTAAAGTAAGACAGAGAAATTGAAATTCAGTTTAAGATAAGTCAAGAAACAATGAATATTTTAGGCAGAGACATGAGAGCAAGTGTATTTTTCTTTTAAAGGAAGATTAGCCTGGCTATGTGAATTAAAGGAGAAGAAATGAGAGTTATTTAAGAAGGTTTTTGAAACATTGGCTTATATGCATTTATTTGGTACGGCCCCTACTAGACTGTACACTGCACACAAATAGAGACTATTTGGAACAATTTTCTCATCCAACAAAAGCACAATGTTTTCCTTTGTTCAGATCAAACTCTCGACTGATTATTACAGAAGGGAAAGAGAAAGTAGGACTTTAAAAAAAGGCTAAGAGTTAAAATTTAAGTGCGAGATGATGTAAGCTTGGCCATCGTGGAAGTGGGAACAGAACTCCAATGTTTGAGCTGTATTTTTCTCCTGATATACATATATATATACATATTTAAGTTACACTGTACTTCATAGTCAGGGGTAATGGTCTCATGAGTGTGGACAACAGTGTGGTGATTGCAGCACGGGGAAGGGGAAATTTAATATATATATTAAATGCATTGTATTTTTCCATTACCATTAGCCCACTCACATTCCCCTACCCCGTGCTGCAATCACCACACTGTTGTCCACACTCATGAGACCATTTTCCTTTTTGCTCAATCTTATAATATATTTTCAAGAATCCATGCTACATTATAACTGTATATGCAACTGTAGTTTAGGTAAATCCTAGTAGAAAAAAATTTGAGAGCCTAAAATATGATTTGACCAATTCACTCACATCATCAATTATATAACTGATACCTAGAGATCCAAAATTACAGAAATCTATAAGGAACATCCAAGCAATTAGCAAAGTAATGAGACCATCATTGAAACTATATGAGTGCCTTTGTGTCTCAGTTCCATCATCTGTAAGATGGGAGAAATATGGACAATTAGCTTGACTGATCTTAAATCCTAATTTTATTACAGGTCAAAAAATTAATGTTTATATTTCATTTGCTTTCTACTATTTTTAAATATTTCCTGGACTATCTATTTCCTTGTTTGCAATATGGAATACATTTTCAAATAAAGGTTTAAAACAAATTAACATAATTTATAACTTTCCCAGAAGATAGTATCTATTCATTATGAAGTAGCACAAGTATTAGGATTAAGTCGATGTTTCTTATAGCAGTGAAGATGACCATTCAAGAAAAATAATTTATTTGTTGTTTTCTAAATCTTAGAATACAATCATCTGTATTATATTACTCGTAATGCTACTACTGAGAATTTTATTTTATTTCACTCTTCCTCACACTATACAATTTCTGAAAACCCATTAACTTTCTCTTTTGCAGAATGAGAAAAAATACATTTTTGGATAAAGAAGTATATTGAAAATATTTCCAATTTTATAAGGAAAGAACCTCAGCATAAGGAGCTCATGCATCTTGCTCAATGATAATAATGAAATCAGCTAGTCCTGGTAAAGTGTTCTTTTCTCTACTTACACAGGGTCATGGCTAGGGTTCCTGTCTCCCTCATGCAGAATAGGGACCTGTCCCTGAATAGTGTGGGTCATTTATGACAACTGAGGGGACTGAGTTTGGGTTTTATTTTTTTCTGTCTAGTAATTTTCTTTCAAGGCCATAATTGAAATTAAATTAGTTCACTCGATAAGTAACTCCTGGTAAGTGGGTTTTTACAGTTGGTCTGACAATTAAAACACCCATAAAAGAAAATATAAGTGATTAAAGACATGTTGACTTTGTGTTTTCAGTTACAATTTCCTGCAATTATGCTCATAACAATACCTTGTCTCCTTACGCACTGGTTTTCTGTAGGTATTATAGTGAACTTTTTACAACATCAAAGTAAGTAAGCAATGAGACATCTTCTAAACAAAGTTAATCACTCTCTTCTTTATGGGTCAGACAGTAGTCTCTCCAATTTGACATACTGGTACTTATCAAAGGGCCTTGTTACTCTATACATCCTCTCCTACTAACTCTGTTCCAAGGACAGTCTTATTCGTCTTTTTATTCATAATATCTAACATGTCACCTAGTACTTAGTAGGCACACGCTATGATTTTGAAATAAGTGAACCCAAATAATTAGTGAACCAATTAAGGTCAAACCACTTACTTAGAGCCCCAAATACAAATTGTTATAAAATACCTCATATTTTAGTAATAACACCATGCTGGCTACACAGCATTCAACTAAATCCTTGTTGGCTCACTAATCATGCTTTCCATCAAGCTGGTCCTTGATGAAAGTGGCAGAAGTAGAGCCAGAGAAGAGAAGGAAGGGTTGGTGTTAGTGAAATGTGTTTCCTACATTATGCCATAATCCCTAGCCCACTGAGATACAACAGCCTAAGTAGCCTCATGGCCAGGGCAAAACTGGACATATCTATAAGGCCAAAGCAAAAGAAAAGGTTCTGGTTAACCAAATTATCTAACTTTTTAAAATATGAAAATAAGTTAGATAATACACAAAAAATCATCCATCTTCCATTTTCCAAAAAATTGGAAATTAATATGCAGTTTATTTTGGAAAATAAAGGAAAAGAAGATATTTATGATAGAGTATAATGCAAACATCTAATAATCTGAGGAAACAAGATACTATATATCCTTTTAATATTTTTAAAATTTATTTTTCAGCAACTACAGTAATAGGTATTTGCTTAAAAATATATTTCCATTTGAGAAATTACACAAGAAACATAAATGAATATTATAGTCATTTGCTCTTGAGTACCACTCTTTTATTTAAAAGATCTTATTGAAATTAATCTTTAATGTGTCTAAAATCAAGTCTCACAGTTATAAAATATTGCTTATGTAATATAAAAATACATTTAAAATACTTTTCAAAATAGATTTTATTTATTTAAAAGGGAAGGGAAGGAAAGAGGGAGAGAAATAGCAATGTATGGTTGCCTCTCGTGTGTCCCCTGCTGGGAACTGGCCTGCAACCCAGGCATGTGCCCTGGCTGGGAATTGAACCAGGATGCTTTGGTTTGCAGGCCCGTGCTGAGCTATACCAGCCAGGGCTATTTAAAATATTTCTATGTGTTAATTCCAGTGTGAGAAAAAAAGACTTACTGTACATGTTCAAGTCAACATACATTTACATATATTTTATCCAATAATAATATTTGCATATTTTTTCATTTAAAATTACTAGCACACATAAAACTAAAAATTTGAGAATCAAAATATTCAAGCTGAATGCAAGTAATTTTGAAATACCTAAAATCTTTGTTACCTAAAGTCACAAATTAACAACTTTCAAACCTTTATGTCTGAACCCATACAGTAAAAGAGCAGCCTGAACCTTTGGCATAATGTAACATGTATAACAAAGCTTAATGCTTCCTTATAGAAGTATTTTTTGCTAAATGGTAACACCTTCATGTGTCCAGAGAAATAAAAATATTCCCGTCTTTTTCCTCCTATTACAGACACAGTCCCTCCCTCTACCCACTAACAATACAACCCTCACTAGCTCTGTTGCAAGTGAAACAAAAAGTCTCTAACCAATCTCTCTGACTCCTTCATCAACAGAACGCTTTAAATGGCCCTCCAATATTGTTAGAATTTTCTGACTAAAGGACAGATCTGATCATGTCAGTTTTGGGTGTTAGATCTCTGTCTACAAGCAGCCCACCCTCTTCACATCTTTGAGTGAGATGTTATTTCTTAGAACGTTGTTATTCGTCTATTATAAAATCATTGATACAGTATAATAACTATCTATATTCACAGCACCTAGGGTAGATAAAACTTTTTAAAAAGGGATTGTGTTTAATTCATTTCGTTTCTAGAATAGAGTACATAGTAAGTACTCAATAAAAGTTTGTAAAAATAAATGCTGCATGTAGATAAATTGCTAAACATAGTTCTAAGGACATCCTTTCTATTTGAGCTACTGCAAACTTGACTACAGTTGGGTCAACAGTCTTCATTTTACTAAGTGCTTTTAAATACATTGCATTAATAGATACTAACATAATCCTTTTAATAATAAAATCACTTATAGAGAAAAGTTTAACTTCAGAAAATTACCTATTTTAACAAGCTGGTCCTTGATGAAAGTGGCAGAAGTAGAGCCAGAGGAAGAGAGGGAAGGGTTGGTGTCAGTGAAATGTGTTTCCTATGTTATGCCATAATCCCTAACCCATTGAGACACACATTCTGATCATTTTCTTACTATGCCTGCGAGATGTGTGCTTAGCAATAAATCCACTTTGATGAAATGTGTGTTTCAATCTGGAGGACTCCAGTTCAACTTTATTGTAAATCTTATTTCTATCACTTTGTTGCTGCCTTAGGTTGTATTAAACCTGTCTGGTGGCAAATGGATGACCTCCTCCCTTGCTGAAGCCATATGATGACTCATATCGTTCACCAAGAAGAGAATCCTTTTATTAAAAGAACACCAATTACAGGTCCCTGATGCCCCATTCATAGTGGAGACACTAATAGATGAGAAAATGTTCCTTCACAGACTGCATCCGTGTTTCAAACATTTGTGTGGTCCCAGAATAACAAAAACGAGAGAAGAAAGAAACAGAAAAAAGAGATAAATTGAAAATCCTTGATTATTGAGAGTAGAAGTAAAATAAAGAATGGTGTGAATCACATAAATACTATGAGGGGTTATTTCTGGGGCAGTGCATGCTACAGCTTCCCTTTGCAAATACTAAAACGTTAAAATTCTGGATCTTTAATGAGACAGTAGGTTATTTCTTGTGTATTAGAGTGATAACTCATGCCTAAACTCTGTGCATGTTCAAATGTCAAAAAATGGACACATAAAATCACAAAGAAAATTCTAAGTCTCATTGATTGTATAATAACTGATTTTCCAGACAATATTCTCTCCTCTATGATAACCATAAAGTACTATACATATCTCCCATATTGCTAGTCTGTCATTGAATTGAAATTTTATCAGCCTGAGTTTCTTACAGGTAAGGATTATATTTCTGTGTTTGTACCAATTACTACAAAGTTAGTTTTCTATAAATGATTATTTGGCATAGAATTTATTTATTTGTTTTTGTTAAATTTTATTTAATTATAAGTTTTGATTTATTTTTATCTTTATTATATTATTTCCTTTATCACTTAGTCACCTTATACCTCCTTATCCCCAGCAATCACTACACTGTTGTTCATGTCTATGAGGTCTTTTTCCTTTTTGCTCAATCTCTCCACTCCCTAACTCCCCTGTAGCTGTCATCCTTCTCTCTATCTACAAGTCTGTCCCATTTTCTTTTTTTTGTTTGTTTGAGACCAGTTTATTTTTTTAATATATTTATTTTTCAAGTACAGTTTTCTATTACTCCCATCCCATCCCACTCCCCGTGGTCCCCCCTCCCATTTCCATTCTTCTCAATTTTTGTCCATGTATCCTTTATATAGGTTCCTCTAAATCCCTCCTCTATTTTCCCTGAAATTCCCTCCCCTCTTCCCTCTGGTCACTGTCAGCCTGTTCTCTATTTCAGTGTCTTTGGTTATATTTTGCTTTCTTGTTTGTTTTGTTGTTTAGCTTCCTGTTAAAGGTGAGATCATATGGTATTTAACCTTCAACACCTGGCTTATTTCACTCAGCATAATGCTTTCCAGTTCCATCCATGCTGTTGCAAAATGTAGGAGCTCCTTCAGTTTGTTCATTAGATTCTACCTATGAGTGAAATTAAATGGTATTTTTCCACTGACTTATTTCACCTAGCATTATGTTCTCCAGGTCCATACATATTATCTCATAGGGTAAATTTTTCTAATTTTTTAAGGCTGAGTAGTATTCTATTGTATAAATGTCCATTATCTGTTTCATCTACTCATCTACTGATGGACACTTGAGCTGCTTTTATATCTTGGTGCTTATAAATAACACTGCAATGAACATAGGGGTGCTTATGTTCTTTTGAATTAGTGTTTTGAGTTCCTTCAGATATATTCCCAAAACTGAAATACCTGGGTAAAAAGTCATATCTATTTTTAATTTTTGAGCTATCTCCATACTGTTTTCCACAGTGGCTGCACCAGTCTACATTCCCACCAACAGCGCACTAGGATTCCTTTTTCTCCACACCCTCTCCAACACTTGTTGATTGTTGATTTATTGATGGTGGCCATTCTGACAGGTGTGCAATAGTATCTCATTATGGTTTTAATTTGCATTTCTCTGATGATTAGTGATGTTGTGCATCTTTTCATATGTCTGTTGGCCCTCTGTATGTCCTTCTTGGAGAAGTGTCTATTCTGGTCCTTTGCACATGTTTTAACTGGGTTGTTTGTTTTTTCTGCTATTCGGTTTTACAAATTTTGGATGTTAACCCCTTATAAGATGTATTGGCAAATAAGAACTCTCATTCTCTGGTCTGTCTCTTAATTTGTTGATTATGTTCTTCACTGTGCATGTTCTTCCCTTCCCTTTTAGTGTGATGTAATATCATATGTTTATTTTCTCTTTTGTTTCCCTGCCTGGGGACATATATCTGATAAAATATTGCTGTGCTCAATGGCTGAGATTTTACTGTCTACCTTTTCTTCTATGCTTTTTATAGTTTCAAGTCTAATATTTAAGACTTTGATCCATTTAGTTTAGAATTTTTTCATTCTACTAATGATTTTAACACAATGTACTTATATTTTTATTACTTGACTTTATTGCTCTTTATTTATATTAAAATATTTATGCTATATTATATGTAGGAAATACTATATACATTTATATAGTGTGATGACAATCATGCCATTTAAAAAATAATGAAAGGAAATTTCCCTCCAGATTAAAAATACTTTCTAACTGTTGGATCTATGGAATTTATTTTCATTCTCTCTATTTTTGCTAATGTTCAATTTTTCTATAATTAACATATAATGGCTTTGTGATCAGAGAAAAGTTTTTTCTTAAAACATCTCATTATGAGTCTTGTTGATCTAAGCTCTGACAGGCACCTACTCCTACTTGAACCACCTGTACCCATAAGGCTTGGGTCTTAGTTTCTTATACAATCACATATTCCATTACCAGTCCAAGTATCTGTACAGTATGGATAGAATATATTCTACCATTAGAGCAGCAATATATTTAAACTTAATAATGTAACCACAAAACAATAAAATAATAAGTTAAAAGAATATTTATATCTAAGTAGTGGGATTTTTTCAATAAAGGTATAAATATTATGTCATATTTCTACAAGTGTTATAAATCAATGCTTAGTTTATAACAAAAAATACACACTCTAGAAAGAGGATTAAAAATACTTATGATAACACCCTATATAAGCTGTAGTAAACAACATAGGAAAAATAAAATCAGACTAAAAAATAGGTAAAACAGTAGGTTAACTAATTTCCATGGAAGGATGAGGTCTAGATCTTATTCATCAAATGAAGTAGTGCTTTCAATCATCAGCTGAACAATTGCTTTCAATCATAAATTATAGCCTATGAATCAGTAAGACAGAGATGACTTTAAATATTATCTTTCTTAAACAGAATTTTAAATTACTCTCATCGCTTGATTGTTCTAAGATTTCTACAATACAAATTCATTTTCAGAAAATGGACTTTTATTGTTAAATAGAATTGGGTTCAAACTCTGCTTAAAGAACTCAACAGTGAAAAGTCAATTTATTTAACTGCTCTAACCTCTGCTTTTTCATGGATAATGTGGAAGTTATACTTGAATGGTGATGCTGGGAGGAATACAGGAAATACTGTATGTAGAGTAACTAACACAGTGCACTTGGTAATGTAGCAGGTGGAATGGGGGCAGATCTCCTCTTGCCATTTCCATAAAGAAATTATACTTGTAGAATGCAGATGGTACCAAACTTTCTTGATCTTTAGGCAAACAAGCTGTGCTGAAGCCTTATAAAAAGAGTGACCCCTGATTATGAAGTACAGTGTAACTTAAATATGTTTATCCAGAAAGCCTTACTCTCTGCAAACTCACAAACTTGCTACATTTGAACCTCTGAGCCTAAAGTAGAAACCAATCAATCTTCCAGAGGCTATCTTCTAGCTACTCACATTCAAGCTACAAGTACAAATTGAATCATTTCATCTGTGTCAAGAAGGTAGACCAGTATTAGTGGATAAGAGACATCAGAAATAAGAGACATCTAGGACATGTGGACAGGCAATGTAAAATGACATCGTGTGCAGTTGAGAGAGTGTTTCAGGCAATGTAGTTATAGAATTATGCATGCAGAAGATTGACACATTGTGTGTGTGTGTGAGAGAGAGAGAGAGAGACACAGAAAGAGAGAGAGACAGAGAGAAAATGATTGCAAATATATCCCCAATTCTTCAGATGTTCTTTGAAATGTGACTTTAGTGTCCTTCCTATCAACAAATAGAGTGTACTTATCCTTGAAATCTAGGTGTGCCTTATGACTCTCCATGTCTCATAAAAAGTGACAGAAATGATGATGTGCTTTTTCTGAACATCAGCAGGTCTTACCTTCTTTTTCCTTTTTTAGATTTATTTATTTATTTGTTTATTTATTTATTTATTTTTAGAGAGAGGGGAAGGAAGGGAGAGAGGCTTAGAAACACCCATGTGGGAGAGAAACACTGTTCTGTTGCCTCTTGTACATGCCTCCACCAGGCACCAAACCAGGAACATGCAACACAGGCATGTGCCCCAACCAGGAATTGAACCAGAAGCCTTTTTCTTTAGCAGAATGACACCCAACCAACTGAGCCACATGGGTCAGGGTATTGTCCTCTTTCTTAGAATCCTATTTATCATGTGAACAAGGCCAGGTAGCCTCAACATTCAATAGCCAGACATATAAGTAAAGTCACACAGAATGACTGTCAGCACAAATTAAAAGAGTAAGTAAGCCAGCCAATGTTAGCAAAGCCTGGTTCTTAACAGAAGAACACACATACGCAGCAGAGGCACAGATTCTTGGGGAATAATCAATGTTTATTATTCGATGATAAAATTTTGAATAGTTTCCTGTGCAGCAATAGATAAATGGTGTGAGGTCCATAGCATGGCCTGGGAAGAAGGTTATAGTTAATTGAAAACACGAAGGCTTCATTACTTTCTTGACATTTGCCCTGTGGAAACAGTAGGATTTAACCTTTCATTTTTGAATTCTTTAAAAGCTAGATGATTGTCTTTATCTATGTTTGAATGCTCAACTCTTGTTTATAGAGTGGTTACAGGGATTAAAAATACAAGCGGTTTTTGTCTGTCTTTTTTACATTTTTTATTACATTTATTGGGGTGACATTGGTTAATAAAATTATATATGTTTCCAGAGTACAATTCTATGATACATCTCTGTATACTGCACTGCGTGCCCACCATCCAAAGTCAGTCTTCCTCTGTCACCGTGGATTTGACCCCCTTCACCCCTTGCTACCTCTCACTCCTCTTCCCTCTGGTAACCACCATACTGTTGTCTGTGTCATTGAGTTTCTGTGTATTTGTTCACTGCTGCTCTCAGTTTTATAGCCCACATATGAGGGAAATCATATGGTTCTTGACTTTTTCTGTCTGAATTATACTACTAAGACAGAAGAAAAAATGAAATATCACCATTTGAAAGAATGTGGATGGATCTTGAGAAGATCATGCTAAGAATAAGGGATTTGAGATTAGATTTCCTAGGTTTGACACCTTCTTGAGTGACCTGATGTAAAACATTTAATGTTTATAAATCCAAGTTTCATAGTCCACAACACTGGGATAATAATGCCATCTACCTATTAGGTATTACATTAAATAATGCACCATCATAACAATGAATGCTGATGAACAGTAAGCACAATTATGCTAATTTTTATTAGATACTCAAAAAAGTATTGCTAAAATCAACCTTTAAAATGGGCAAGAAAAGAACTCTGAGGTCTTCTTCATCTCCGACCCTACAATTATAAAATTCAATATATGCCCCTTAGGAAATACACTACTACTTGACTAGTCACACTTGAATGACTACTTGTTGGATTGAAGATGAGGAAAATGGTGATAGATTTTATAGGGATACTGTCATCTAGACATCTTTTAGCTCATTTACTTCAGTATATTAAATAACAGGAAAATGCAGCACTTAGACATACAAATGTAAAAAGCTATTGTAATATATCTGTGCATACTCCAGAAAGTGAACTGAATGAGGGGTAAGATCCTCCTCTCTCCTCAAGCAAGTTTCTACTTCAGTGATTCTCCAACACTATTCCATTTTTAGTATGTATGAGGCTGTTAGATTATGCAATATCTGAATAGATTCTGAACTCCGTCTGAAAACAAACTTTTTCCTGAAAAAAAGTGATTTGTATACTTTCTATGAACTTCCTAGAATTCCTGGACTGTATTTACAATCACTAGATGGGCATAGAAAATGATTTTGTACCAATTGCCATGATAACGTGCAGCCATGTATAAAAGTTAAAACATAATACTGAATGGTGTTAGAAGCATAAGCTTTGAATCTGTTATCTGTCAGGAAAAAAAGTGAAGCATTGCTGAATGTTTTAAAGAGCACAGGTATGAATACATCTGTACTAAATTGAGCCCTATTTTAAGACTTCCAAGTATAGTCACATATTCAGGGGTGTCCAAGTTGTGGGTGTTTCTGAGCCACACTGGAACAAGAGTGTTTTGGGGCACACACCAAAAACATTGTGACATGTAATCACAAAAAAATCTCACAATGTTTTAAGTAAATTTACTATCTTGTGTTGGGCCACATTCACAGCCATCCTGCACTGCATGTGGCCTGCAGGCTTCAGGTTGGACACCTCTGCATGGCAACTTTGTAAAGATTTTTGACATTCTCTAAGAAAAAAATATTATTATTATTATTGTATCAGAAAAAATCTGAACAGCCTAAAATACTTCTACATTAAAATACTGGGCCAAATGATATAATTTATCAATTCCATAAAGTAGATTTTTATCATTTTTAATTTTAAGCAAGTTGTAGATATACAGAAGTTGCAAAATACCAGAGTTCCCATATACCGCTCATGCAGTTTCCCCTAAAGTTAATTCAAATTTTACTGTTCTCTATTAATATTTTATTTCATTTCCATGATCCTCTCCAGGATCCAATATTACATTTAATTGTTTGTTTTCTCCTTAGTTTCCTGTGACAGTTTCTCATTCTTACTTTTTCATAATCTTGGAAATTTCAAAGAATATCAACCAGTCATTTTATAGAATGCCCCTCAATCTGGGCTTCTTTGATGTGTTCCATGATTAGATGAGTTCCTTCTCAGTCCATGATATCGGAGTGTTTATGACATCAATGTATCTTACTAATGGTGACACGAATATTGTTCACTTGCTTAAGGTGCTATCTTTGGGGTTTCCTCACACTGAAGACTGTTTTCTTCTCTAATTAATAAATATCTTCTAGAAGTACATACGAGAATAAGCACATTTCCAGTTCCTCCTTAAACATTTAATTACTAAATTTATCAATCATCAATGTACCTCATTGTCATCAATTATTGCTATCAATTTTTAAGAAACACTTTCACATAACTGTAATGAGGACGCCTGTTAAAACTGAAGATCCCTCACTGTTGCTATCATCCAGTAAAGGGATCATGAGTGCTTGTTGCCTGGGCATGACCTGACTTGTTTCTTATTTCTGGCATCATAACTGGACAAAGCTACCATTACACACTTCAAATAACAAACATTTATAAATCAAGTAAGGCAGGTCTATGAATGCTAGTTGTTATACTAAAACCTTCCATTCTCATTGTCTAGTAAAATTAAGAACATGCCAACTATGAAATCTACACAATGGATGTCAGCGACAATGAAGAAAATTCAGCAGATAAGAGGTGGTTGTTCAGAATATAGTTCATCCCACTAACTATAATAGCATAAAGAGCAGTCGAGTGTTGTGCTTCTTAGAATTTTTAAAGACTTTTTGTTTATTTATTTTTAGAAAGAGGTGAAGGGAGGGAATAACAGAGGGAGAAAAACATCAACATGTGGTTGCCTCTTGTTCATTCCCTATTGGGGATCTGGTCTGCAACCCAGGCGTGTGCCCTGACTAGGAATTAAACCTGTGGCCCTTTGGTTCTCAGGCTGGCACTCAGTCCATTGAGCAACACCATCTAGGGCTTTATTTTTTAAATCTATACTTATGGCACAATCAAAATGTAACTTTAAAATGTCAGATCAAACTTTCTTGAATGTTTTGGGAGTGCCTTAATTTATTTCTTTTATATATATTAATATTGACTCAAAATTATACAAAATTTTAATGTTTTATATATTAGTCCAAAGTAGCTTTTCCAGTGAGTGTGAAGTGCTAAGGGAGAAACTACTGATGATGTTTATTCTTTCTTCAGGGTCTTTGAGATAAACTAAAAGTGAGACATCTTTTAAACGTGAGCCTTTGTTTTAATTATGTGGCAAAGTATTTCATTTAATGTGACCCAAATTTTAGGTGAAAATTGGGATCTCATTTGGCAAAAAACTTAAGGGTGCTGTTAGTTTTTGCTCCTAAAACAGTTTCCTGTCTGAAGGGTTCTAACCCAATTAGCAGTTGAAGTAATTGCTCCTTGTTTAGTTTTCTATTGGGCAAACAGCAAGAGGTAACTTGGCCTGGGCTATTCTCAAAACCTTACACTTTTAACTATTTTCAAAAAACACATTTGGTCCATGAATAAGCTTCATACAGGAAGAAGCATAATACATTAGGAATATTCAAAGTTTAATTTACAACTATCAGTATATACTTCTAAATTAAAGACAAAACAAAGTCGATGTTTATTTTTTTAATTTTTAAGTATTGTACTTATTTATAGAGAGAGGGGAAAGGAAGGAGAAAGAATGGGAGAGAAACATCAATGTATGGTTGCCTCTCATGAGTCCCCTGCTGGGGACCTGGCCTGCAATCCAGGCATGTGCCCTGGGAATCGAACCAGCGACCCTTTGCTTCACAGGCCCATGATCAATCAATGTCTATTTTTAAGTTGATCTGCCAAATGCAGAATGATGGTTTTTAGCTTCAATTTCCTGGTATATGTTGGTTTACCCAATGTTTCTGGGACAAAGTTCCTTCCTCTGTAAAAGTAAGCAACTAAAAACAGCAAAGCTGTTTTTTTTAAAGAAACAGCAAAGTTTTTTCAAATTTAGACAACCACTTTTTAAAATGAAGTGGAACAGAATAAAAATATTAGTACTAAAGCTAATTGTTTTTTTATGAAACTACTAAATACAGGGGTGGACAAACGTAGGTTTACACTTCTGAGTGTACAAAACAGAAAATTTATTCTTATATTATTATTTATTTGTTATTGTATTATTTTTCATACGAATAACTGTAAACCCACTTTTGCCCAACCCTGTATCTGCATCCCTATGCCTATGTGCATGATGTCTCAATTTAATTTATTACTGGACTTTGTTGGGAGTTTTTAAATCATTGCTTCAATTTCACTAGCTGAAATCTATCTATTCAGATTCTCTGATTCTTCCTGATTCAGTTTTTAAAGTGTATGTTTCTAGAAATGTATCTATTTTGTCCACATTGTCCAATTTGTCAGTATATAGTTTAAAATATTTTCTCACAATCCTTTTTATTTCCCTGGTGTCAGTTGTTACTTCTCCTCTTTCATACATGATTTCATTTACTTGTGTCCTCTCTTTTTCCTGATGAGTCTGGATAAAGGCTGGCCCATCTTAGGTGTTTTTTTCAAACAACCAGCTTCTGGGTTAATCAATCTTCTGTACTGTTATTTTAGACTATTTTATTTCTGCTCAGATATTTATTATTTCCTTCATTCTACTTACCTTGTGCTTTTTTTGGCATTATTTTTCAAGTTCCTTTAAGTTTAAAATTTATTGTTTATTTGAGATTTTTTTATGTTTTCTTGAGATACGTCTCTAAGGCTATGAATTACCACGTTCAGACTACTTTCCCAGTGTTCCCATAAATTTTGGGTTGCTTTCAATGCATATTCATTTGTTTAAAAGTATCTTCTGATTTCTTCCTTGATCTCATTGTTAACCCATCCATTGTTTAGTAGCATGTTATTTAGCCTCCTTTGTGTGTTTTTTCAGTTTTTCCCTTGTGACTGATTTCAAATTTCACACAGTTAAGGTCAGAGAAGATGCTTGATATGATTTCAATCTTCTAAAATTTATTGAGACTTCTTTTTTGTGTCCTCACACATGGTCAATCCCAAAAATATTTCATGTGCACTTTAAAAATATGTATACCCGTGGCTTTGAGGTAAAATTCTCTGAAGATATCAATTAAATCCATCTGATGTCTTGTGTCCTTGTGAATGTTCTGTCTGGAAGATCTACCATCCATGTCAATGGGATGTTAAAATCCCCTGCTATGACTCTATTAAATAATCTCTCCCTTTGTGACCATCAAGATTTGCTTTACATAAAGGGGTTCTCCAATGTGAGATGCATAAATGTTTACAATGGTTATCTTCTATTGTTGGATCGCTCCTTTATAATTATGTAGTTTTCTTTGTTTTTTATAGACTTTGTTTTTTTAAAATATATTTTATTTATTATGCCATTACAGTTGTCCTACTTACCCCCTTCATTCCCCTCTATCCTGCACACTCCCTCCCCCACCATCCCTCACTTCAGTTCATGTCCATTTGTCACAAGTTCTTTAGATTCTATATTTCCCACACTATTATTGCCCTCCCCCTGTCTATTTTCTACCTACCATCTATGCTACTTATTCTCTGTACCTTCTCCACCCTTCTCCTCCTCCCACTCCCCTGTTGCTAACCCTCTGTGTGATCTCCTTTCCTATGGTTCCACTCCCAATCTAGCTGTCCTCTTACTTTGCTTTTGTTTTAGGTGTGGTTGTTAATAACTATGAGTTTGCTGTCCTTTCACTGTTCATATTTTTTATCTTCTTTTTCTTAGATAAGTCCTGTTAACATTTCATATAATAAGAGCTTGGTGATGATGAACTCCTTTAAGTTGGCCTTATCTGAGAAGCACTTTATCTACCCTTCCATTCTAATTTAAAGCTTTGCTTCAATTTCTGGATAGAGCAATCTTTCTGGATGGAGCAATCTTGGATGTAGGTCTTTGGATTTCATGACTTGAAATACTTCTTCCAAGCCCCTTGTTGCTTGTAAGGTCCCTTTTGAAAAATCAGCTGACAGTCTGATGGGAACTCCTTTGTAGGTGACTGTCCCCTTATCTCTTGCTGCTTCTAGGATTCTCTCCTTCATTTTAATCTTGGCTAATGTAATTATGATGTGCCTTGGTATGTTCCTTCTTGGGTCCAATTTCTTTGGGACTCTCTGAGCTTCCTGGACTTCCTGGAAGTCTATTGCCTTTGCCAGATTGGGGGAGTTCTCCTTTATTATTTGTTCAAATAAGTTTTCCACTTGCTCTTCCTCTTCCCTTTCTGGTACTCTTATAATTCGGATGTTGGAACATTTAAAGATGTCCTGGAGGTTCCCAAGCCTCTCCTCATTTTTTTGGATTCTTGTTTCTTCATTCTTTTCTGTTTGGTCATTTCTTTCTTCCTTCTGGTCCACTCCCTTGATTTGAGTCCCAGTTTCCTTTCCATCACTATTGGTTTCCTGTGCATTTCCCTTCATTTCAATTAGTTTAGCCTTCATTTGTTCCTCTAATTTGTGACTAAAACAAACCAGTTCTGTGAGCATCCTGATCACTAGTGTTTTGAACTTTGCATCTGAAAGGTTGGCTATCTCTTGTTCTCAGAATTATCGGCTCTGGGGCTTTGAGCTGTTCTTGAGCCATAATGTTTTGGTGTGTTCCCACCTGTTATGTATGAGGGGCAGAGCTTTGGTTGTTCACCAGGGTGGGGTGACCCAGTCACTGGGTTGTGAAGCTGTGTGTGGGGGCGAGGTCAGAAAGGAGCAATGGCATTTGCTCCACTCTCTGGGATTTCGGTCCCCTCTGCTGCTTCCCTCAAGCAAACCTGGCCTCCCTGGTGCTGGCTCCTGGGTGTGTGGACCTGTGCACCCTCCAGGACCCTGTGGGTCTCTCCAAAAAACTCTCTGTGAGCCCGGGAGCCTCTCCCAGCACCTCGACCCTGAAAGTCTTTGCAATTGGTGCTTTCATGCTCTAATTCCCATAGCTGGGGCCCTAGCCTCAGCAGTCTGTCTCACTCCTCGCTCCTTTGCTTGGTTTATCTGTGCGCAAATGTGTGACTGCCGTCCGCCAGCTTCCTTGTGCCCTCACTGGGTCCACCCATTGCCACCCCACACCTGGGATCTGCCAACCACCACCTGAGCTCCTGGGTTGGTCTGGCTGATCTTTTCTGCTGGACTCAGCTCTGCTAGCCGCTGACTCCGCCCCTCTTACTAGTCTGGCTGAATGGTTCGTTGTTGTCTGACTTCTGTACAGTTCAATTTTCTATGTTTTGGTTGCGTTTTTGTTACTAAAACTTTGTTGGCTTTAAACTTGGTTTTATGAGGAAGCACAGTATTTCCACCTACACCTCCATCTTGGCAGGAAGTATATATAGCCTTTGTTTTAATGTCTGTTTTTTCAGATATAAGTGCTGCTACACCATGTTTCTAAAATTCTTTCTTACATGAAATATCTCTTTCCATCTTTACTTTTATGCTCTGTGTATCTTTTGTTCTGAGGCAGCTTTCGTAGATAGCATATATGGGTCTTATTTTTATATCCATTCAACTCATTATGTATTTTGATTGGAGAATTTAAGCCTGTTACATTTGAAGTGATTATTGATAGGTACAAATTTATTGTCATTCTGTCCTTTTGACTATGATCCTCTCTGTTCATTCTTCTTCTCTGGTCCTAAGCCTTTCCTCACTTTTTTTGAATTCTTATTTTTTCATGTTGTTCTGGTTGAATGTGTATTTCTCCCTTCTGTGCCAAATTGTTTATTTGAGTCCCTGTTTCCTTCCTTTCCTGTTGGGTCCCTGTATATTTCTCTTTATATCACTTTATATAACCTTCACTTCTTCCTTTATTTTGTGGCCATACTCAATCATTTCTGTGAGCATCCTGATTACCAGTGTTTTGAACTCTGCATCTGATAGATTGGCTATCTCCTAGACAGTTCCTTTTCTGGAGTTTTGACCTGTTCTTTCAGTTGGACCACATTTCTTTGTCTTGGTGCACCTGTTCTATTGTAAGGGGCAGAGCCTTAGGTATTCACTAGAATGGGGAAACCCATCAAGCAGGGCCTTTAACATTTCTTGTAACACTGGTTTGGTAACCAACAAAAGTCCTGGAGTGGATGGATTCACGGGTGAATCATATCACACCTTCAAGGAAGAACTAATATCTATTATTCTAAAACTATTCCAAAAAGTTCAAGAGAAGGGATGACTCCCAACATCATTTCATGTGTCCAGAATTATCCTAATTCCAAAACTACAAAGAAAAAATATTATAGGCTAGTATCCCTGAAAAATATAGATGCCAGATCCTCAACAATACAAATAAACTGGATCTAGCAAGATATGAAGAAGATCACACACCATAATCAAGTGGGAATTATTCTGGCAATGCAAGGTTAGTACAATATCCACAAATCAATAAACATGATATACCACATAAACAAAATGAAGGCCAAAAATGACAATGATCATATTAATAGGAGCAGAAAAGCATTTGATAAAATCAAGCATTCATTGATGAAAAAATAACTCCCAGCAAAGTGGGATAGAGGGAACATACCTCAACTTAATGAAGATCATATATGACAAACCCACAGCCAACATCATACAAAATGGGAAAAAAACTATAAGCATGTTACTTAAGGTTGGGAACAAGATAGGGATATCTGCTTTCATCACTATTATTGAACATAGTACTGAAAGTCCTAGCCACAGCAATCAGACAAGAAAAATAAATAGAAGGCATCCAATTGGAAGGAAAGAAGTAAAACTCATGTGCCAATGTTATGACATTGTCTACAGAGAACCCTAAAAATTCTACCAAAACTACTAGAACTGATAACTGAATTCAGTAAAGTAAAAGGACATAAAATTAATATCCAGAAATTGATGGTAATTTTGCACAGCAATAATAGACTATCAGAAAAAGAAACTAAGGAAAAAAATCTCATTTATAACTGCATCAAAAATATCTAGTAATCGCCCTGGCTGGTGTAACTCAGTGGATTGAGCGTGGGCCTGCGAACCCTAGGATCTCGGTTTGATTCCCAGTCAGGGCACAAGCCTGGGTTGCAAGCCAGTTCACAGCAGGGGACTCATGAGAGGCAACCATACATTGATATATCTCTCCCTCTCTCCTTCCCTTCCCCTCTAAAGATAAATAAATAAAGTCTTTAAAAAATATCTAGGAATAAGTTTAACCAAGGATGCAAAGGACCTCTAAATGGAAATATATAAGACACTGTATAAAGAAATTAAATGAGATACAAATAAGTGGAAGCATATACTATGTTCAAGAATAGAAAGAAATAACATCATTACAATGTCCATATTACTCAAAGCAATTTATAGATTCAGTGTGATTTCTGTCAATATATAAATGGATATTTCACAGAACTATAACAAGTACTTCAAAAATATATATGAAACCAAAAATATTCCAAATAACAACAGCATTCTTGTGAGAGAAGAATAAAGTTAGAGAAATAACTTCACTTGACATCAAACTATAATACACTGCCATAGTCATCAAAACATCATGGTACTAGCCCTGCCCAGGTAGCTCAGTTGATTTGAGCACTGTCCCAATTTGCAAAGGCTGCAGGTTAGCTTCTCAGTCAGGGTGCATACAAGAAACAATAAATGAATACATAAATAAGTGGAAAAAGAAATAAAAGTTTATCCTTATTTCTCTTCCCCCTCTCTCTAAAATCAATTTAAAAATCAGCAAGATACTGAAATAAAAACACACATATAGATCAGAGAAACAAATAGCCCAGAAATAAACCCTTGTCTTTGGAGTAATTAATATTTGACAAAGAAGCAAAAATATAAATGGGGTAAAGGTAGTCTATTCAATAAATGGTGTTGGGAATATTGAATATAAACAAAATAAACAAACAAAGCAAACAAAATAAAACTAGAACTCCTTCTTTCACTATACACAAGAATAAAGTCAAAATGGATTAAAAACTTAAATGTTAGACTTGAAACCATAAACATTTTAGAAGAAAGCATAGTCAGTGAAATCTCAGACATTTCTCATAGCAATATTTTCCTTTCTATATCTTCCTGGGTGAGTGAAAGAAAATAAAAAATAAAAAATAGGACTACATCAAACTAAAAAGGTTTTGCACAGCAAAGCAAATCATCAACAACATGAAAAGACAACCTATTGAATGGAGAAACATATTCACCAATAATGCACTTATAAGGGGCACATATCCAAAATTTATAAAGAACTTATAAGACTCAACATAAAAAACTCAAATGATCCTATTTTTAAAAGATCAAAGGACCTGAATAGACACTTCTCTAAAAAAGACATATAGATGGCCAATTGACATATGAAAAGGTGGTCAACATCAGTAATCAACAAATGCAAATTCAAACCACAATAAGATATCACCTTACACCTGTCAAAATGGCTATCATCAACAAATCAACAAATAAGTCCTTGTGAGAATGTGGAGAAAAGGGAACCCTAGAGCACTGTTGGTGGTAATACAAACTGATGAAGCAACTGTGGGAAAAATATGGAGTTAACCTAAAAATTTAAAAATAGAACCACCTTATGACCCAAGAGTTCTGCTTCTGGAATTTACATTTATACACAATAAAACACTAATCAGCCATAAAGAAAATGGAAATCTTACCCTTCACAACAGCAGGGATGGACCTGGAAGTTATTACACTAAAGAAAATATGCCAGTCAGAGAAAGACAACTACCATATCATTTTTCTCATACATCGAATCTAATGAACAAAATGAACAAACATGCAAAATAGTGACAGACATAGATAGAAGGAAGGCTGACAGTAGTCACAGAGTGGAAGTCTGGGTAGGGGAGTGAAGGGATTGACAGAGAGAGAGAGAGACAGGGCGAGGGAGTGGGAGGAAGGAAGAAAGGAAGGAAGGAAAGAGGGAGGAAGAGAAGAGAGAGAGGAAGGAAGGAAGGTCTTATGGGCACAGACAACAATGTGATCATTGTTGGGGGAAAGGAGGGAGGAGGAAGGTGGACATGGATATAGTGTGGAAAATGGTGATGGACAGAGACTTGACTTGGGTTAGTGAATATTCAGTACTGTGTACAGGTGATGTGTTGTGGAATTGTGCATCTGAAACCTGATAATTTTGTTTACAAGTATCACCCCAACAATTTAATAAAAAGGAAAAAAATACTGAGAGTCACTGTCATTAAGTATAACACTGGAACTGACCATCTCTAAGAATAATTCTAGTCTTAAAATCTGTTATAAGCCAAATTATGTCAAATGAACATTTGAACCACTGAGTTTAGAAACATGCTGTAGAGCCTAGAACTGTACTGAATGGTATAGTAGCCTTGGTCACTTGTAACAATATACATTTAAATAAATTATAATTAAACTAAATTAAATATTCAGTTCTTTAGCTACACCAGCCACCGTTCAAGTGCTTTATAACCAAGTGTGGATAGTGGCTACTGTATTACAGAGTGTAGAACATTTCCATCCTTTCAAAAAGTTCTATTAGGGAGCCCTCATCTGGAACATTCAGTGTGTTTACCAGTGTGCTAAACCTAGCCTGATTACTTAATCTTGGAATTAGTACATTGGATTTCATTAAATTTATGTCACAAAGATGAGGAAATTCTAATCTTAATTCATGTGTTAATGCTTTATTCACACGTCATTCAACTCACCATTTCCGAATGTTTCCTTGCTTTACCAGTAAGTTGACAAAGCCTTTTATCCTTCCATTACATTATATTCTAGCTGTTATTTAAAATTAGTCTTATGTGTGTGACCAACTTAATCCAATGCTTTATCCTGCTTCCATGCATTTCCTAACATCATGTGAGGTCATGCTAACAGGGACCTGACCCCTCACTGCCCACCAGCCCCTGGAGCTCTGAATGTTTCATTCCTTGCTATTTCTGTTTGATACATGTGAAACCAAAAATCACAATGAATAAAAGTCTCTGGTCCTGGCAGTTGTGGCTCAGTGCATTGAGCACCACAGGGTTGAGGATTCAATTCTCAACCAGGACACATACCTACTTTGTGGGCCAGGTTCCCAGTACGGGGCACTTGAGACACAACCACACATTAATGTTTCTCTTCCCCTCTTTCTCTCTCCCTTCCCCTCTGTCTAAAAATAAATAAATAAAATCCTTGGAAAAAAAAGTCCTCAAGTGAGGGTGCATTTTTTTTAAATCTCTGGGTTTAGTTGCTTTTCAAATGTGTGATTTCTCCTATGTAAGCTGCTTTATTATCAAACCATCATTACTGATGACTGCTATTTGACTAGTAGATAGGGTCGATATAATTTTTAATAGTTGTAAGAATCATTCTTATTACATTTTTGTTCAGAAGAATCAATAAGATTTGAGCAAATAACATGGATTTAATTTCTGGGGTTGGTACTAACTTGCTTTGTAACTTGAACCAAGTATCCAAATTATTTCTATGATTTCTTCTTCATTTATAAAATAAAATAACTCTACCTGCAACACCTGTGTAAGTGGAGTTGTTATAAGGGAAAAGTTACAATATGAATAAATACCTGTTCATTGTTAAAAAATAGAAACATCATCACTTTAATATTCCAGCTTCCTGAGTTCATTATATATGCAGTACATTATACATTATCAAGGCCAAAGGAATCATTTTGTATTTGTTAAATGTTGTATAAATGGATGCATATATCAACTCTAAATTGTGAAAGACTTTAAAAATAGTGTATACACATAGACTGTATATGTATAGACTAAATTAGTAAATATACATAAACACCCATATGATATAAACACAGAAAAATGTGTAAATTTCATTGATTTAAATTTTACCTTATTCTAAATAGTGTTTAATATAGCATAATATTCATCATATTATATGGCATAAACATCAAGTTGCACTTAATTCTAGAAACTCTATATTTCAATGCCTTATACTGCATTAGAATTTGTCACTAACATATTATGTTACCTTGGGCAAGTAAGCTATCCCACTGAAAGCATTTAAGTTTGCAAACCACAGCTTTATGACACCCACTGTAAACTAATCTCTGCCGTGGTTTTGTTAGTTTGTTCCTTTTTGGAGAGAAAGGATTTCATCATTCAATTTAAAAAAAATTAAAAGTCCCTTGACTACATCTTTCACCACTTCTGTGATGGATATTTTACTCTAAATGCAAGTGCATGTATTAGTGGCTATTTTAAGCTATCCATTTGATCATTAATCATTAAAAGAGAAGATTATCAAGTATTACTGATAGGAGGAAATTCAGATGAAATATCTGGTCTCTGTTTCTAGCAACCCCTTGCAATGTCCTTCACACTTCTGATCTGTTACTTTTAGCACCAGTTTTACTGGCGACGATATAATGAACTTGCCTCTGCTCTTGCTCTAAAATACTAAAAAAAAGTTAATGTGAGGTTTATTTCATTGTCCCTGGAACAGAAAACCTGAACAAAAATCAATTGAAAATAACATATAAGGAGTATTTGGAATCACTAGCCTCAATAAATGTTACCTATAATTATTCTTTTTTAAGTATATTTTATTGGCTATGCTATTGCAGTTGTCCCATTTTTATCCCCCTTATCCCCCTCCACCCTGTACACCCTTCCATCCAGCATTCAACCCCTTGGTTCATGGCCCTGGGCCATATATATAAGTTATTTGGCTTAATTTCCTATACTATTCATAACACCCCCCCTGTCTATTTTGTATCTGCCATTTATGTTTCTTTTTCCCTGAATGTTTTCACCCATTCTCCTGCTTCGCCTTCCCCACTGATAAATCTCCATGTGATCTCCATTTCTGTGATTCTGTTTCTGTTCTAGTTGTTTGCTTATGTTTCTATTTTTTAGGTTGAGTTGTTCATAGTTGTGAGTTTGTTGTCATTTTACTGCTTATAGTTTTCATCTTCTTTTTCTTAGGTAAGTCCCTTTAACATTGCATAGGATAAGGGTTTGGTGATGATGAACTCCTTTAACTTTATCTGGGTAACTTTTTCAGCTCTTCCATTCCAAATGATAGCTCTGCTGAATAGAGTAATATTGGATGTAGGTCCTTCCTTTCATTGCTTTGAATCCTTCTTTCCAGCCCCTTCTTTCCTGCATAGTTTTGTTTTGAGAAATTGTCTATAGTCTTATGGGAACTCCTTTGTAGGAACCATAACTTTCTCCTTTCCTCTTGCTGCTTTTAAGATTCTCTCTTTATCTTTAATCTTGGGTAATGTGATTATGATATGCCTCGGTATGTTCCTCTTTGATTCTACCTTGTTTGGTACTCTCTGAGTTCCCCATGCCTGTTTCCTTCACCAGACTGGGGAAGTTTTCCTTCATTTTTTTTTTCAAATAAGTTTTCAATTTCTTGCTCTTCCTCTTCTCCTTCTGGCATCCTTATGATTTAGATGTTGGAATGTTTAAAGTTGTTGCAGAGGTTCCTAAGCCTCTCCTCATTTTTTGAATTCATGTTATTGTTGTTTTTTTTAATTGTCCCAGTTTAACATTTATCTTTTTTCTTTTATTCCAAAGTGTTGATTTGAGTCCCAGTTTCCTTCCCTTCATTGTTGGTTCCTTGTATATTTTTATTTAACTTTGTTTGGACTTTATTTCTTCCTTTGTTTTATACTCAATCATTTCTGTGAGCATCCTGATTACCAGTGTTTTGAACTGTGCATCAGATAGGTTGGCTATCTCCTCATTGCTTTGTTCTTTTTCTGGTGTTTTGATCCGCTTTTTCACTTGAGCCATACTTCTTCATCTAGGTGCACCTGTCATGTTGTAAGGAGTGGACACCTGTGTATTTGCCAGGTTGGGGCAATTCACTTCCCTGTTGAGGCACTGTCTATAGGGGAGAGGGCAGAGAGGAAACAACACTGCTGGCTCAGCTCTTGCCCCACTTCCTGTCACTTCCCTTGCTTTCCACATGCAAATTGCACCATTTCTGGTTGCGCTCTGGTCCTGATTCCCAGTTTGGTGGATTTGTGTATGTCCTAGGACCCCAGGGACCTTTTCAATGGACTCTCCTGTGGGCCACCACAACCTCAGCAGCTAGATGTTTTGATGCTTTATTTTCCCACACTGAAACCATGGGTTGTGCAGTCTGCCTCACTCTCCAGTTGTTCTTCCTGGTTTATCCCCACGTGAATGTGGGGCTGCTCACTCCACCAGCCACCCCCTCGCAGACACTGGTCCTCCAGCCACCGCCTTGCCCCAGGTCCTCTCAAACCCAGCTGTCTGTCTCCACCCCTCCTACCAGTCTGGACGAGTGTCTCTTCTTTAATTCCCTGGCTGTCAGACTTCTACACAGTTTGGTTTTGTGAGAGTGCTGGTTGTTTTTTGTTTTTTAATTGGTTGTTAGTTATCCTTCTTTTGGTTGTGTGAGGAAGCAAAGTGTATTTACTTAAGCCTCTATAATGACTGGAAGCCTCATTATTTTCATTTTTAATTGGAGAAACCAAATATTTAAGTTTATTCTCTTGTTAAATCCCTTTTATGTCATTAAATAATAAAACCATGAAAGCTGTATGGAATATACACACATATGCATATATTTATATATGTAGATATGATGAAAAAGTATACAAAATGTGTAGTTTGATATAGTATTTTAAAAAATTACATAATTGTCATGTTAGAGCCCCAAAGTCCCTAAGAAACCCCATAAACAAGATCTCTGATTTTGCAATGAAAGAAAAAAGGTGGTCCGGGAGGTGAAGGTCATACAAACCGTGGTCATTTATCTTACTTACTTAAGGTGGAGCCCAGGTGACTCTGCTCTCAACACACCAGTGTCTTCATTTACTTTAACAATATTTTTCCTGGCTTGAAAATTCAACAGGATACACTATCCTTTAAGAAAAATTAATTTCTTTAACACAGACTTGGTTGACTATGGTTTCTTAGATACAGTAGCATCTAGCTGATTTTTGCAGGCAGAGATGTAATTTCAGAGAGGGAAGGGAAGTGTTGAACATAGAGGGGTTTGTACAAAACTCTGGAGTTAAAACAAAGCCAGGAACATTGGAAGAAGAGAACAAGATGCTTTATGGCTGGCACATAGCTGGGAAAAGGGGGAAAAGAATATGTTAATAAATGTGTCTGAATGGGAAGAAGAAGACAAAATCATACAAGGTCTGGTAAGTTGTACTGAGGTATTATCACATTACCATAAATACTACATTAGTTCCATTTTTTTACTCCATGGACATGAAGACATAAAGGCAGGCAAGTTGTCATATAGGTGAGGATGTATAAAAAGGAGAGAAAAAAATGTTGAAATGACTGAGAAACCTCTTAGAGGTGAGGCAAAGAAAGCATGGAAGCTTTGTGGGTGACAGTTTAAGAAGACAAATTAAAAGAGGCCATGGAATTGCAGCTTCATAGAATGGTGGGAAATATTCTATCTTTTTAGAAAGCTAAGTGATATTTTTATGTATTTTTCACACAATTATACCAGACTATATAAATGGGAAGATTGTGTCCAAATGAGAACCATTAAGTGGGAAGGTTCTGGCCGAGACGGAGGCATAGGTAGAAGCCATTTGCTTCCTTGCACAACCAAAAGAAGGATAACAACCAATCTAAAATCAATAAACAACCAGAAATGCCCGAAAAATCACACTTCATGGAACCCTGATAACCATCGAATTAAAGAAACAGTCAAACAGAACAACCAGGCCAATAAGGTGGCAGCAGATGGAGAGAACCCACTGCAAGATGGTTAAGAGGGTGGTTGCCCTGGGAGGAGAAACTCCCAGTCTCACATGAGAGAATCTGTTGGAAAGTGGGCTAGAGAGGAGCAGGGGAGCTGCATTGCTCCCTCTCCGGCCCCTCCTGGACAAGCAGTGGCTCAGCACAGTAAGGAGGGTGGCCCTGCCCAGGTGAATACCTAAGGCCCGCCCCCTTACACTTAACAGGTGCCCCCAAACAAAGAAATAGCACCAAAATGAAAGAACAAAGCATAACTTCAGAAAGAGAGCTAAACAATGAGGAAATATCCAACCTAACTGAAGGAAAATTTAAAGCCCTTGTAATTAAAATGCTCACAAAACCACTTGAGCTTGGTCAAAAAATGAAAGAACAAATAAAAGATACCCAGAATGAAATAAAGCAAAATACTCAAGGAACCAACAGTAACAGGAAAGAAACCAGGACTGAAATCAATGATTTGGAACAACAGGAAGAAATAAACATCCAAGCAGAAGAGAATGAAGAAAGAAGAATTCAAAAATGAAGAGAGACTTTTGAACCTCTGGGATAACTTGAAATGTTCCACTATCCAAATTATAGGGGTGCCAGAAGAAGAAAACAAAACAGCAAGAAATTAAAAACTTATTTGAACAAATAATAATGGAAAACTTCCCAATCTGGCAAATGTAATAGACTTCTAGGAGGTCCAGGAATCTCATAGAGTGCTAAAGAAGTTGGACCCAAGGAGGGACACACCAAGGCACACCATCATTAAGTTACCCAAGATTAAAGACAAAGAGGGAATCTTAAAAGCAGCAAGAGGAAAGGAAAGAGTTACCTACAAAGAAGTTCCTATAAGGCTATCAGCTGATTTCTCAAAAGAAACCTTGCAGGCAAGAAGGAGCTGGAAAGAAGCATTTGAAGTAATGAAAGGCAAGGACCTACATCCAAGAATATTCTATCCAGCAAAGCTATCATTTAGAATGGGAAGGCAGATAAAGTGCTTTCTGGACAAGGTCAAATTCAAGGAGTCCATCATCACCAAGCCCTTATTATATGAAATGTTAAAGGAACTTTTCTAAGAAAAAGAAGATAAAAAAGATGAACATTAAAATGACAACAAACTCACAACTATCAATGCATGAACCTAAAAAAAAAAAAAAAAGCAATGAAAACAAAAACTAAGCAAACACCTAGAAAAGGAACAGAGTCAGAGAAATGGACATCATGCAGAGGGAGTTCAGTGGAGGTGAGGAAGGGAGGAATGAGGGGAAAGGTTCAGGGAAGAAGAAGCATAATTGGTAGGAATTAAATAGATGGAGAGAGGTCAAACATGGTATAGGAAGCAGAGAACTCAAAGAACTAATATGTACAACTCATGGACATGAACTAAGTGGGGGCGAATGCTAGAGGGACGGGGGTGCAGGGTGGAGAGGGAACAGAGGGGGGAATTGGAAAACTGTAATAGCATAATCAATGAAATATACTTAAAAAGAAAATCATAAGTGTTAATTTATGTAGACATTGAGTGATGAAAAGCAGGTATTAACCAGTTCAAGGCATTCAAATATTTACCATTTTTGTACTAAGCTCATAGCAAAATATATAACCTTAAAAACAGTGAATAAAAGTTACTATAAGAATTACTACATGAGTGTTACAGATTTTTTTAGTCAAAGATACCTATAAGTGTTGAAATATATTTATTTCATGAAAGGTTTAAAATATTTCAGAAGTATAAAATTGGCTAAAAATCTTAAGACTCAGAGAATCCAAAGAGAAAATACTAATGAAAATTATAGCAATGTAGCCCTGGACTACCAGAGAGGTATTAGGCTGTAAAATGGAGACTTTGGGTGACATTTTTTAAAAAAAGAGACAGTAAATTAGAAAAGTAAAATACCGTAATACTAGGCAAAATTATATACTGCATGCAACTGTACAATCTGTAAGCAACACAGGAGAATATAAAAAGGAACATATTGTTCTAGAGTAGGAAGAAACACAGTGAGTTTTGTTATGAATTTAGCAGGACTTAATTATAGTTCAATTTTGGATAAAATAAATATTCACAAAATAGACTTCAGTTTCTGGAACAAAGAATATGATCAATATCTTTCTCAAGGCTATTGGGGGTTGTCAAATAAAAGTACACATTGGTCAAAGATGCCACATTTCACATACTGAGTAGCATTTTTTTTTAGGTATGTTATCTGGCAGTTAAAATATTATCCAGTTGGAATGCATTTCATCACACTTTAGCCAAAAACTAAACTATGTCATTTACTGTTTTAGAGGGTTATATATTGGTGATAGAAGTAGGGATCTGTTCATTTTACATAATTTCTTGGTTATATTTTAAAAATTCTATAATCTAGGGCAAGTTAAACTATCTTTGACTCAAGTTCTCACATGTAAAATAGGGATTTTACTTTATTTTTTAAAATATTTTATTCACTTATCTTTAGAGGGGAAGGAAAGGAGAGAGGAAAAGAAACATCAATGTATGGTTGCTTCTTGTGCACCCCCTGCTGGGAACTGGCCCCCGCTGGGAACTGGCCTGCAACCCAGGAATGTGCCCTGACTGGGACAAACTGTGATTGTCTGGTTCACAGGCCCATGCTAAAATAGGGATTTTAAAAGCACTTACTTGATAAAATTATTGTGAAAAATAATTAAACAAATACAAAATATATGGAAGAGCATACAGCATAAAGTACCACATAAATATTACCTCCTGAAAATATTAATAAAATGTTATTTCCCTGTAGAAAAGATTCATCCATTTTGTGCACAGTTATGATTTTTTAGTATACTGTACACCCTTATATGAATACTCCACAAAGTATTTATCTGTTCTACTGTTATGAAATATTCTTTATGTACAGGTTTTAAATGATGTTATATTCTTGTACATGTCTCCTTGGCCACATATGTAAGAATTTCTGTTGGAAAGATATCTGAGAGGGAATGGCAAGGTTATGGTACGCACATTCAACTTTGGTAGATAATGCCTAAGAGTTTCCCAAGAGCTTGTAACAGTCATTCTCCTACTGATAATACATGGGAGTTCCAGAGATACTGTCCTTTATTTTTTTATTTTAGGGACTGTGGTGGTATTTAATTATAGTTTATTTTGGTTTTAATTACTTATGAGGTTAACAAATCTCCCATGTTTGATGGCCAGTTCCTCAAGTGACCAAGTTACTTGCTTATATTTTAAACATTTAAATTATAATGTAACCCACCCATAAACTTCACAAGTTCTAGAAGTATAGCTCAATAATCACATACAAAGTGAATGTTCCCATTGATCCATCATCCAGATCTAATAATAGATCCAGTGCCATCCAACATGCTTCTGTGCCTCCCAATTACAATCCTCTTTCTTTTTCTTCTCACCATGAGTGATCACTATTTAATTTTGTAATGACATAATTCAGTTCTACCCATTTTTAAGCTTTGTACAAATATAATTATTCAGAATATAATTTTCCATCTTCTTTTTCTGACTATATTTTTCATCTGCAAATACCTTATAAATATTTTAGTTGACATACAATATATTAGTTTCAGGTATAAAATGTTGTGATTAGACATTTATATGCCTTACAAAGTGATCACCATGAGAAGCCTAGTATCAATCTGACACCACTCACAGTTATTACAGTATCATTAACTATATTCCTTATGTTGTACATGACATCCCCATGACTTATTCTATACCTGCAAACTTTTAGTTCTTAGTCCCCTTCACCTTTTCCACCCATCTACCAACCCTTTCCCATCTGGCATTGGCCATCTTCTTTTACTTAGCATTCTGTTTGTTGAAATTAACCTTTATGTTGTGTGTGGCTCTAATTCAGTCATCTTGCATTATGATTTCGTGTTTCCTTATATGAATACTCCACAATTTTTTCATCCTATTGTTGATGAACCTTTTCTCTCAAGTCTGGGCAATAATAAATAATGTTCCTATGACATTCTTAATATGTGTCCTTTAGAGTACATGAATTCTATGGCGAATATTTTCTGAGTAGAATTATATTTGTTAAATTTTTATAATGCCGAACAATGTTACAAAGTCACTATAACATTTACACAGCTTTCATTGTGCAAAAGTGTTTGTACTTCCTCAAACTTGCTCACACTTTGCATTGTCACCCTTTTAAAACCTTAGTCATTCTAGAATGTTATAGTAGCATCATATTAAGGTTCCAACATGCATTTCCTTCATAACAAATGACAGATATCACCTTTCAGTTTAAAAAATTTGACAGCCATAACTTCTTAAAATATTTTTTCTGTCCTATTGCCGCTCACATCTTCTGCCAAGCCTTTAATTATACATATGCTACATGTTCTCACTGTGCTCTTCTGTCTTACTCTTTGCTGTTTTTACCCTTCCCTTTTGTCTTTCCACACCTTATTCTATTTTCTTCCAAACTGCCTTCAAGGTTATGGAATTTGTCTTTAGCTTGGTATAAATTGCTATTAAATTTGACAATTAGGTACTCTTCAGTTTAATGACTGTCACTTTTTTCCTTTCCTAATTTGTTGTGCCATAGTTTTCAGGATTCTGCTGAAAACTTCAAAGTTGTCCTTTATCTCCATAATATAGTAACCATGGTTATTTTAACATCTATTATATATCTCATACTTCTAATATCCATCATAGAAACCATTCTGGCTCTCTAGAATTTCTGTCAGTTCTAATGAATAGTGTCTCCTTATGTGCCTGGTTTTGTTTGCTTGTGTGCCAGGCACTCTAGCTGCAAAATGCTGTAAAAATAATTTGAGGCTTAGGTCAATATTTTCTTAATCCATAAAGGCTTTTTGTATGGTTATTCTACAAACCTTTATCCAGAAATAAATTAATCCATTTTCAAAGATTTATATACAGGGCTCTGGCACAAATAGTGCCCCTTTTTATTATAAAAGCATAAGCATGTAATTCTGCAACATAACAATATCACACCCAAGCATATCATATGACATTTTAGGTAAAATTTTCTGATTAAAACTATAAATTATTGCACATATATTATAACCCTGCCAACCACACTCATGCAGGCGTTACTTCTGCCGAACCCTGTATTTCCTGAGCCACCCGCATGCTTCACAGCAGTGTTGCAGTCACTCTAAGTGCTTTTTAAGTTCTAGTCTAGTCTTGCATCTTGGCCCACCAACACAATGGGGCAATTTACTATACCTTCACTTTGGACAGGCCCCAAACTGAGACTTTTGCCCTTGTAACTTTTTGTGGAAAATTCTTGCTTAATTATCTATCACAGCAATTTTCAGTCTGCGTGCCACAACACTCTGGTGTGCTGCCGGGAATTTTAAAAACATGCAATACCTGCCTGTTTAGTCAGGGGCACAGACCTCTTTTCCATTAGATTGTCAAATTAAAAAATGACAACAGCCAACACAACAATAGCTATGTGGTGTAAATGAATGAAAATTACACCAGTTTGTTTTCAGAGCAGCAAAAAATATATTTTTGGTGTGCTGCAGAATTTCAGTATTAGGTTATGTGTGTCGTGATATGAAAAAGGTTGAACATTGCTGATCTATCATCTCAGCATTATCTTCTAAACAAATATAGCAATTTCCTCATGGGTGACTTGGCCTCCAGTTGTTGGATCATTTCTCTGAATTTTTTACTTCTGTCATATCTTGGCACTTAATTCTTCACTACATTGTAATCTTTTCATGGCCCTCAAACTTCTAATTTCTACTTTGTTCAATATTTCTAGTTTTCCTTACTGGGAGGTTTGGACTAATTTACCTAGAGTACATTAGGGAGAACTAAAGTGTTAGTGCTACATCTTAACCTTTACCAACATCTTTTACTGCAATTCATCATTTTTCTTATTTATTTTTTATATTTTACTTTATTTTTATGATTTTTATATTAAATAGAAAAATGCAGTATCCATTTAGCAGTTTGTAGGAATGCATTACAATCAACATGGGAAGTTAGGTACTTTTCTCTCACCAATTTTCCCTTTTGCCTTACTTCAGTTTTTCCGTAACTGATTTTTCAAGGGTGGCTGTAACAGGAAACCTGAGCCATTTTAAAGATCTTCAGGTTATTCCTCCTCTTTATATTAATAGCTACCTTTCCTTTCATGCACAGCATGAACCAGAAGGCACTTTGCCAAGTACTTAATTTTTTTCATATGACCTTGAAAATAATTTGACAGATACAGTATTCTATTTTGTTGATAAAAATATAAAACCTACAAAAGACAAATAATGTGTCTAAAGTCATATAGTTATAAAGTTTAGCAGTTGTATTTAGTTCCCATTAAGTAACTTACCAGAGCTCATTTAATTAATTATTAACATATTATAAAGAAAATAAATAAGCTATAAACTTTACATAAAATGAAAAGGTTGTTTGTTATTGATAATATTGTGTTTAGTCTCTGCCCTTGCTATTATTTAAGAGTCTGTAATTGAGGAGAAATATATAGAAATTACAGCTATACACTCTGACTGGTGTGGCTCAGTGGATTGAGTACTAGCCTGCAAACCATAGGGTCACTGGTTCGATTCCCAGTGGAATCGAACATGCCTGGGTTGAGGGCCAGGTCCTCAGCTGGGGGTGCCCAAAGGCAACCACACATTGATGTTTCTCCCCCTTTCTTTCTTCCTCCATTTCTCTTTCTAAAAATAAAATAATATCTTTAAAAAAATTACAGGTATAAATTCAGTGTTGTAAGACTTTAAAAGTGGGATAATATTTAAAAAGTCAACTTGGTTTTCAAATGGCCATGTCTTTGTGGGTTCTCATTGCTCTTATGGAATGAAGTAATACAACATTTATTAAATGAAATATTCTAAGTCATAGTTCTTAAATTGTTTACAGTTGTACTATTTTAATGGTTTAATCGAACACTTTAGACTAAAGAACTACAAATAAAATCAGCAGCAAATATGATTACTATTACAGTGCAGTTACCTCGCCATGCCTTTACAGTGTTCACACACTCACCTCTGCCTATGTTTGTCTTCAGCACAGTCACCATTTGAGTGGAAATATTGGTTTACATGGAAGGAAATGTTACACAGGATTGAATGAGCTCAATCTTTGTTGGCTCCTGAATGCCACCATTCGGTTTTTCATCTTTTCCTTGCAGCGTGCGGGAATTCTTGCCACACGAAAGCTAAGACAATTTGATTATATATTATATGTTTATTATATATAGGTTATGTATAGTTAAACAAAAAATAAAATGTATACACTGATCAGAAATGAGCAACATACCTAAAAATGGCACATGGCAATGGGTTGAAGATAACAGCTCAAGAGAATTACACAGAGCTCACCAATCAGAAAGCAGCGCATGAAAAAGGATATAGACCACATTTGAACTTGAGGGTAGGTAAGGCTTTTTTATGTGCATTTTCATTTGCAATGTTAAATTATCAGTTATTTTTTAAAAAAACACAAAAGTAAAGTTAAGTTAATTGAACTATTTCTATTTTGAAGGAAGAGTAAACTAAAGATGTTAAGATGCTTTGATTTAATAGTGGGTATAAATGGTATCTACCGATTTTATAAAATGTTCAGGAACCTCCTTGTCATTCTCATTAGACTTCAACTGAGTATACATTAGTTAGAGTTCCATCAGTGACTACTTAAATCTTTATTGATGCTCACTGACTTTATTATAAAATATCTTCGCAGATTGCTCTAAATAAGCAGACCAAGAGCTGCACAACTTGCTGCAAATTCATATTGTTCATTCAGCCAGATTCTGTGAGTTTGAAGATTTTCAGGTGGCCACGTACAACATCTGCACCAACCAGAACTGGAAGGCACACCCTGAAGTCCACTGTTGCTGAGAATACATTTCCTAGAGATTCCTAAATTTCGGTATAGATCTAAATTGATTTTAGTTTACCTTGGATCTATAACATGGGGGACTGGGAAAATGCAGTCTTTATGTATATGTATAAACCTGCTGAACAGAATGAGATGTTTCTGAGAGAAAAAACAAAACTTATTAGGTTGCTTACGGTATTGACTCCTCATATTAATTAGGATGCTATCATTTCAGCAGTGATGCCATTGATATAAAGAGAGGGTACAATAAACCTTTTTGCAACAGATCACTTAGCCCTTTAGGAACTAAGGCAGCACTCAGAGACAACACCATTTCCCTCCTTCTTGTGGAGCCTCTTCTGCCTCACTTGGGCCCAACAATTCTCTGTCTTTCTACCTTATATTTTCTCTGATTATTTATACTCTGTTTCCTCATAACTGTTTTTCCCATGGATGCTCTGGCCTTTCTAATTCTAAGTGTACTCCATGAACTCTCAGGCTCACTTCCCACAGCTACCCTGCCTTCAGGAGCAGGCCTGATTACGCCAGCACACTGGGCTGTTGTGGACCAGCAGCAGTGGACTAAGGTGCACACTGCTGGTCCGAGATGGGGACGCACAGGCAAGTGTAACTGTGAAGAGTGAACAAGTACTGACAGATGTGTGTAGTATAATGATTTTAGGTTCTCTAAATAATAGTATTTCAACTAACCTGTAGGTTGCTTTTTTTTTTTGGTCAATATTTCATTTATTCCACACTTATTTTCTACTCCAAAAGAGAAAAGGTCAACAGATTCATTTTAAGGTTATAATTAGAAACTACATTTTTACAAAAATATTTATTAAATTTATATCCTGGTAAAATGCTATTTTTAAAATTACATTATTAAATACCTAATTATGGCCAGGGCTTTAATTGAATGTGATATTCTTTCTTCAGTGATGTTTCCAAACTTAATATATTTTTTTTCGCTATCTATCACGTTATTATATGATCTCATCTAGAGGCTGCTATAGTTTAATAGAGCCTGAAAAACTTTCTGAATTGATAAAATTACCACAAGCTTTTGTATAATAAAAGTAAACATAAATTTGGAATTGTTGTGATGATTGAATTTATTAAAGTATGAGTTAAAATTATCCTTAAATTCTCCTATATAACATCAACAGCTAACTGAGAGAAATTTCATAGGTTTCAATTGTGCCCTGCTTGTAAAACTGGATACATTCCAGAAAATCTTTTTATAGCGTAATTAAATATTCTTTTCATATATCAATACTTGGTTATGTACTCCTAGTGTTCATATCAGATTAGGTTCTTGCCCTGGCTGGTGTGGCTCAGTTGATTGAGCACCAGCCTGAAAACCAAAGGGTCACAGGTTCAATTCCCAATCAGGACACATGCCTGGGTTACGGCCAGGTTCCGGTGGGAGAGGATGTGAGAGGCAACCACATATTGATATTTCTCTCACTCTGTTTCTCTCTCCCTTCCCTTCTCTCTAAAAAAATAAGTTAATAAAGTCTAAAAAAAAAAGAAAAGAAATTAAGTTCTCTTTGAGATGTGATGGTTGGGTCTTCTAAATGACTCTTTTATAAATAAATAACCCTCATATAGCTTCAAAAATACCTGATATAAGTTTATTTAGAAACTTGTTCCAAAAATAAAAATAATAAATCAATATAGCTTTAGATATTTTAGTATAATGTCACAAAATCAGCATTATGCATATTTAAACTACTTAGAATTTTTATTTTCTAAATTGCTGTGGCAAAATCATAAATCTTGAAAAATACTGCCCAAGAATGAGAAATAAATTTATTTTCCAATTAGTTTAAAGTAATAGAAAAATGTAGGTAACCATCAACTGAGATTAAATTAAAGTATATTATAATACGAGTTATACAAGATTAAAGGTGACAAAGAACTGCTATGCACTGAATTCGCTAACAATTTTCTTTCCTAAATGCCTCCTAAATATCCTCTCCGTTCATTCTAATTTTCCTCTTCCTTCAAAATAGAAATTAATTTAAATCTATTTTTATTGTGTGTTATTTTAAAAGTAAAAGAATTGAAAGTTGAACTAAAAATTAGAGAACACATATGAATACAGACTTTTGTTTTATTTTTATTTTTTGTTTTTGTTTTTATTTTTATTTTTTAAATTTATTTAATTATTTTTCAACTACAGTTTTCTATTACTCTCATCCTATCCCACTCCCTCCCATTTCCGTCCTTCTTAGTTGTTGTCCATGTATCCTTTATATTTGTTCCTCTAAATCCCTCCTCTATTTCCCCTGAAATTCCCTCCCCTCTCCCCGCTGGTCACTGTCAGCCTGTTCTCTATTTCAGTGTCATTGGTTATATTTTGCTTGCTTATTTGTTTTGTTGTTTAGCTTCCTGGTAAAGATGAGATCATATGGTATTTGTCCTTCAACACCTGGCTTATTTCCTACCTTTTGCAACAGCATGGATGGAACTGGAAAGCATTATGCTGAGTGAAATAAGCCAGACTTTATATATATATATATATGTGTGTGTGTGTGTGTGTGTATTAAAAGTCAATGTAGATTAAAATTATTAGTAAATAGAGAGACATAGTATTTCCATGGATTGGAAGACTCAACACATTAAATATAACAATTCTTACTAAATTGACTTAAGGTTTAATTAATTCCTATGAAAATTCCAGCAACCTGGCTTTTGTACACACAAAACTTATTCTAAAGTTTACATGAAAAGAGACAGGCTAGATAGAAAAGCTAAAATATTCTTGAAAAGGAAAGTTATGAGAATCACTCAACCAGTATGAAGACCTGTGGTATTGGTGGAAGGATACACATTTTGACCAATGAAATAACAGAAAACTCAGAGTAGAACTACACAAATATACACAACAAATTATTGATTTAAAAAGTAATGAAATGGAGAAAAAATATCCTTTCCAACAAATGGTGCAGGGGTAATTGGACATTCACACTCAAGAAAGGAACTAAACCTATAAAAAATTAACTCAAAATGGATTGTAGACTTAAATGCAAAACTAAAAACTGTAAAACTTCTAGCAAAAATGTAGAAGAACAACTTCAGTGATCACTAGATCACTAAGGAGTTCTTAGACTAGACTAAAAGCAAAACCCATAAATAGACATACTGATAAAACTGGATCTCGTCAAAATTAAAAACATACTCTTCAGTAACTCATGTGAAAAGGATAAAAAGACAAGGTACGGACTGGGAGAGAATAGTCATGGATCACATATCTGACAAAGGACTAGTCTTTAGAATATATGAAGAACTCTTGATATTCAGCAGATAAAAAATGTATTTAGAAAATAGGCAAATACATAAACACAAGAGAATATAAAAATGCCAAATAAACACATGAAGAAACATCTAACATCATTAACATTTAGAGCCATGCATATTAAATCCACAGTGAGATATCACTATAGACCTAACAGAATAACTGATATATATATACAAACATACACACACACACATACACACACAAAAGTGGGTTTACAGCTCATATGGAAAATAATTAAATAATAAATAATGTAATAACAAACTATTTATTATGTTTACAACTGTTAACCTACTTTTTGCTCCACCAAATTTTTGTATATGTATATAAGCAACACCAAATCTTGGCAAGGACATGGAGAAATTGGATAATTTTGCTGATAGAAATGTAAACTAATATAGCCACTGGAAAACACTTTATAAAACTAAAAATGTGATTGCCATACAACCCAGCAATTGAACTCTGCCACTTAAATAGAATGACAACTTAAGTTCACACAAAAATCTGCACATCAAGGTTCATACAAGCTTTATTTATAATAGCCTTCACATGAAAACAACCATCTGCCCTTCAATGAGTAAATAATTTAACAAACTGTCCTCTATCCATACCATGGAATACTACTCGGAAGTGAAAATGAATTAAATATTAACACACATTTGGATAATCATGGAATTAGGTAATTTTGCTGAATGAAAAAAGTCAGCCCTAAAGGGTTATATTTTATGTCAGGACTGTCCAACCTCCAGCCCAGGATGGTTATGAATGCAGCCTAAAACAAAATCCTAAATTTGCTTATGATATTTTTTTGTGATTACATGTTGCAAGTAGTTAATGTGTGGCCCAAGATAACCCTTCTTCTTCCAGTGTGTCCCAGAGACCCCAAAAGGTTGGACACCCTGTTAAATCCACATTGTTCCATTAATGTAATGTGTTTTTTTAATGCCAAAATTACAGAAATGGAGAACAGATTTGTCACTGTCAAGGTCGCAGTCAAAGGGGTCCAGGTGAGGGAGGGTGGTGGATATGGTGATAAAGGGGCAGTATGAGAGATACTTGTGATGTGAACTTCTGTATTCTACTGGTGTCCATGTCAACACACTAATGTGATATTTCACTACAGTTTCATAAAACATTAATTGGGGAAAACTGAGTAAAACATACATGTGTGTATCTTGTACTGAGTAAAATAAACTGAGTAAAAGATATATGTATGTATGTATTTTTCAACTGCTTTTAAATCTACAATGTTTTCAAAATAAGATCTTTAATTAAAAAATAATAGCAAAAAGTAGACCAAATGATGATTGCGAGTAGAAATAATAAAGGTGACAATTCACAATATTGATTCTCTCAACCTTGATAACCAAACACAAAGGGGGCTAATAATGAAGATTTTGGCTAAAAATTTTGGCAAATGTTGTAGCAAAAATGCTGACACAGAAATTAAGAAATTTAGGTTCTGTCCCATTTCATTTATTAGCTATGAGATGCTGGCAAAGCAATTTAGGCAAACTTCCAGGGCCTTGAATCCTTCTTCTGTGAACCCAGAAGATGGTAAGTAGGCTCCAGGCTTTAAGGCTATTTCAGTAAGTCCCTACAATTGCTTTAAGTTAGGCTTGTGAATGCTGAGAACTGTTGGGTTCCACACAATATCTGAACACGTAATTGAGTTCTAACATGAGAGTTCTTCTTTTTTATGTTTTGCTTATTTGTGGTTATAAAGAAGCATTTCACTCTTAGTACCGCCTGTCCGCCTGCCAGCCACTCATGAAATTAGATTCTCATGCAAGGGATTTCCAGGATACGTAAACAGTGATAATCACGAAACTGGAAGCAGATAATACTATTTGATATTTTAACAGATTGAAGTCCTATTATTATTTCTTCTGTGGGGCTAAAACACATGTTTATTCAGTGACAATCAGAAACTAATCATCTGAAGCAACACATCACAACGCAGATTAATTGGAAATGATGTATTAAGGTACCACATCCATTGCACTTTTGCACAGCACATTGAACAAAGCACTGCTACTCAGAACCATATAGAAAGCCCAAGTTCAGCCCAATTTATTCAGCTGCTGCTGCTATTGTATTTCCTTTGACTGTTATGAAAAAGCAGCGGTAAAGAGAAGAGTTTCTAGATGCAAACTACCTGGGTTCAAATCCAGTATATCCATTTCCTAGGAGTAGTTACTTGGATCAGTGACTTAAAAGTTTATATCTCATATTTCTCTTCTATAAAGTTAAAATATGATCTTCCTTTCTTGAGGATTAAATGAGTTAATACTGCTGATACTTATAACACAGGATGAAAAATGTGTTACATAGTCACTTATGAATTAAAATAAATGGATAAAGGTTTGTGGTCGAGATGGCAACATAGGGAAATATGGTATTTGCATCCTCCAAGGATCACATCAAAATTATGAGTAAACTACCGCATAATCATCATTGAGAATTGTCTGAAATCTCACTGAACATTAAATCCAACAATGAAGGATGTTAAGAAGCCACATTGAGACTGGTAGAGGAGTGGAGACATGGAACAGGCTGACCTCATATCCCCTGTGGTGTTTGAAAATTTGGAGCATTATCTCAACTATGGAGGTCTCCCTGGAGAAACAAGGGGTCCCAGCCCCAGATCAGGCTCCTAGCTGATTCCAGGCCAAGGAAAAGAAGCCCCCACCACTACTTCTGTCTGTGGAAACTAGAGGAGACTGTAGCTGAGTAAGACAGAAGGTTTCTGGAGTCCCAGGTGTTCCTCTAAAAGGGTCTCCACGTGGACTCACTAGGCAGACCTACTTACTCTGAGCTCCTGCACTGGGACAGCAGCTCTAGGACAGGTGCCAGAGACATATGGGGAGGCACTAAATTGTCGGGCCTCAGGGTGAGGGCTGGTGTTGGTGCTAGCTTTCTCCCAGGCAGAAGTGCTGGCAGAAGCCATTGTTCCTTTGCTGAGCCTGTCCCCTGCAGATGCAGGCAGGTGCCATATTTGAGTTTCTGTCAACCTGGCTCACACTGTTCACCTCACCCTGGTGATTTCCTGAACCTACCCCACCAAACTTGTGGGCCCACCCAAGCTGCTTCTAGTAGCTTTTCCATACAAAGGGCATGTCTGGGCTTATGCTGGGACTTTCCTAAAATCCCTCAAAGGATCATGAACCCCAAACTAACAGCATCTAGCCTCAATGTGCCATGTACCACTTGCTAAGTGGCCTCAAGCCAGGCACTAGCAGCAGCTGGCCTTGGTTTGCATGTTAGCCTCTCCCAGGTACCTCCAAACCTAGTGTAAGCAGCACCTATATGCAGACCGATCTGTAGCTCATATCAGGTGGCCCGGGACAGGGTACATTCAGTAGCTGACCTTGGTTTGCAACTCCAGGGAGACCCCAGAGACAGCATACCTGGTGACAAATTCAGACCATGCTGGATCAGCACCCAACCACTTGCACAGGTAACACAGTCAAGGGCAGACTCACAGGGCATCAGAGCCCTGCTGAAGCAAGTCCTGCTCCATGGTGTCAGCTCCTGCATAGCAGCTCCTCCACTGTAATCTCGAGTATCCTCACAACTGATCAGCCTGGGGGTAATTCCCTCCCACTGTCATGCCAATAGCAACCAAGGCTCAACCACAATAGGAAGGCACACACCACCCACCTGGGGGTGCCCCCCCAACCCACTCTCATAACTGGGGATACTGTGCCACTGGGTCCTTTATGTAGGACACCTACTACATAAAGCCAAGATACCAAGACCAGGAGAGGCGGCAGCTCTACCTATGATTGTTGATGCTCGATTGTCTTCAAATCACGAAAGTGGGAATTTCATATGGTTTAACATAATAAAAAACTGTAGAATTGGCATTTTGTATCATCATAAACAAATCACTGCAGAATCTTCTCATAATACCCCGACTATAGAACATTAAACTTCACTGTATGGATGAAAGACCTGGGGCTTACACCGGTCTCAACTAGGGCTGCATCTGGATTTGTACTATTTCCTCCTTTTGATACTGCCCTTTTATGCATTCATCTAGCAACCAAGGCCTATGTTTAATACCAGTACGAACAGTTTCTTATAACGTCATTTCTGCTCTGGAAATATTGAGAGCAGTCATGTCATTTTTACATGTATAATAAAGGCCCTGTCAAATTACGATAAGCATGTCCCAGGACAGAAGAGCCGTGCACTCTCCACTGGCAAAATTCCGCTACTCTTAATTATATATGGAACTGATTTATTTCTGTGTTTAAAAAATAATTTAATTCTTTTGAAATTCAAATGTGCTGTGCCTTTGATTTCTTTTGAACTCACATATGGCATGTTACATTCCTCTTTTATCAGTTCTCTTTACCTGGGCTACATCCACTACAGGAAGAGCTGGCACTTCTCACTTGAACTCTTTCCGACTGGAACAGACAAACTTGGTGTAGAAAAAGTCTTTTTCTGACCTGAGCTTTGGTGCTACCAGTCTGGATCTTGAGACTGCCTTCACTCACCACTTATATTAGTTGGCAACTTACCAAGAATTAAGTGTGAGAAATAACAGGCTCAGAATGACTGTTATGATGACCCACTGCCAGGAAAACTCCTGAAAGGCAAAGCTTTCTTGCTATGAAACTCAAAGTGATACTTAAGTGGATGTATCAGTTCACCCATTCAGTAAATCTCACCACTACAGCTGAGATCTCTTTTGGCAATCTCTATGAATAATTTAATCCATTGAATCCATGAGGTTTTCCAACTGTGGCATATACTTGCATCCATATGCCAATTTAAAAGCTCTTTAGAATTCAGCATTTGCTATGTATATAGAAAGAATGTATTTATGTTTTTGTTTTTGCCTTCCTTTTAAGAGTATAAGTCTAAATGCCTCTGTTGTGTAAGAAGCTGCTTTTAAACATCTAGAATAACAAACTGATTCCTTTTTTTAAATTTATTTTTTGAGAGAGGGGAAGGGAGAAAGAGAGGAAGAGAAATATTGATGTGTGAGAGAAACAATGATCATGAGAAGACTCTCACACACCTTCACCTGAGGAACTGGCCTGGAACCCAAGCATGTACCCTGACTAGGAATTGAACCCATGACCTTTAGTTGGCAAGTCAGTGCTCAGTGCATTGAGCCACACCAGCCAGGGTAAAAACACTGATTCTTTATATTATTAGACATGTAACAAAAATTTTAAAACATGGGACCATAAAGTTTTTAAAGAATAAGTTACTTGCTGTTTATTGTGGAATGTATATAAAGACACCTGAATCTGACTGAAAAAATCAGAAATGGTAACAAGTGATCCAGAAAATTAATTAAATATATTCAAAATAGATTTTGATAATTAAGTTATTTCTGTCTGGAAAAAGTATAAAGGCAAACACCTATATTTTAATGAAAATGAATAGCTTCCTGACAGAATGCTTCAGAGTACAGCTCACTTTGTTACTACAAAGCACTTCTTAGAGTTTGTTTTATTTTATGATAACAACTTTGGAAAACAAATAAATAGTAAGGTAGTATTTTGGCAAAAACTAATACCTAAAATAACAAAATATTCTTTCATGTTACTAGAGATATAACCATAAAAAGAATCTAAAACTTCTACTCAACATGGACTATGACAGGTTTTTTTCCCCCAGCATTTATTTACATTTGACACAAAAAAAAGTACAATGTAGGACTTTAGGAAAATTACTCACTGTACCTTCTTTCAACCTACCTCCCAGCTGCTGATGCATCATCTGATTTCAAAATAATTAAACTTCCAAAGGTAATTAAATTTAACCCATGCTTTCAGAGTTAAAAATTAAAAAGCACCCCAATTGTCAGATTATATATCAAGCAATTTCTCTAAGTACAGTAGACAGCCAGACAAAACTATATCATATAAGAACTAAAGGAAGTTGAGAAAGATCACACCTCACCTCAATTACGGAAAAAGCTCAGTTCTCACTAGCCAAGTAGATAAAAAGGCCCAAGAAAAGTTCTTCCATATGGGCCAGCTGAATGTCCAGATGCCGCCTCTGATTCCACACATTCTAGAGCCCTGCAGTTGAACGCTTCCTCTGTCAGCAGTAATCTCTGAGCACAGCACAGAGCTAGAAATTCTGGACACTGGTGATGAAACAGGGTTAGAGCTAAGTGGCTTGAAAAATGACAGGAAAAGCACAGGGAACAAATAAAAAATGTATTTTTGAGGGGGGATAATAGGGGAAATAAAAGGAAAGTTCAAGTCAAGAAACATGAGTATAGGACCCAGGGACAAAGCCAAAGGGGGGTAGGATTGAAGGTGGGAGGTGGGGGTGGGTGGGGCAGGGGAGAGGAGTGTGGGGGCGGAAACACAGACAACCATACTTGAGCAGAAATAAAAAATCTGTAATCTTGATTATGCCATTGAAAAAAAAAGTGAAAACTATCAGATTTTGGTCCCTAGCCACAAAGGAATAACTAATAAAAATGGCCCCTACTGCCATTAATAAACATAAAATGGACAAACAGTTATGAGAGTTAGTTATATATTACTAACAACTTACTATAAATTATCCCCAAACAGTTCTTGGGGATCTTGTTAAGTGGAAAACAGAGATGGAGTTTGGGAGTGCTGAGTGGCTGAAATTGGTAAAACAGGGTCCAAGGAGAAAAACGCTGTCCAGAGAAGGAGCTCCAGAAATCTACATAGAGCTCCCAAGGTTTTTTTCCCCCCCGGATTCATGAAATGTAACTGACGAACAGAAATTGTATATATTTGAACTGTACATTTTAATGTTTTGATATGTGTATATGAGGTCTATCCAGAAAAAGTGCATCCATTGTTAATGTAACAGGAATAGTTTTCACAACATTGCAGCCAAGGAGAGTGGACTGGAATGTGCATGTATGAACAATGACATATTCACTGTACTAATCAGTGTGGGTGGTAGACTTCACTGAGTGAGCATGTGCACTGTGTGACCACCTCATTCAAAATGACTGAGTGGGTAGAGAAAGGAATCTGCATCAAATTTTGTGTTAAGCTTGAACATTTCTCCATGGAAACTGGATTACTAGGAAGGCCACAGATATGAGCAACTGGTGATTGGTTGCTTCATCATGAAAATGCACCTGCTCATGTATCACATCTCATGCAGTTTTTCAGCAAAAGATGAAATCAATATCGAATCAGGTGACTCAGACCCCTTGCCTCCTAGATTTGGCACATTACTTCAGGTTTTTCCCAAAACTGAAACACCTTTGGAAGGGAAGGAATTTTAGACTGAATCAGTGAGATTTGGGACAATACAACAGAGAAACCAATGGAAATTGGGAGAACTGTGTGAGGTCCAAGGTGCCTACTTTGAAGGGGACTGGGGTATCATTGCCACATGTACAGTTTATCTTGTATCTTGTACCTTCTTCAATAAATGTCTCTATTTCTCATATTACATGGCTGGATACTTTCCAAACAGACCTTTGCACATTGTTAAATAATCATCATAATCAAGCTAGTTAATATCTATTACCTCACATAGTTAGCATTTTCTTTCCCTTCTTTTTTCTGCTGAGCAACTTACAATTTACAGTCTTAGCAATTTCAAGTAGTATGGTATTGTTAAGCATAGTCACCATGCTGTAGATTAGATTTTCAGAACTAATTCAAATTATAACAGAAACATGTTCATATTTCCCCCTTTTACCACCCCCAGCAACCACCATTGTACCCTGTTTTTATGTGTTTGACTATCTGAGATGTCACATATGAGTGGCATCATGTGGTATTGACCTTTCTGTATACAGCTTATTTTACTAAGCATAATGTCTTCTAGGTCCATCCATGTTGTCCCACATGTCAGGATTTCCTTCTTTTTAAAAAATGGTGGAGCCCTGGCTGGTGTAGGTCAGAGGACTGAGCATGGGCCTGTGAAGCAAAAGGGTTACCAGTTTGATTCCCAGTCAGGGCACATGCCTGGGTTGCAGGCCAAGTCCCCAGCAGGGGACACATGAGAGGCAACCACACATTGATGTTGCTCTCCCACTCTATCTCCTTCCCTTCCACTCTCTCTCAAAATAAATAAATATATTTTTTAAAAAGGCTGAATCATGACATTTGTGTGTGTGTATGTGTGTATATCATATTATTTTATATATTCACCTACCACTGTATTTAGGTTGTTTCCATATTTTAGGAATTGTGATTAATGTTGTAATGAATATGGAAAAACAGGTATTTCATTGGGTTCCACATTTCTTTTCTTTGAAATATACACCCAGAAATGGCATTGCTGGATAATCTGTTAGTTATATTTTTAATTTCTAGTGGAATCTACTTACCATTTTGCATAGTGGCTGTCCCAATTTACATTCTCACCGGCAGTGCACAGTGTTTCTTTTTCTCCACACTTTCTCCAACAATCGTTACCTTTTGTCTTTTAGATAACAGACATCCTCATAAGTTTGAGGTGATATATCATTGTGGCTTTGATTTGCATCTGCATTTGATTCTCTAATGATTAGTTATTTGTTGGTCACTGTATATCTTCTTTCAAAAAATGTCTTTCAAATTTTATTTTTATATATTTTAAGTGTGCTATTTGGTTTTTTGCTTGCTTTTCCTACATACTCCTTATATATTTGGAACAATAACCTCTTGTTAATGTAGGTTTTGCAAATATTTTACTCTATTGTCTGAATTATCTTTTCATTCTGTTGATTGCTCCCTCTGTTTCACAGAAAATTTTTGGATTGATGCAATCCCAGTTGATTATTTTTTGGCTTTTCATTTGATATATGAAATATATAATTGACAAGATCAATGTCAAGAAGCTTTTTCCTATTTTTCTAGCAGTTTTATAGTTTAGTCATGTAAACCTTTAATTTATATTTAGTTGACTTTTGTGTATGATTGAAATAAGGGTCCAATTTTATTCATCAGCATATGGACATCCAGTTTTTCCAACACCACCCTCATTACAGTATTGAATTATATATTCATTAGTATTTATTATATTAATTTGTTCAAGTAATTATACAGCACATAAATAAAATGTGGGAATAAATACTGAATATCAGAAGAGAATAAAAAATGTAAAATCATGGAATATTTAGAACTGAGAAAAGGGAACTTCCAAAGTAAAAATATTGTGGGTTGCACTTAATGATAGATTAAGATATGAAAAATAAAATATCAGTGAAATTGAAGGCAAAGCAATAGATGCTATCCAAACTGAAATGCTGTGAGGAAAACAACTGTGAAAAAATAAGTACAATAGTGATCTGTGGAAGAATGTCAAGTGACATCTGAGATAATATCAAGTTAGAAATGAGTAATTGGTAGATTAGAAGTCATAGGAATAAAAATATATAAAAATAATAATATTTTTAAATTCAAAGAAAAATACAAACCCGCATATTTAAAAAGCTAATTAAACCATAAGAGTAAAGACAAAGAAACCCATAGTAAGGAAGGTCTTAAATTACTGAAAAATAAATAAATAAAAACCTGGAAAGCAACTAGTAACAGTAGAACCATTACATATAAAGAAAAAAATGAAAAGAATGTTCACTGACTCCTCTTCAGAAGCAATGTATCACAGGAGAAAATGAAACAATACCCTCAAGTACTGGAGAAAATTAAGTTAAATGGGTAACTGAATTTAAAGATACTTGAATTAAAATCTGACAAAATTGGCAAATCATGCAATCATGCTAACTTAGTAGAACAGACTAAAGAGTTCAGAATTTAACACACATATACAAAGTCAATTGATTTCTAACAAAGGTGTCAAGGTAATCTTGTTTATAAAAATAAAGAGTCTTTAGAACAAATTTTCCTTGATAAAGTGAACATCAGTACGAACAATAGAAAGAAAAATTAACCCACGCAGTACAGTTTATGAAAACTCAACTGAAATGTATCATAGATGTTAACGTAAAATCTAGAATGTTAATTTCTAGAAGTAAATTCAGAATAAAATTTGTGACCTTAGGTTATATATCTTGTATGAACATTTATGAACCATTAAAATGTAAAAACCATTAATAATTGATAGACTTCATAAAAATAAAAACTTCTCTTTGAAAGATAGGCTTAATTAATTAAAAATACATGCCATAGCTATACGACAGAGTAGGCTTACTACAGACTCTCTCCCATTGATATCACCTTAAAGCTTGGAATAAAACGCAAACAGCAACTACTTGAAAACTTTGAAAAGCTAAAAGCATGAAGTGTTGGGAACCGCTCTGCCTGGTTTCAGGAGTTGTAACTGCCCCCCCAGGGCTAAGGCTGAGTGAGCGACCTTCGGATTGTGAGTCACTAAAAATACAAAGTTTATCTCCCTGGCAGGAGCGCTGCTTCTGCTTCATCCACCTCTGGCCCCCAAGGATTGGTTTGTTAGTCAATGATGGGTAAGACCCCTCAGAGGTGGGGTCTTACCCCAAGACACTATCACTTGGGAGGCCCCCCAGGAAGGACTTGGGGGACTTCAGCAAAGACAGAGTGATGGACCCTCGCCCGCAGGCTATTCTGACATAATCTGAGTCCCCATTTCCATCTGGGAGAAGCGCTTCCTGCCTCTAATCCACTTAAGCCTAAAAACCTATGACTGGGGGCCGGGGCAGTGCAGTCCTTTGCTGGTGAGAGCAGGTTCCGGGGTGATCGGGCATAAGAAAGAGTTCCTAAAGTCCTGTGAAGCCCACTTTGCTAAGAGTGCTTTCATTCATATGATAAGGGTCCAAGCAGGAAATGAGTATGTCTCCCAAAGTTTTTGCAACCCCCTTACCTGACAGACACTGACTCAGATTAAGCCCTCAGAGTTCTTTGAAATGTTATCTATTGTTTGATCCTTGCACCCTTAAATTGACTGATGAGCTTTACCTGTATTCCTATGTATTACAAACCTAATAAAAGCTGTTGAGGAAGGGGTTCTTGGTCCTTCTCCTTTGAGAGATTGACCACCTCTCCTCCCCAACCAGATCATGTCTTGGTAGTGTTACTTTCATCCGTGGCAGATTGGGGGACTTGCATGCAAAGTTTCCCTACAAGGGAGAGTGTCAAGAGCAGACAAAATTTTGAGAAGTTATGCATAAGAAGGTGAATACATCATTTTCTTTTTTCACTACTGTTTCCACTAATGTCTTTGTTCAACAGAAGAAGACCTCATTTGCAGAGCAGAACAAGAAAGCAGTAGTGTAAGAGGATAAAACTCTAAAAGAAATCTCATATTTCTGGCAGAGGATTCTAGGAAGGGATCCTTTTCAGACCTGAGAATTTGGTGAGACTTCCAAAGAGGAAAGAACTTTTTAAAAAAAGTTTTTTAGTAGATGAATTTAGCAGATGAATCCACATGATCCTTGGATTAACTCCTGATCTATATGTATATGTGGGGAAAACCAAAGACAAAGGCAAAACAAAAATTGCACCATGAACTTAACCAGGCTAATTATCTTTGAAACAAAACCAACAGAAACAAAGAAACAAACAAAAAATGAGACCCAGACACTACACAATATAGTATTTAAAATATCTGGAACAAAAATGGCGGGGGAGTAGGACGGAGCGACTGCAGTTCTCCTACACCTGGGAGAAAATCCGGGCAGATTCACAGAAGAACAGCGCAATCAATTCCCCAACCAACAATTCCACAGCATTTATGAAAAAAAAGAGACCAGAGATAGTGACGAACCAGACAGCTAGAGGTCGTTGGGGTCTCAGGGACGCGAGTAAGGACGGAGGCGGCCAGACCGGCTGCAGCCATCAGCTGGAGCGTAAAGACCTCGGAGCCGCGGCTGCCACAGCAGTTGGAGCCCAGAGGCTTCCTTCCGTCTGTGCCCAGCGACAGGGGCATCTGCCATGGAGAACTCATCGGGAGCCCGGCAACCCTGAGAAAAGTCAAGGGCAGCGGCAGCGGTGGCGGTGGCGGCAGGACAGCAGCCATTGGCCATCACATAAAGACCTTGGAGCCTTGGCTGCCTCAGCGGTCGGGGCCCAGAGGCTTCCACCTGCGCCCAGCGACCTGGGTGTCTGACGCAGAGGACTCATTGGGACTCCGGCACCTGTGAGTAAGACAAAAGTGGCAGCGGCAGGGCCGGCTGCCCTCGGCAGCCAGGCAACCCAGAGTAAAGTCAAAAGCAGCAGCAGCGGGACCAGCAGCCATTGGCCGGCGCGTAAAGACCCCGGAGCTGCTGCTGCCACAGCTTCCAGGGCCCAGAGGCTTCTGTCTATGGCCAGCATCGGGGCCTCTGCCACAGAGGACTCAGCGGGAGCCCAGCAATTGTGAGTAAAGACAAAAGCAACAGTGGCAGGACCGGCTGCCCTCAGCCAGCCCAAAACGCCTCCGAGCCGCCACTGCCGCTGTGTTAGGGGTATAGAGGCTTCCGTCTGTGGCCAGTGCCACGGAGGACTCATAGGGAGCCCAGAATCCAGTGGAGCATTGGGCCGGCTGCAGGGTCCCTGGAAGAGCTGGCTCCCTCCCTCACCATCTAAGAGGGGATGGGTGGCAGAGACCTGTCTGCCTAGGTGTGCAGGGAGGGTGGCAAGGACAGGGGGACGTGTTCAGTTTCGATCTCTGTGGTCGCCAGCCCACCAGCCTGCCAGCCCAGGAAATTTGAGAGGAGCATTGTCCTGACCAGTCAGGTTAGGGATTGGGCTGGGCTGAGAGGCACGCTTTCTGGAGAAGTTTTTACTGGAAAGTGGACTGAGGTGTTATGTGAAGGCAGCTTGACTTGCTTCTTACCCAGCCACAGGACAGTACCAGATCCCGTGGGACCAAGGCAGCCTGTCAGGTGGGCGGGCACCTGCACCCCAGTCTGGTGGCCTGGCTGGTGGGCGGGTGTGCGCCTGAGCCTACAACCCAGTCCACAGAGGGGTCCCACCAAAACCAGAAAAACCGGATTGGATAGTTTGAAACCAACAAGGAAGGAGGTTTCTGTTTTGTTTTGTTTTTTTACTTTTATTTTTAAACTTTTTTCGGTAATCGTATATATTTTTTAATTTTATTGTTGCTGTATCTTTCAGTACTCTGTTTCTCTCCTTTCTTTTTTCCTGTTTTAGTCCTTCTTCATTTCACCCCAAACTTATTGCTTTTTCCTCACTTCTCTTGCCATTTTTTTGTGTGTTTGTTTGTTTGTTTGTTGCTTTCTANTTTCTCCAACAATCGTTACCTCTTGTCTTTTAGATAACAGACATCCTCATAAGTTTGAGGTGATATATCATTGTGGCTTTGATTTGCATCTGCATTTGATTCTCTAATGATTAGTTATTTGTTGGTCACTGTATATCTTCTTTCAAAAAATGTCTTTCAAATTTTATTTTTATATATTTTAAGTGTGCTAATTGGTTTTTTGTTTGCTTTTCCTACATACTCCTTATATATTTGGAACAATAACTTCTTGTTAATGTAGGTTTTGCAAATATTTTACTTTATTGTCTGAATTATCTTTTCATTCTGTTGATTGCTCCCTCTGTTTCACAGAAAATTTTTGGATTGATACAGTCCCAGTTGATTTTTTTTTGGCTTTTCATTTGATATATGAAATATATAATTGACAAGATCAATGTCAAGAAGCTTTTTCCTATTTTTCTAGCAGTTTTATGGTTTAGTCATGTAAACCTTTAATTTATATTTAGTTGACTTTTGTGTATGATTGAAATAAGGGTCCAATTTTATTCGTCAGCATATGGACATCCAGTTTTTCCAACACCACCCTCATTACAGTATTGAATTATATATTCATTAGTATTTATTATATTAATTTGTTCAAGTAATTATACAGCACATAAATAAAATGTGGGAATAAATACTGAATATCAGAAGAGAATAAAAAATGTAAAATCATGGAATATTTAGAACTGAGAAAAGGGAACTTCCAAAGTAAAAATATTGTGGGTTGCACTTAATGATAGATTAAGATATGAAAAATAAAATATCAGTGAAATTGAAGGCAAAGCAATAGATGCTATCCAAACTGAAATACTGTGAGGAAAACAACTGTGAAAAAATAAGTACAATAGCGATCTGTGGAAGAATGTCAAGTGACATCTGAGATAATATCAAGTTAGAAATGAGTAATTGGTAGATTAGAAGTCATAGGAATAAAAATATATAAAAATAATAATATTTTTAAATTCAAAGAAAAATACAAACCCGCATATTTAAAAAGCTAATTAAACCATAAGAGTAAAGACAAAGAAACCCATAGTAAGGAAGGTCTTAAATTACTGAAAAATAAATAAATAAAAACCTGGAAAGCAACTAGTAACAGTAGAACCATTACATATAAAGAAAAAAATGAAAAGAATGTTCACTGACTCCTCTTCAGAAGCAATGTATCACAGGAGAAAATGAAACAATACCCTCAAGTACTGGAGAAAATTAAGTTAAATGGGTAACTGAATTTAAAGATACTTGAATTAAAATCTGACAAAATTGGCAAATCATGCAATCATGCTAACTTAGTAGAACAGACTAAAGAGTTCAGAATTTAACACACATATACAAGGTCAATTGATTTCTAACAAAGGTGTCAAGGTAATCTTGTTTATAAAAATAAAGAGTCTTTAGAACAAATTTTCCTTGATAAAGTGAACATCAGTATGAACAATAGAAAGAAAAATTAACCCACGCAGTACAGTTTATGAAAACTCAACTGAAATGTATCATAGATGTTAACGTAAAATCTAGAATGTTAATTTCTAGAAGTAAATTCAGAATAAAATTTGTGACCTTAGGTTATATATCTTGTATGAACATTTATGAACCATTAAAATGTAAAAACCATTAATAATTGATAGACTTCATAAAAATAAAAACTTCTCTTTGAAAGATAGGCTTAATTAATTAAAAATACATGCCATAGCTATACGACAGAGTAGGCTTACTACAGACTCTCTCCCACTGATATCACCTTAAAGCTTGGAATAAAACACAAAGAGCAACTACTTGAAAACTTTGAAAAGCTAAAAGCATGAAGTGTTGGGAACTGCTCTGCCTGTTTTCAGGAGTTGTAACTGCCCCCCAGGGCTAAGGATGAGTGAGCGACCTTCGGACTGTGAGTCACTAAAAACACAAAGTTTATCTCTCTGGCAAGAGCGCTGCTTCTGCTTCATCCACTTCTGGCCCCCAAGGATTGGTTTGTTAGTCAGTGATGGGTAGACCCCTCAGAGGTGGGGCAACCTAAGCCAGACACTATCACTTGGGAGGCCCCCCAGGAAGGACTCAGGGGACTGCAGCAAAGACAGAGTGATGGACCCTAGCCCCCAGGCTATTCTGACATAGCCTGAGTCCCCATTTCCATCTGGGAGAAGCGCTTCCTGCCTCTAATCCACTTAAGCACAAAAACCTATGACTGAGGGAGGGGCAGTGCAGCCCTTTGCTGGCAAGAGCAGGTTCCGGGGTGATCGGGCATAAGAAAGAGTTCCTAAAGTCCTGTGAAGCCCGCTTTGCTAAGAGTGCTTTCATTCATATGATAAGGGTCCAAGTAGGAAATGAGTATGTCTCCCAAAGTTTTTGCAACCCCCTTACCTGACAGACACTGACTCAGATTAAGCCCTCAGAGTTCTTTGAAATGTTATCTATTGTTTGATCCTTGCATCCTTAAATTGACTGATGAGCTTTACCTGTATTCCTATGTATTACAAACCTAATAAAAGCTGTTGAGGAAGGGGTTCTTGGTCCTTCTCCTTTGAGAGATTGACCACCTCTCCTCCCCAGCCAGATCATGTCTTGGTAGTGTTACTTTAATCCATGGCAGATTGGGGGACTTGCATGCAAAGTTTCCCCTACAAGGGAGATTGTCAAGAGCAGACAAAATTTTGGGAAGTTATGCATAAGGAGGTGAATACATCATTTTCTTTTTTCACTACTGTTTCCACTAATGTCTTTGTTCAACAGAAGAAGAGCTCATTTGCAGAGCAGAACAAGAAAGCAGTGGCGTAAGAGGATAAAACTCTAAAAGAAATCTCATATTTCTGGCAGAGGATTCTAAGAAGGGATCCTTTTCAGACCTGAGAATTTGGTGAGACTTCCAAAGAGGAAAGAACTTTTTAAAAAAAGGTTTTTAGTAGATGAATTTAGCAGATGAATCCACATGATCCTTGGATTAACTCCTGATCTATATGTATATGTGGGGAAAAACAAAGACAAAAGCAAAACAAAAATTGCACCACGAACTTAACCAGGCTAATTATTTTTGAAACAAAACCAACAGAAACAAAGAAACAAACAAAAAATGAGACCCAGACACTACACAATATAGTATTTAAAATGTCTGGAACATAATCTACAATTTCTTAACATTCAAAGAACCAAGAAAACTGACTCAAGATAATCCAGATGTTGCAATTACCAGCTGACTTTTAAAAGCAGTTTATATTATTCTACTCCATTGTGTAAAAGCATGCTAAGCAAAATAGGTCAGAAAAAATTAAGAACCATATATTTCACTTATATGTGTGGTATGAAACTGAAAGCAACAAATGAACATATAAAAAATAAACATACAAACAAAAACTTGTAGACACAGATAACAACATGGCAGTTACCAGAGGAAAGGTGTTTGGAGGGTTACAAAGGGTAAAGGGGGTCAAATATATGCTGATGAAATATCTGACGTTGGATGGTGGGCACAAAATGCAATATACAGATTGGGTGTCATAGAAATNCATTCAAAGAACCAAGAAAACTGACTCTCAAGATAACCCAGATGTTGCAATTACCAGGTGACTTTTAAAAGCAGTTTATATTATTCTACTCCATTGTGTAAAAGCATGCTAAGCAAAATAGGTCAGAAAAAAATAAGAACCATATATTTCACTTATATGTGTGGTATGAAACTGAAAGCAACAAATGAACATATAAAAAATAAACATACAAACAAAAACTTGTAGACACAGATAACAACATGGCAGTTACCAGAGGAAAGGTGTTTGGAGGGTTACAAAGGGTAAAGGGGGTCAAATATATGCTGATGAAATATCTGACGTTGGATGGTGGGCACAAAATGCAATATACAGATTGGGTGTCATAGAAATCAACACTTAAAAACTGTATGATTAAACAAAGGCACCCTAATGAATTTAAGTAAAAAACATTTGCAATGTATAAAAAGATAGTTATTAAAAAAATAAATAGAAACTATTTTAAAAATTGGAAATTTTAGGACTCGGAATACAAAGTTGGAAACAAATTTTTACAGAAATGGCTCAATAAGAGAAGAGAGATGTCAGAGAATAGAGTCAGTATAGGTGGAAGAGCTCAACTGAAATCATCCAATCTGATGAAGAGAGAAAAAAAGAATGAACAAAATGAGTAGAGTTCCAGGAATTTGTCAGACAATGCAAAACATTCTAAATTATGTCTTTAGAGTCCCAGGAGAGATGAAAAACTTTAGAGATGAAAATATTTAAATAAATAATGGGTAAAACTTCTCCAATCTGGTAAAGTCACAAATTTATAGATAAATCAATTTTAATTAGACCCCAAACAAAATAGAGTAGGTCGTGCCTAGAAACATCATAATCAAACCATCAAACAATTGAAAGCAACTAGGAAAAAATTGTAGCATAACCAACAAATGAGAATACTTAGCAATAGATACAAAAAACCCACTGACATATGCAAGAACAAGAATAAATCTTAAAAATATTGTGCAAATGGAAAGAAGCCAGTCACAAAGGATTAAAAACTATATTATTCCCTCCATACAGTATTCTGACAAATAACAAAATGCTAGGATCAATACTCTCCAAAGCAGCCGACAGATTTAATGCACTCTATATCAGAATCCTGATGAGATTTTTTGCAGCAATAAAAAACTCTCTCCTTAAATTCATATGGAATCTCAGGGGAACCTTAATAGACAAACATTTTAAAAAAGAAGAATAAAACTGGAGTTCTCACACTTTGTAATTTTAAAACTTAACTACAAAGTTGTAGGTGTTTAAGTAGTATGGTACTGGCATAAAGAGAGACATAGACATCAATGGAATAGGGAGGCCAAGAATAATGTCACATACATGTAGTCAAATGATTTTTGACAAAGATGCAAAGAATATTTAATGAGAAGAAAACAGTCTTTTCAAAACATAGTGTTGAGAAAACTGAATATCTTTCTACTTTAAAAAAATGAAGTTGGACCATTAAATTACAACACATAAAATTAAAATAAAATACATAAAAAATTTAAACTTGAGTTAAAACTATAAAAATTGTGGAAGAAAACATGTAAGAATACCCTCATTACATTAGATTTGACAATTCTTTGATATGTAACATAAAAAGCAAAAATGGCAGAAGAAAAAATAGATAAATTGAACTTAATCAAAATGAAAATCTTTTATACATCAAAAGACATTATCATCAAAGGGAAATGGGAGATATATTTGCAAATAATAAATATGGTAAATCACTAATGTCCAGGGAACATAAAGAAACCTCACAACTCAACAACAATAAGAGAACAAACAACCTAACTAAAAAATGGGCCAATTGCTTGAATAAATACTTCTTCAAAGAGGACATACGAATGGCAAATCAGCACAGGAAAACATGCACAATATCGTTAATCATTAAAATGCAAAAAAAATCACATCACATGGCAATATCACTCCATACCTATTAGTATGGAAATTGGTTTTTTAAAAAGTGTTGGTGAAGATATGAAAACATCAGAAACCTTTTACACTATCAGTGAGAATGTAAAATGGTGCAACCACTATGAAAAATAGTATAGTAGTCCCTCAATAATTTGAAAATTTAATTACTATTAATCCAGCCATTCCACCTACGGTTACATATCTAAAAGAATTGAAAGAGGGATCTCCAAGTGAGGTTTGTATACTCATGTTTGTTGCAACATCCACTAAATTTAGCCAGAATGTGAAAAACAACCAAATTGCCCCTCAATGAATTAAATAAAATTGGGTAAATAGGAGGGAGAGAAGATGGCAGGTAGGTAAGAGGGAGCAGATGCAATTTCCCCCTACACAGGCGAGAAAAACATGGCTGATCTATGGAGGAACAGAGCAGACAGCCACCAGTACCACAGCATATATGAAAATAGGAGATCAAAAATTGTAGTGGACATTGAAAAATGAGATGGTAAGGAGAGGGCTTCAGAACAATAAGGGCCCAGGGATCAGGGAGGGAACCAGGGTGGCTGCAGCCCCAGGCCCAGGGCCTGGTCTGCCGGCCACAGGGTGCTCCCTCCCAGGCCAAGCAAGGTTTGAGCAGCACTGGGAGAGACTTCATTGCTTGAAGTACCAGACAGAGGAGTAAGAACTAAGTGGCAAACACATGGGGGCTGTGAGCATCCACGCAGAGCCCCGAAAAGAGTATGTGCCCAATCCCAGAAGACTGGAGGTGCCCTAGTCGGGAACCCATGCCCTCAACCTGGGGAGAAAGAGAGCTTTGTGGAACACCCAGGGACCACACCAGTGGACCTGGAGTGAGCAGGCATGCCCCTCAGGAGACCCATAGCCCACGATTATAAACATGCCTCTCAGCCTGCTGTAGCCAGCAAGAACAGAAAAACTGGTTTGGCCAGTTTGAAACAAGCAAGGGGATTTTTCCTGTGTTTTTGTTTTTCATTTGTTTGACTTTTTAAAACTATTTTTTATTTTTTAATTTTTATATTTTTATCTCTCGATTCCTTTTGCTTCTCTTCTCTTCTTTCTTGTTTTATTTCTTCTTCCTTTCTTTCCAATTTTATCTCTTCTTCCTTCCTGAGTCTGTTTTTTGAAATACCCACAAATGAGTCCAAAAAACCCAGAACTATGAAAAGACCAGAGACTAGAGTTGGAACCAAAGAGGAGGTCTCCCAACAGCTGAGACAGAGAGCCAAATTTCACTTTGATATTGTAGAGAACCTGCAAGTTATTGCATATTTATATCATTATTTTCATTATTCTTACGTCTTTTATTTGAATAATATTTTTTATTCCTCTTCTTTCTGTTTAGTCTTCTTTGCTTGGCTGGTTATATTGTATCATTTGACGGGTTTCCCCTGTTCTCTCATTCATAGTGTATTCCTAATTTACGATCCTTCATTTTACCTATGTTCCATTAGACACTGAAAGTCCGATACTCTCTACTCTTGGTATCTAGATCTCATAGATTCTGTCATATGATTGTTGCTCTGATATTATTGTAAATAATAGCTGTTTCACACTATTGTAAATATTACACAATACCCCTCCGAGATCTTACCCTACTTCATGGTTTCCCAAACTCTATTACTGCACTGGTTAACTCTATTCTCTCATACACTACACCTATCTACTATCCTTTATTCTCACCTTACCTCAGGATCTGACTTCCCACAACCTAACTGCTTTCTAGATCCAACTTGCAATCCATTCCTCCCCAACAAGAGTCTTATCTTCTTTCCATCCTTTTTAAAAAGTGGGGCCCTGGCTGGTGTAGCTCAGTGGATTGAGCGTGGGCCTGCGAACCAGAGGATCGCGGTTCGATTCCCTGTCAGGGCACATGCCTGGGTTGCAGGCAGGTTCCCTGCAGGCCAACTCCCAGCAGGGGACACACAAAAGGCAACCGTACATTGATGTTTCCCTCTCTCCTTCCCCTCTAAAGATAAATAAATAAAAAAAAATCTTTAAAAATTTTTTTTTAAAAAGTGGGTAGTTGGGTGGAATATCAGAGTTAACACTATACATAGCCAAGGAATCTCCTATCTCTACTGGCTGCTAGTGAAAATAGCATAGAATACTCTCTTGTTGCCTTAAACCATTTTGCCTTACCCTGCCAAATGATCACAAAAAAGCATAGGGGGAAGCAGTGAACACCAGGATACCCAAAAGAGATGGCACCACTGAATGTCACAGGTATTCTACTACAGAAATTTACACCATAAACCCAGGAAGTCATAACAGATCAATTTAAGAAGCTGAGGCTAACAAGAACAATCTCACAAACAATGGGAAGACAAAATAAAAAATCCCCAAATGTAAGGAAAGGAAGAAGTTTCAGAAACAATGCTAAAGAAAATAGAAGCAACCCAATGATCAGATATTGAGTTCAAAGCAATGGTTATCAGGAAGCTCCATGAGCTCACAGCAAATTACCAAAAAACTACAAGTAAATTACAATGAACTTGCTACAAACTATATCAACATGAAAAAGGGAATAGAAACTATCAACAAGGGTCAAAAAGAAATGAAGAATACAATATCTGAACTGAAGAACACAGTAGAAGAAATCAAAAGCAGGATAGATGAAGCAGAAGATCAGATCAGTGAGCTGGAGGACAAAGTAGGACAAAACACCCAGAAAGATCAAGAAAGGGGAAAAAGGCTCAGAAAGAATGAAGAGGGATTAAGAGAAGTACAGGACAATATGAAATGTAATAATATCCAAATAATAGAAATACCAGAAGGAGAAGAAGAAGAGCAAAGGATACAAAACCTAGTTGAAAAAGTAATGATGAGAAACTTCCAGAATCTGATGAAAGAAAAAGTCACACAAATCCAGGAAACACAGAGAGTCTCAATCGAGAAGAATCCAAAGAGACTCACTTCATAAGACACTTCATAATTAAAATGCCAAAATTCCAAGACAAAGAGAGAATCCTAAAGGCAGCAATGGAGAAAAAGAAAATAACAGAAAAGGGAGCCCCAATAAGGTTTGCAGCTGACTTCTCAATGGAAATGCTCAAAGTCAGAAGAGAATGGCAGGAAATACTCCATGTAATGAGAACAAGAGGCCTACAACCATGGCTACTTTACCCAGCAAGGCTCTCAATCAAGATAGAAGGCCAAATAAAGAGCTTCCAAGACAAAAGAAGTCTAAAATAATATGTCTCCACCAAACCAGCTGTACAAGAAATACTAAAAGGACTGCTTTAAGGAAAGTAAGGAAAAGAGAGAGACACAAAAAAACACAGGTGCAAATATGTACTAAAAGGACTGCTTTAAGGAAAGTAAGGAAAAGAGAGAGACACAAAAAAACACAGGTGCAAATATGACAATGACTAAGTACCTATCAATAATAACCTTAAACATAAATTGATTAAATGTTCCAACTAAAAGACATAGAATAGCTGAGTGGATAAGAAAGCATGATCCACACATATGTTGCCTACAAGAGACCCACCTCAGGACAAAAGACCTACACAGATTGAAAGTAAAGGGCTGAAAACAAATTTTTCAAGCAAATTGACAGAAAAAAAAGCCGGGATAACAATACTCATATCAGACAAAATAGACTTCAAAATGGGCCATAAAGAAAGACCCAGAAGGTCACTTCATAATATGCAAGGAAAGAATCCACCAAGAAGATATAAACATTGTAAATATATATGCATCCAATGTAGGAGCACCCAAATACATAAAGAAAATCTTAGAGGACTTCAAGAAAGATATTGACAACAACACAATTATAGTAGGGGATTTTAACATCCCACTGTCAAAAATAGACAGATCTTCCAAACAAAATATCAACAAAGATATTGTGGCATTGAAAGAAGCCCTAAATGAAATGGACTTAACTGATATATAGAGAGCCTTTTATCCCAAAGAAGCTAAATACACATTCTTTTCAAATGCACGTGAAACATTTTCAAAGATAGACCACATCATAGGACACAAAACAAGCCTCAACAAATTCAAGAAAATTAAAATCATACCAAGCATTTTCTCCAAAGACAAGGGACTGAAACTAGAAACCAACCCAAGTTAAAAAAAAACCAAACACTCAAAATAATGGAGATTGAATTGCACACAATTAAGCAATGAATAGGTCAAGAATAAAATTAGAGAAGAAATAAAAAAGTTTCTGGAGAGAAATGAAAATGAACTTAAAACAACTCAAGATTTATGGGACAAAGTGAAGGCAGTCCAGAGAGGGAATTTTATAGCAATACAGGCCTACCTAAATAAGACAGAAACATTTCAAACAAACAACCTAACCCTATGCCTACAAGAACTCGAGGAACAACAACAGAGACAGCCCAGTGCTAGTAGAAAGAAGGGAAAAAGCAAGATCAGAGCAAAATTAAATGACATAAAGACTAAAAACACAATTCTAAGGATCAATAAATTCAGGAGCTGGTTTTTTGAAAAGATAAACAAAATCTACAAGTCTTTAAGCAGGCTCATCAAGAAAAGAAGAGAGAGGACCCAAATAAACACAATCAGAAATGAGAGAGGAGAGATTACAAATGAAACTACAGAAATACAAAGGATTATAAGAAATTACTATGAAGAACTGTGTGCCAAGAAATTTGAAAACCTAGGTGAAATGGACAATTCTAGAAAAATATAATCTTCCAAAACTCAAGAAGAAGAAGCAAAAAGCCTGAACAGACCAATAACAGCAGATGAAATTTAAGCAGTAATCAAACCCTCCTGATACACAAAAGCCCTGGATCGGATGGTCTCACAGGATTATTCTACAAAGCATTTAAGGAAGAGCTAACCCCTATCCTTCATAGACTCTTCCAAAAAATCCAAAATGATGAAAGACTCCCAAACTCTTTTTATGAAGCCAGCATCATCCTAATCCCAAAACCAGATAAAAACACAACAAGGAAAGAAAACTTCAGGCCAATAATGCTGATGAACATAGATGCTAAAATCCTCAACAAAATATTGGCAAACTGCATCCAACAATACATTAAAAAGATCATACACTATGACCAAGTAGGATTCATCCCAGGCACGCAAGGATGGTTCAACATTTGCAAATCAGTAAATGTAATACACCACATAAACAAAGGCAAGATAAAAACACATTATCATATCAATAGATTAGAAAAGCATTTGATAAGGTACACTGCCCATTTATGATAAAAAACACTCAGCAAACTGGGCATAGAGGGAGAATTCCTCAACATAATAAAGGCCATAATTATGAGAATTCCTCATAATAAAGGCCATATATGAGAGACCTACAACCAACATCATACTCAATGGGCAAAAACTAAAATCTTTTCTACCAAGATCAGGAACAAGACAAGGTTGTCCACTTACAGAACTTCTACTCAATATATTATTGGAAGTCTTAGCCACAGCAATCAGACAAGAAAAGAAAATAAAAGGCATCCAAATTGGAAAGGAGGAAACAAAACTGTCATTGTTTGCAGATGACATGATAGTGTACATAGGAAATCATATGGACTCCACCCCAAAACTGTTCAACCTAGTAAATTAATTTGGCAAAACAGCGGGATACAAAGTCAATATCCAGAAATCAAAGGTGGTTTGTGTGTGTGTGTGCGTGTGTGTGTGTGTTGTTTTTTTTATTTGATTCTTGTTCAAGTACAGTTTTCTGTCCTATATTCCCAGCCCTACCCCCCCAGTACTCCCCACCTCACTCCCCTCTCCCCTCTGGTCCCTGTCAGCCTGTTCTGTATTTCAGTGTCTTTGATCATATTTTGCTTGCTTGTTTGTTTTGTTGTTTAGATTCCTGTTAATGGTGATATCATATGGTATTTGTCTTTCACCACCTGCCTTATTTCGCTCAGCATAATGCTTTCCAGCTCCATCCATGATGTTGCAAAAGGTAGGAGCTCCTTCTTCCTTTCTGCAGCATAGAATTCCATTGTGTAAATGTACCATAGCTTTTTGATCCAGTCATTTACTGACTGGCATCTAGGTTGCTTCCAACTCTTGGCTATCGTAAATTGTATACCAACAATGAAACAGCGGAAGCAGAAATTAAAAAAAAAACATTCAATATAGCAAAAACAAAATAAAATACCTAGGAATAAACCTAAGCAAAGAAGTAGAAGACCTGTATGCAGAAAATTACATAAGACTGAAGGAAGAAATCAAGGAAGACACAAACAAATGGAAACAAACACTGTGTTCATGGATTGGCAGAATTAATATCATCAAAATGTCCATAATACCCAAAGTAATTTACAGATTCAATGCAATACCTATTAAAGTATCAATGGCATATTCCACAGACAAAGAACAAACACTTCAGAAATTTATATGGAACCATAAAAGACCCTGAATAGCAGCTGCAATTTTGAGAAAGAAAAGCAAAGTAGGAAGGATCACAATACCTGATACCAAACTATATTACAAGGCCACTGTAATCAAAACAGCCTGAGACTGTCATAAAAACAGACACATGGAAGCCTTGGCTGGTGTAGCTCAGTGGATTGAGCGCGGGCCTGCGAACCACACGATCTTGGTTCGATTCCCAGTCAGGTGACATGCCTGGGTTGCAGGCCAGTTCCCAGCAGGGGACTCACAAGAGGCAACCATACATTGATATTTCTCTCCTTCTCTCCTTCCCTTCCCCTCTAAAGACAAATAAATAAAATCTTTAAAAAACATATTATATAACAAAAAGAAACAGACACATGGACCAGTGGAACAGAACACAGAGGCCAGAAATAAACCCAAGTCTCTGTGATTAATTAATATTTGACAAAGGGAACAGCAACATAAAATGGAGTAACAATAGCCTCTTCAACAAATGGTGTTGGGAGAACTGGACAGCTACATGCAAAAAAATGAAACTCGAGCACCAACTTACACCATACACCAAAATAAATTCAAGGTGCATAAAAGACTTAAATATAAGCCATTATATTTACCATTAAAGTCCTAGAGGAGAACATTGGCAAGAAAATCTCAGATATTTAAAGCAGCAACATTTTTACTGATATGTCCCCTAGAGCAAGGGACATAAAAGGAAGAATAAACAAATGGGATCTCATCAAAATAACAAGCTTCTGCAGAGTTAAAGAAAACAGTATTAAAATAAGAAGAGAATCAACCATATGGGAAAGCATAGTTGCCAGTGATACCTCAGACAAGGGTTTAATCTCCAAACTATATAAAGAATTTACATGATTCTACTCTAAGAAGATAAGCAACCCAATTAAAAACTGGGCAAAGGACTTGAACAGACAATTTCTCCAAGGAGGACATACAGAGGATCCAGAGACACATGAAAAGATGCTCAATATCTCTAGCTATCAGAGAGATGCAAATTAAAACCACAATGAGATACCACTTCACACCTGTCAGAATGGCCATCATAAACAAAGCAATAAACAAGTGTTGGAGAGGTTGTGGAGAAAAGGGAATCCTAGTACACTGTTAATGGGATTGCAGACTGGTACAAGCACTATGAAAAACAGTATGGAAATTTCTCAGAAAACTGAAAATGACTTTGCGTTTTGACCCAGCAATTCCACCGCTAGGATTATATTTTAAGAACTCTGAACCACCAATCCAAAAGAACCTATGCACCCCAATGTTCATAGCAGCACAACTTACAAATATAGCCAAGTACTAGAAGCAACGTAGGTGACCATCAGTAAATGAATAGGTCGAAAAACTATGGTACACTTACACAATGGAATTCTATGCAGCAGAAAGAAAGAAAGGGCTCCTACCATTTGTGACAGCATGGCTGGAACTGGAAAGCATTATGCTAAACAAATAAGCCAGTCATAAAAAAGGCAATATTATGTTATTCTACTTATATGATATGCCTAAAATAGTGAAATTCATAGAGAAAGTAAAATGATAGTCATCACATGATATGGAAAGAAACTGGGAGTTACTGTCATCATCATGGTGGAAGGAATATATTTCTGAATTTGGTCCTTTCTACTGATAATTTACTGAAAAAAAATGTTTTAAGAATATAAAATTAGCCCTGGGTGGGTGGGGTGGCTCAGTTGGTTGGAACATTGTGCCATGCACCAAAGGGCTGTGTGTTTGCTAGCTGGCTGGGGCATGTATAGGAAGGAACTTAGGGATGTTCCTCTACCTTCTCTCTCTCCCCACTCCCCTTTTCTCTCTTCCCCTGAGATCAGTGAACACATTTAAGCATGGAGATTTTTTAAAAAGAGTATAAAGTAAGAAATGGCAGATCATGCTTTATATTTTCCTTTTCCTGGTTCCTTTTAATTAATATTTTGTGGAAATCCAATGTTCTTGTTAAAAAAGAACACACGTATATTATTTTTATCATAATTACTTTATTTCAGTGTATATGTAAAAATATATATCAAAGCCATGGCCATCTTTTGGAGCTAATCTTTGGTGACATTTACTATTAAAAATATGATTAAAATAAATTATTTAAGGTAAATATTATAAATGTTGCCTTTGAATGAAGAATATTATTTGCAAAAAACACCTTAAAATGCTTAAGGAAAGCTTTTGCCTCCCATGTATGCATATATGCTAATGGATTATGATCTTGAGAAAGGCATTGTTTTCAGAAGTGAATACATTTAGTTTAATCATCAGTGAAATTTTCATCTTGATAATAAGCTGCATAACAAATATACAACAGGGGCATAAATAGAACTGTCAGAATGTAATTGCTTGTTGTGTAATTTTTTTTAGAGAGACTTAGAAATAAAGGGAGGCAGAAAATGAGTTAAGACTGTGTATCAAAGCACTGAGAGGAATTTTTTTCAGATGTTGTAGGAGCAGTGAATCTTCTTTTCTCAAGTTTTAGGACAAGTTTCAGAATGCTGAGATTCAAAGGAGGATAAGGATACTGTAATTGCAGCACAGGGAAATAAGTGAGAAAATAATAAATATTCATTAACCTCCCAGTTGAAAACATTTTTAAAAATTTCTCTCATCTAGGCTTATCTCAAGAAGCCCTATGTATTTGGGCAGGAGAGATTTTCTCATTTTAGATTGTAAAACATATATTTTCTCAGAAGCAAATATAGCTGCATGAGTTTCTTACAGAAAAGTTTTCCTTGCAGTATAAAATCTATTAAGGAATTATCATAAATTTTCAGATAGTTTTTGAAAACACTAAATGTGATAAAAGTACTGTATACAGCCTACTAATATTAAGAAGTTTTGTAAAATATGCTCATAGCATTGGTTATCTGCTGACTTATCATTATCTAATAATTTAATATATATCCAGCTTTTTTGAAGAGAAAGAAAGGAAGGAAGGAAGGGAGGAAGGAAGGAAGGGAGGGAGGAAGAAAGAGAGGGAGGAAAGAGGAGAAAGAAAGAAGGAAGAGAGGGAGGAAAGGAGAGAGAAAATGAAGTAGGGAGAGGGAGGGAGGGATGTAGGTGGAAGGGTAACCTCTATTTGGCCTAAAACAAATATGAACTAAAATGGAAGTTCCTGAACTCAGATGTGGAAGTACAAATGGAAAGCTTTTCTAACACTCAGCCCCTTGTAATAACATGTTTACAGATTGTGCAGTTTATATGGCACTCTTGCATACATCTCACTTACCCCTCCCAACACCTTCATAGAATTATGTTTTTTCACTTAAAGAAAAGGTTGTGTCAAAGGCCACATATTTTATAGGTGGTAGGGCAAGGGCACAAACTTAGGAATTTGACTTCATCTTCAGATTGTTTTCCACTTTATCACCACAGCAACTCCATTAGCCTTTGTTTTTAAATGGAGGGGAAAGGGACATCTTCTCATCATAGCTGAAAACTGATCACTACTATACTATTAAAGTCCCAAATTGTGTGTGTGTGAGGGGTGTATTATTGGATTGGCCAAAAAGTTTGTTATTTTCCTAAGATGTCTCTAGTAGTGCTTAGTTGTCTTTAACTTCATTTGAAGCTATTTTATTAGATTGTATTGTGACAGCTGTCATATCAGTGTGCGTTTAGAAAAAAAGTTACCAAAATTGGTGAATTTTTGTGTAGCCATTTTAATATTGAAGATGGAAGAAAATAAGCAACATTTTTAGCATATTATGCTTTATTACTTCAAGAAAGGTAAAAATGTAATTGAAATGCAAAAGATTTTTGCAGTGTATGGAGAAGTTGTTGTGACTGATGGAACATGTCAAAAAGGGTTTGCGAAGTCTCATGTTGTAGATTTCTCACTGGACAATGCTGGATGATTGTCAGGTAGACCAGTTGAACTTGATAATGATCAAGTTGATACATTAATTGAGAACAATCAACATTCAACCAAGGAGGAAACAGCTGACATACTCAAAATATCCAAATCTATAAAATTGGTGAAAATGGAACGTGTGTCTTTTATTTTATGGAAAAATCTAAATTGACTTTGTGACCAACACAATATTGTGTCAGACAACATATAATCTTAAATTCACACCCTCCAGCCAGGCACTGTTGACAACTTGGAAAGCTAAAGGAGATTGGCACAAAATTTAAACAGAAATAAAAGTGAATTTAACAAATTTCTTTCTCCATCAAGAATTGTGATGATATTCTAATATTCAAATATATTCCATTTAGTACCTAAATGCATTATATGCACACCCCTGGCTGTACCAGAGACTGGGGTTGTAAACATGTATATAAATTTATGGAACACTGCTTACATGGAAGACATTTTGCTATAGACTGCATATACATTATATCATTTAATCCTATAAACAACCAGCCCTAATAGGAATAATTACCTGTTTTAAGTGTAAGGAAAAGTAAAGGTTAGATAACTTGCCCTTAGCCACACAGCTAGTTAAATGTGGTGCCAATGCTGATATTGAATGCCTGGCTCCACAGCCTACATTCTTAGCCTCTCTCTGATGTTGTCCTAGATCTCATACAGCCATCAAAACTTAAATTTAAGAATATTTATTAATGTCCCGCATAATTGGAAAGTCTCTTAAAAGGAAAACTAAATTTTAAAAAATCATTCTCAGCATTCCTCTTCAATTAAAAAGATATTAAAGATTTCTTTTGATATTTATTTTCCTCAGCTGTGTGGTTTAATTAATTATTTTAAAGGAGCAGTCACTTTTGTCAGAAATATTAAAGAAAAGGAGAATACAAGATTTAGTTGGGTTAAAAACAGTGTAGAGAATCCTTAAGCTGGAGCAACAATAACTCATACCCAAATTTTGTTGGTTTGTTTTTTTTTTCTCCAGAATGCACAGAAGGGAGAAAGCTGAGTCATGTTTTAGAAGAGCTGAGAGCAGGTGCTGTGGTGGCATGAAGTCACTGTGGCATAACTACGTCTTAATAATCCTGGGTACTGATGCGGAAATTTGATACAAACGTATTCAACTGTGCCGCCTAAGTTATAGAAATGGTACTCAGTGTTTTTGCACTGCGAGGATCCAAGTTACTCAGAATAGTTGGGGTCCTAGTGGCACCCCTGAGACAAGTGTTCTATATATCTGAGTCATAAAACAGAAAGACATTGGATATTTGAATGGAGGAACAACAACAGTGTAAAATTGCTTTTTAGTATTCCACAAAGCAAAATGAGTTTATGAGAATCTAGCTGAAATTGAAGGAATGGTATATTATGGGAAATGAGGGCAAGTAGAAAGCCAAACTGCTTGCTAGCAAAGGCATAGAAGTTAAAGTTAATTTTACATTACCTATTATTTCTATCTTAAGATGTAAAATATAGGATGGTGGTAATCTTAATATGCAATCTACACTTTGTTTTTAAAACTAAAAATATAATAAATATCTTAATCAGACTTTCCACTGTTACTCTTCACACATTCTCAAGCTAATGGATTACAAATATTCACACAGCAAATATTAGAACTAAGTATGAGGAGGTTGGGAGGGGAAGCAGTCCTCTAACAGTGCACTGAGAGAAGGGTGGCTACAGTTACTGCAGGGAGAACAATGAGTTATTACACTGTGCTTTGTGCAGGAAGTCACATCTTCTTTAAGAGTCAAGAAAATACCATGAAAAAGGAAGAATTTCACAGTTACTTATCAGCCATACATTTATTATATTTAATATTACATAACTTTAAATTCTGAGAAAGACTCATACATAAGAACTTAAACCATAAATTACAACAAAACATAGTGAAAAGCCTATGAGGCTGATATAAGTACATCTTGGTTGCAATAAAGTGATTCACATATTTTCTTTCCCTTTTCATTAAGGCTGTATGCAGGCTGAAGAGTATCACATTTCAATGAAATTTTAGCAATTGTTTGCAAATAAAGCTGGTCAATGTTTCCATTTCAACCTAATGGATACACTTATGTGATTAGTGGGAAGCTATGAAAAATAACCAATTTACTAGATTTTAAAAATCCGCATTCAGATTTATCTTAATTTATAATAATGAACAGAAGCCAACACAGAGTGAATACTGCATGGATAGCTGTAAAGTTCTTTATATGGTTTCACGAATTGAAGTGCAATTATAGTATGAACAAAATCTGTCCTAATTATAACTTACATATAATACCATGACATGGAGGGTGTTTTGTTATTCTTTTCAGCACAAATTGAACATAAACCAGGGTAATATAATGTTTTTAAGTGATAGTAGAAATATTATAAATATTTCTAGAACCAAAAAAGTTCTATTTACCATTCTTGGGTATTGGTATCATGTATATGGAATACTGTATTCAATGGTGAGTGGACATTCTAGGAAGCATTTTTTTTTTAGCTTAGAAATGAGAAAGCTGTCCTGTTATATGAAGAAATAAGAAGTTTAAGTGGGCATGCAGTATTTAGGTCCAAAGCCACTCCCTTCTGTTGCTCTAGAAGATAGGACATGGTTATATAGCTATAAGTAATAAGGTACAGAGGTTTCCCCTGCTGCTATCCTAAAGTATAGTATTCACATGAGATCTTTTATGGGACAAATGGCATAAAGCAAAGAGTATCCCTCCTGCTCCCCAAAAGTTTGCCTTATGCTCCTTCTGTTTAACAAAAGGCCTACATTAGTAGCTGCTTTCACTGACTGAAATAAATCCAAAGAGGATTTTTATGTTTATTAAAAATGATACATAGTGGAGAGATGGATAATAGTCAGTATTTCTCATAACACTAGAACTATTAAAAGAACATATGTCCTGAGTGGCAGAATAATTGCTTCCTATTTTTGCTACTTAAAATTATATATCTAAAACATCAGTTGATTTATGACCTCTAACAATTGTGATATATGAATAATTAAAGAAGGTTGGAAGCTCTGATTTTTTATGAAAATTATTGCTTGCCTTAAATGGTATGTCAAAAGTTAATTCATAATCGACTCTTAGAAAAGACTTTATATTATTCTTATGAGCATTGCCAATGGCTTCTAAAATTCTCTACTCTTACAGTGATTAAGATCATGGACCCTAACTTCTATTGCGTTAGGTTAAAGCTCTGTACCTTCACTCAAGAGCTGAGCTGATGCCACTCTATAGTTGAGCAAATTTTGGAAAGCCACTTCAGTTTTCTTGCCAGTAAAAAGTAGAAAATATAAACAACCACATTAGACTGAATAAAGATGTCATAGCACAGCCTTGACATATCTCCATAAAGGTGAAATTTCTCTTCCAAATACTTGATGCATATAATAGAACTGAATCTTACATTTATTTGTTGAATATCTATCCATCTATCTATCTATCTATCTATCTATCTATCTATCTATTTCTGAATTTTTGATGCATATAATAGAATAGAATCTTACATTTATCTATTGAATATCTATATCTATATGTCTATATATACAGAGAGAGATTAACAGCAAATAGACATATGGGGTCTTTTGGAGATGATGAAAATGTTAAAAAAATAGATTATGGTGATGGCTGCACAAGTTAGTAAATTTACTAAGAACATTACATTATCCACTTAAAACAAATTTATTGTGTACAAATATACCTCATTGAAATTATAATATTATATATACATATTAATTAAGGAAAGGAATGCCATATATATGAAATTAATATGAAAATTACAAGTTTTATTTAAAGATAAAGTCCACATTAGGAACAAATCCGTACTAAATTTATAGTTAAACACATCATTCAGAGTAGTTATTAGTCATGTTGGTTGAGTGCCTATTGCATGCTAAGCACTGGGAATATGAGGATAAATAGGATATCTTGCACTGCCTTTGAGGAGCTCTTAGTATAAAGCAGGGTAAGGAAAAATAAGGTCACAGGAAAAATTAAACAAATAATAGTTTACAGTTTATATACAAGAAGGCTGGAGAGAAAAGCATGTGACTAAAGAAAAGCAGTAGCTCTCAACTCAAAGAATAAGAACTAAGAGTTAAGGCAAACACCATGCTGGAAGGTTATCTAAAATCTGATCATCTAAACCATTACTTTTCATAGAATCAGAATAGGAAAACATTGAGGTTGCATGGGACAGAGGGATAAGAAATACTTTAGTCTTCCCTCCAACAATATTTAGAAATCAGGAGGAAAAAAAGATAAAGATTGGAAAACCAGGAGTCAGGAGAAATAGAATAAATATTCTATAGACAGAGAGGTTTTCATTTAGTTGGAGCTGAAGGGATTGAAATTAAAATCACTAAATGAAAATCTGAAGGACTGATTACACACTTTAATAACTTGTTTAGGAAATAAAGATTAGTAGCTAGGGTAGCATGACTAATTGCACTGATAATGAAAATCTTATATTTTATGTTTGTAAATTAGAAAATAAAATATCTTAATCAAATTGAAGAAGTCCAGAAATACAAATTTATTCTTAGAAAATTTATCTACCCATTGACTTGGATAAATTTTGATTATGTACTCGTCATTGATATTGTGTTAGTCAACTTCAAAACTGATCACTGAATAAGAACAAAGCCTTTTTTGTGACGGCCTAAACATCAGTTCTCCAAAATTTGATTCATTCATGTACATTTGAACAAATGTACATTTACTTGCCAATTAGACTGCTTGTTAAGTCAAAATTGCAATTAACCTTTTATTAAATTTATAGCAGTCTTCAAATTTAAAAGCTATCATGGTAAATCAATCAAAACAGATATATAGTATCTGTAATCCAACTTGACAGAGAGCAATTCATCACACTACCTTGAAGAATGCTCCATTAACCACCTATGTCTCAAATCCCTACGGGATCTCTAAACCCTATAATGGGGTTCAAATTTCTTGGTCCTAGACTAAGCTTTTTAAATTATTATTAAAGGGCTTAGAAAGCCGCATTAAGTACTTTACAGTTATTATTACATTGGATCATTACATCACACCTCTGAAGTAGGAAACACTACACTAAAATCCCAATTTTACAGAAGCTCTTGTTAAACAGCTACAAAGTTATAGAGCCAGAGTTCAAATCCAGAACTGACTTCTTAGTGCAACCACAAAACCACTGCATTATTCTGTCTCCTAATTTGGGTATAGATAGAAGACCATTTGTTTTGCAAGATAATATTGATATAACAGTCGTGTTTTGTGCGCAAGCTGGGAGACAAGCATCACAGGAATTCTTTTCTTGCCTTTTATCCCTCCTTCCCATTCTTAGTATATTGAAAAGGAGTCAAGGATGAATGATGACAGGTAAAGGGAATATCTTTAGCTTGTTCTCTCATGAATCAATCACCTAATAGGCATAAATAAAAGAGAATAAGAATTCATAGATCAAAGAGGAAAATACCTGCAGACAGAAATATAGCTTCCCTATAACATAGTTACTTTATTGACTCCTATTAAGTACAGATAATTGCAGAGATTATATTATTTATATGTAAAATATACATACTTTCAGATATTACACAGGATCCAAATAAAAGAAGATTGAGTTTGCATGAGACAAAAGGATCAAACATGAGGAGAACTGTAGTCTTCCCCCTAACAGTATTTAGGAAGCAAGACAGAAAAGATAAGGGTTGGAAAAGATATAGCAGTTAGAGAGAAACTGGTAAGATTCTCTACCATTATATACTAGTTTATGAAGTTGGTGAAAAGTTATGTGTACTATGCTGAAGCAGAGAAGCCTATGGAAAATATTTCCAAAATAATGATCATACATAAACTTGCTTAGATAGAAATCCTTGGCCATATGTTACTCCTAAGCAGCTCCTTTGTCTACAGGTCTTTTCCAAAATATATAAACTTGCCAGATAAGCAAAGTGTGCCTATCCAAACATAAGAATGTATGGTTCCATTATTAAAGGTTCCTGTAACCTATTAAATGTAAAAATGATAATTCCAAACCATAGAAGATGAAAAGGTCAAGTATTTGCTAGGCATATAAATCAACACTGTTATGAGTAATAACTATGTTATATGCTTACAAATTTCAAAAGAAGAAAAATAAAATAAGCCTGAGTTTTATGTCTATGTACCAAGCACTGTAATAAACACCATATAAATTCATAGTGTTTTCTTGTCACAGTAATTTTGTGAGATATGTATGAGTAGTCACAATTTACTGGGGAATACCTGAGGAATCGTGATAGGTTAAGTAACCTGCCTAAAGTCACACAACTTTAAACCAGTGGAAACTCAGCTCTATGGACTCAAAAGTTTATACTGCAAAATAAAAATGACTTTATATTTTTTCAAATCAGAGATTGTGTTTTGAATTAGTTTGAATGGTGTGGTGCCAGATTTGACATAAGTACCCGGGTACAAATTATACTCTGGCGAAAGCACTTCTAAAGGCCATTTCCATCACTTTCCAGGACTGCTATCAGAGAATCACCAAGATACTACCCTTCTCATCCCACATAGTCACTGGCCTTCAGACATCTATCTGCAGGCTGCTGGCTCTGAGAGATTTCTTAGTTACATTAACTCATTTTAAGAAGCCCCACAGCAGGTATTATGATAAACCTTTCTCCTGGTATTTTAGTGCTTCATTTTCACCTACAGAAAGTTTATCAACTACTTGGGGCACAATTTTTTTTCTGGGAATATCTTCCTTATTTTTTGGTAGAATTCAAGTACAAAAGGAAATTTAGAAATTTGATTTAAACCTTTTACTATTATATAACTATATAATAAATAAGTAATTTAGTATTACTATGAAATCTTGCTTTTACAAATATATCTCTTGCAGAAATTTTTTAGATGATTTGCCTCATATTCGGTATAATTTAGAAATAAAATAGCATTTATCCAACTATATTATGGTTGGAATTTTAAAAGAAAAAGTGAAAAATATGATTAACATCTAATTCCTATTTATTTTCACTTGGAAATATTAGACAATAAACTAGTGTGACCATAAATTAATTAAAGACAAACGAGAATACTCTAACTCTGTGTGACAAGAAAGATATTTGCTGTCCTAATTGATTGTTTTGAGAGGAATGAAGAGAAAATGTATATTAATGATTTGATTGCATTTTATACTATTCCAACCCCCTATTTGTGCAATGTTCCATTCTGGAACTTAGAAGCAGTGTAAAATACAATAAAATCATTAGGATAGGTTGTCTCTTCACTGTCTGCTCAAAACAATCACTTAGGAGACTGAAGTTGCACTACATAAAGACCTGTGACATCTTCCATTGAACTGACACAGAACCTGAACCTGAGCTACTCAGAAAGTCTTTTAGGTCAAGTATTCCTTCTTAGAGTCCTTCTTTGACCTTCTTGACCATGTTAAGTTCCTCTTTCAGGAGTCCTTATTATACTCCACATCTCTGTTTTTGCACACCTGCCTGAATTATAATTTTTCATTTATTTATGTGATTATTTGATTAACGTCTGACTCTATCACTAAATTTTTATGCTCCTTGAAAACTAACAAATATCTAGAACTCCAGAGTACCTGCCAAATAAGAGTCATTTAATGTATGCGTTTAAATAATGAATGATAAAGGCAGTAACCCATTGAAAGTATTTAAGGGAAAGATCAAATACATGTGTTTTATTGTTGTAAGTTGTTTTTTTAATGTTCAACCACCAATTCAGTCACCAAATTATTTTTAAACCTAGGTCAGAAGCACTCTCTTTTTCACACAAAGTGTACTTGGCATAACATTTCAAATGAATGTGGGAATTGGTTCTTAAATTAATCTATTTTATCATTATCATACCTGCAGGATTCAAAAGTAAATTTATTTGGCAGCTTGTTTCAATGATTTTTGAAAAATTCATCTCATATTATTTTCTCTCTGTTGTAGAAAGTCACTATCCTATTAAATCACTCAACAGGAAGCAACTAAATGTGCTATGACTGGTAAGAAAGGCAAAAATTTAACCATTGGGAATATTCAGATGTTTGCTCTCTTGAGAAACACAGAATAATAAAAATAACAGTCTCTACCATCAACTGACTGCTTACTATGCATCAAGCCTGTAAGTTCATTTATTTCTCGCAATTGTGTAAAATAGTTATCAACTTCCATTAACATTTTTTTGAATAAGAAATCAAAGACCAAAGAGGTACAACATCTAAATTTGTAGGAAGGAAGGAAGGAAAGAAGAGAGGGAGGGAAGAAGGGAGGAAGAAAGGATAAAGAATCTCTCTTTTATTGCTTTGTTTATGATAGCCATTCTGGCCAGTGTAAAGTGGTATCTCATTGTGGTTTTATTTTACATCTCTCTGATAGCAAGCGATATTGAGCATCTCTTCATGTGTCTCTGGATCCTCTGTATGTCCTCCTTGCAGAAGTGTCTGTTCAAGTCCTTTCTCCATTTTTTAATTGGGTTAGTTGTGTTCTTAGAGTGAAGTCGTGTGAGTTCTTTATATATTTTGGAGATCAAACCTTTGTCTGAGGTATCATTGGCAAATATGTTTTCCCATACAGTTGGTTGTCTTTTTATTTAATGCTGTTTTCTTTAGCCACGCAGAAGCTTTTTATTTTGATGAGATCCCATTTGTTTATTCTTTCCTTTATATTCCTTGCTCTAGGGGACATATCAGTAAAAATGTTGCTGCGTGAAATATCTGATATTTTCCTGCCAATGTTCTCCTCTAGGACTTTAATGGTGTCACAGCTTATATTTAAGTCTTTTATCCACCTTGAATTTATTTTGGTGTATGATGTAAGTTGGTGCTCCAGGTTCATTTTTTTGCATGTAGCTGTCCAGTTCTCCCAACACCATTTGTTGAAGAGGCTATTGTTACTCCATTTTATGTTACTGCTCCCTTTGTCAAATATTAATTGACTGTAGAGAGTTGGGTTTATTTCTGGGTTCTCTGCTTTGTTCCATTGGTCTATGTGCCTGTTTTTATGCCAGTACCAGGCTGTTTTGATTACCTGGTACTGGCATAAAAACAACAAATGTTGGAGAGGGTGTGGGTAAAAGAGAACTCTGGTCCACTGTTGGTGGGATTGCAGACTGGTACAACCATTATGGAAAACAGTATGGAATTTTCCCAGAAAACTAAAATTGGACTTGCCTTTTGACCCAGCAATTCCACTGCTAGAATTGTATCCTAAGAACCCTAAAACACCAATCCCAAAGAACATACACACCCCAATGTTCACAGCAGCACAATTTACAATAGCCAAGAGTTGGAAGCAACCTAGGTGCCCGTCAGTAAATGAATGGATCAAACAACTATGGTACATATACACAATGGAATTTTATGCTGCAGAAAGAAAGTAGGAGCTCCTACCTTTTGCGACATCATGGATGGAACTGGAAAGCACTATGCTGAGTGAAATAAGCCAGGTGTTGAAGGACAAATATCATATGATCTCACCTTTAACAGGAAGCTAAACAACAAAACAATGAAGCAGGCAAAATAAAACCAAAGACACTGAAATAGAGAACAGGCTGACAGTGACCAGAGGGGAAAGGGGAAGGAATTTCAGGGGAAATTCAGGGGAGGGATTTACAGGAACATATATAAAGGATACATGGACCACAGCTGAGAAGGGTGGAAATGGGAGGGAGGGGGGAGCACGGTGGGTGGGATGGGATGGGAGTAATGGACAGAAAACTGTACTTGAAAAATAACTAAATTTTAAAAAATTGGGGGAAAAAGAATCTCTCTTTTGGCCTGAAGAAGGGTGACATCAAGAAACAGTTGACAGATAAGATTTTATTCTGGGAATCTCTGTGAATCTAAATATTACTGTAATACTAATAATTATAGCTAACTTTACTCTAGCACTTATTATGTTCTAAGCACTTTATATACATGATCTTCCATGTAAGTTTGTGAGATAAATATGGTATAATTACTATTAAATAAATGCTTATCCTCAATTATCAAAAAAGAAATTGAGGCTCAATGTTTAAGTAACTTGATCTATAAAGACAATCTGTTAAAAGAATGAGCCAAGATTCAGACCCTGAATTCAAGTCCATGACTTGAGCTCTTAACATTTACATTATATTTCTATAAGTAGTTCCAACTTCTGCAGTTACAACTCTTGTCTCATCACAGCCAAGTGCATATGTGCCTTAGAGTCAATAGAGCACTTCATTGTGGAGAATAAAAAGAAAGCAGAGCTAGTGAAAAAGATGGAAAAAGTGCTAGACCCATTCCTTCTTACCTCCCTTGCTGTCTAATCACACTGATAGAAGAACAACAAAAGAATGTGTAAGGCAAAAATAGTCAAAAACAGGACAATTTAGGACACAACACTCTCTGACCTTGTGTAGGTGAGAGTACTTATTTGTTGAAAGCCCTCCTACTGAGCAGCTGTGAGGACCACCTGCAAGGAACTCATAGTTAATAGTTTTAGAATGATGACTTAATTTAGGGAATATATATATATTCTCCTAAATTATAAAAATTTTATATAAAATTTTAAATAAAATTTTCTTTTATGAGAATTTATTCTCATAAATATTAGGAGATGTAGCCCCAAATTTTAAATATATTATTGAACTGTTTTAAGAAACATGTTATTCTTTACTAAGGCCTCCCTTCCTCCCCGACCCAAGTCTTTAACTAATGCAGATTGTGTGGCACTGACAAAACCAGATGCTCATCGCATTCATTTTATTCGTAGTTCTGGCATTATGAGTTCAACTTGAGCAAGACTTCACTTCTCTGGTCCTCGATTCTCCTTCGGTTATATAAAAGGATTGGGCAAGTTAAAATTCACTTTAAGAATGACTATGAAACATCTGTGATTATTCAATGCCCTTCTGAAAAAGTGAGAGCCAAAAATTAAATAATTAAAAGTATAAAAGAAGAGGTTTAATTCTATACACTCATTATTCATCTTTGCAGTAGCAGTCATTAATGTATTTTCACACAAGAATATTAATAAAAGACACAGGTAAAGCATAAGGGTTCATCTTATGAGCCACAAGTTAGATCTAGTATCAGAAATTTTGTATACCACTGCCACATTCACTAGTTACATTCAACATTCAATTTGGGGAAGTTGTTGAGGATTTAAAAGCAGTGATTTCTATCATATCACATCAATTTAAATCCTCGTTCCACTGTCTCCCTAGTGATGTGGGTGAGTTAACTTCTCCAAGACTCCGTTTCTCAGCTGTGAAATGGCAGTGATGATACTTTCCTTTAAAGATTTGTTAAAGAATTAAGTGACATAAACTATGCACAGTTCTTAACATCAGTGGCTGATATACATTAAGCTTTTAATAAATTATAGCTATTGATATTAATTTACCTATTTTCTCCTAGGAACGCTGTTATATAGTTGGGGAAACAGAAGCTCAAAAGGACTAATTACTTTCCCATGAGTGCATAATGAAGTAGTGAAATTACAATGTAAATTTAGTTCTATGAGATTTCAAACCCTGTGTGCCCTGAAATCTAGATTGGAGCTCTCTCACTCATATCCTGCTTTTCAAAATGTCTTATCTCTTCATCTTAATACTTTGTCCCTGTCTCTAATTAAACAACAAGTTGCTTATTGCCTTCCATTTATAGTCCATAGACCCATAGGGGTTTGGCTAGGTAAGAGGCTAAGGAAATGGGATATTTAGCCCTTATTTCTCTCAAGTGAAAAAGAAAGCAGTATTTTTAGAGTATATATTCTGGACCTGAAATTGACTGTGAAATCTTGGACATGTTCTTTAACGTCTCAAAAAATCAATGCCATCATTTATAAATGGGTAGAATAATAACATCCATTTCGTAAAGATTAAATATGTAGGTTAAATGAGATAAATTATTAGCTTTTTACATAAAGTTCAATGAATGAAAACCCTTTTAAATATATTATTAATACTTCCATTTATTTTTGCTCTTTGTGCCTTCCTTTCCTGATCCCTAAAATGAGTGGCTTATATTGAAGGCTTGCTGTGAGGATTAAAGGACAAGATGTATGTATAGTGTTAAGAAGAGTTTTATCTCACAGCAATGTCAAACAATAGATCACTTGTATTAATGTGATAATAAGTGTGATATTGCTTTCAATATCACAAAGCACTGACCATATCTAAAAGCTTTCTGGTCCTCCATCTTCCTATGTCCCATATCATCGAGTCCTGGGTCTCTAGGGTTCCAGTGAATCAGTCCTGTGCTCTTACAATAACCGACACTACGCACCTCCTCTAACAGGAAATATATGCAAATACTGACCACAGCCTTAGCATAAAGAAACAACTGTGAATGTACTGCCAAAGCACGATATCAATCAAAGGCATTCATGAGCCAAAGAACCTTTCTTTTCTCCCTAGATACCACTTCATTGTGGCTGCTTATCCAAATGACACAGGGGTCTTGACTTTTCTACTGCATGTGTCCAACGATCATCTTGATCCCACTGCAATTTTACTAATAGCTTCCAGCTGAAATGCTGGTAGGAAATACAGTGTCCCAGCTTTTAGGTAAGATAAGGGCAACAATAATACCTATCAGGATTATTGTTTTTAATTGGCAAATATATTATACCATAGACATAATTCCAAATCTGAATCTAAGATACTCTTTTTTTCAAAAGTTATTTCTTTTAATTGTTGTTCAAGTAGTTTTCTGTCTTTTACTCCCTCCCTTCCCAGCTCACCTCCCCGTGCTCCCCACCTCCCTCCCATTTCCACCTCCCTTAGTTTTTGTCCATGTGTCCTTTACACTTGTTCCTATAAACTCTTCTTCCACTTTTCCCCTGAAATCCCTCCCCTCTCCCCTCTGGTCCCTGTTCTCTATTTCAGTATCTTTGGTTATATTTTGCTTGCTTGTTTGTTTTGTTATTTAAGTTCCTGTTAAAGGTGAGATCATACGGTATTTAAAAGGGAACCCTAGTTCACTATTGGTGGGATTGCAGACTGGTACAACCAGTACAGAAAACAGTGTGGAACTTTCTCACAAAAATAGAAATGGATCTGCTTTTTGACCCAGCAATTTCTCTGCTAGAATTATATCCTAAGAACCCTGAAACACCAATTCAAAAGAACTNCCACCTCCCTCCCATTTCCACCTCCCTTAGTTTTTGTCCATGTGTCCTTTACACTTGTTCCTATAAACTCTTCTTCCCCTTTTCCCCTGAAATCCCTCCCCTCTCCCCTCTGGTCCTTGTTCTCTATTTCAGTATCTTTGGTTATATTTTGCTTGCTTGTTTGTTTTGTTGTTTAAGTTCCTGTTAAAGGTGAGATCATATGGTATTTAAAAGGGAACCCTAGTTCACTATTGGTGGGATTGCAGACTGGTACAACCAGTACAGAAAACAGTGTGGAACTTTCTCACAAAAATAGAAATGGATCTGCTTTTTGACCCAGCAATTTCTCTGCTAGAATTATATCCTAAGAACCCTGAAACACCAATTCAAAAGAACTTATGCACCCCAATTTTCATAGCAGCACAATTTACAATAGCCAAGTACTAGAAGCAACCTAGGTGTTCATCAGTAAATGAATGGATCTAAAAACTATGGTACATTTACACAATGGAATACTATGCAGCAGAAAGAAAGAAGGAGCTTCTGCCTTTTGCAACAGCATGGATGGAACTGGAAAGCATTATGCTGACTGAAATAAGCCAGGCGGTAAGACAAATACCATAAGATACTCTTTATAAATCCACAGACCTTCATTTTAAAGTGAATGTAAATGTGTTTATTTGAAGAGTTACATCAGAAACTGCAATGCTGACAATATAGAAAAGACTCATGGAATGCTTAATTTTTTCGTAGAACTAAAATTTTCTATCAACTCTATTAACATACGTCTTTTATTTAAACTCAGCTGACTTAAATTTGAAATATTTGCTCCTAACAGGATGTAATTAACTTCGCTAAAACATATTCTGCTTTGTGTATGTGAATTATCACATCCCAAGGAAATAGGTCCAGAGATTAAATTATCAACATCTTCATTGTTGGAGTTGAATTGACATGTCCCCCAAGTTTTGTCCCCTTCATTTCTGGAGTAGACTAAAAGTACAGTTTTTATAAAGCAATTAAAATCAATATGGTTTTGACTACAGGCATAAAACAACATTAAACTCAGGCTTACACTATGCTCTATTTTTATTTATTGTACTAACATCTCTCTTCAGACTCAACACAATAGTTTTGGCTGAACAGTGATACATTTTTTTGTCAAGTAAATGATCATGGCTTTGCAAATGTTTCACAGTAATTCTACCAGCTATAAAGTAGTAACAGTGTTATTATTTTTAACATTCTTTCCAAACTGGTTACAGGTCTTCATGTAAGTAAAAATTAAAACTAAAAGGCAGAAAAAGGAAGCAATGGTTACAAAAATGTATTTCAATATGACAAGATAATTTCAAAAATTATTTTAAACAAAGCAAATCTATAGGTTTTTTGGCTTAAGAAACTCTATCTCATTCTCTCTAACTGTTGGGAACAAGAAAAATAGTCTCAGCCCCAAGGAGCCTGCGTCCCTAGCAAACATCCTGTAAGTTGATTGCCATCTGTTTAGTTTCAAAATTTTCCTTTCAGTTGAGACAGACCCCACCCTGTTCCCGCGCGCGGGTTCTGTGAGCCAACAGCTAACCGCCACATCTGCTTCTGTGCAATGCTTGCTTGCTTGCCTCTATATAAGGACTTAGCTGTAAGCACTGCGTGTGACTCTCGTTTGCAGTCCTTGCGAGCACTGTGTCTCTGAACACTCTGAGAGTTCGCCCCTGCGCAGGTTAAACTTGGCCAATAAAGTAACATCTTTGAAACCCTGAAAGTCTCCGACATTTTTTCTTGCGGTTGGTGGATGCAACATAACCTCTATTCCTTTTTCTAGTTTTGTAGGCCTTAAAAATACTGTCTGGTACATAAGTAAATATTTGATGATGAGTTTGTGAACGAGTAAGTTTTTTTGTTGTTTTTGGTTTCTTCTTATGTGCTTGGTTTTGTTAGCATAGGCAGCTAGAAATTAACAAAGGAAGGAAGCAAAATCAATCAGACATTATCAAGTGCAATCAGCTGGGGAGCATAAGCTTGTTCACCAGGAAGTTACAGACCTCACACACTCCCCAGGGGATCACAGCATTGCCCCCCAGAGGGATTCACGATGCTCCACTGGGGTCCACTTGCCCAAAGTATGGGTGGAAATAAGCACATGTGCTGTACAAGTCAAAATGGCACTGGAGGAAGTGTTTTTATGAGGCATGTGCAATAGGAGCCAAAATTGCAGCCTAGAGGCCTGTCCATCTAGTCTTGGGGAGAAAGTGATTGGTTGGGAGGTGGACCCATCAGAAGCCACAAAAGCTTGGGAAGCTGATTGGTTATTTTGAAAAAGCGCCTGGTCCATCCAAAACTGGAGGTAATATAACCCAATTCAACAAAGAAGATTTATCTTTCTCTCTCTCTCACTAGGAAACTCACACCTGCCCTGTTTGCTTTCCATGTTGGTTCCTGCATTCTCTCTGTAACCACCACACAGGTCTAGCAACTGCACAGACTCCAAAGGCAGGCTCTAGGTGGGAGGCTGGATAGAGCAGCACTGCTCAGAACAGCACTAAGCTACCTGGACAGAGACTGAGCCTTCTATTTCCACATGAATAAATTTTGCCACACTACAGTCTACTATGTGTGAGTATGTGAAGTGCTTTTCTCACAATCCCGTGAAAGAGCCCCACTTCCACCAGCAACTTTTATATGGTATTTCATATGCAGTCTAGTTCCACAAATGTGAATCATTATCTGATGATGCCTACAGTGTATAGAATAGCATGTAAGCTATGAAAAAACAGTATTTTCTGTTTTGTTAACTGCTCATTCAAATATATATATTTGAGGGCCTTTTAGTGTGTCAGGGACAATGACTGGTACAGAGAGGGATTCTACCCTTATATCTATGAAACACTCCTCCCCTTGGACATATTCCCTTCTCAACATTCCTCCATACCCAGTTATATAGGACCTCCTTTCCAACCCCCCCCCCCCAAGTTACTCTCACAGGGTTCAGAGCATGTGCCTATCTGTCTCAGCCATCTCTCTGTGTAATAAGAGACTTCTCTTATTTATTTAAGTGCCTCGCACAGTTCTGGGCACAAATAAACCCCTAAATTGATGCAAATTGAAAGGCTGACAATTAATTCAGCAACATATTATCCCGTAAGTTGAGAGTTTAGAAAGTAGCATATAGCACACATATCTTACTACTTTTGCTCATAGTAAAGGAAATCAATTTTTGGTTATAATTTACTCAATAAATCTAAAATGACAACCCAGAAATTTCAGAGGCAGAAAGCAATAAGCAATGATCTGACATACAATCTAATGTAAAGTCAGAATTTGTTAGATATTTGTCCCCAATGTGATTATTTAGCGTGACCAGATTATAAACTTACTAAGTAAGAATAATATCCACATTTTCATTATAGTGTATCTATATCTATCTTATTTTTTCAGTAATTATGACCTTGAAATTACCTTTACAAGAAATGTCAGCTGACTGAATTTCTATATATGCAGTTATATATTTTTTCGTTCAGGCAAAGAAAAGGAAAGTAAAACACAAAATTTTTTATCCTACTTAAAATGATTATGCAAAAGAAATAAGATTTTTACTTTTTCTACTTATCCAGCCTTCCCACCGAGAGCCAGGACACTGGTTAAAATTTAAGATTTTTCTTGAGAATTAAAGGTTGCAATTCCACAGACACCCTTAGGAAAGTATCAAGGGATCAGTGCGAGGAAAAAGTACAAGCTGCACATGAATATTCTATTTTAATGGCTGTTCTAGTGCACCCCCCATAGAAACATAGACTCTTCCACTGTTTAGATTTAGATATTATTTTCAAAATAAAACATCATAAGTGGTAGGAAGAGGAACGATTCCATGCCAATAGTAATATTTCCAATGTTCTGCAGCACATATACAAAGGTAAAAAAATCCATTTAATTTAAAGTTAGGGTGAGACGGCAGAGCAACAGCTCTCAGCCAGCACCAGTTACCAACATGCTCCGGGGAGACTTGTAAGGTGTCTACACATCCGGGCCTTCTGAAAAAATGGCGCCCCCTCTGCAGTGCAGCAAGTGAAGGGTCTCTGCTCTCAATCACCTGGTAATTTACAGGTAACATCTGCTTAGCAACAGGAGCATCCAACCAAATACTGATTTCTTCAAATCACAGGAGGGGATCTTAACAACTAAATAATTTGACTCTTAAGTTTCGTATTTGATCCATTTACCTTGACCTGGGTATAAGTAACTACTTAGATGCAACCCAAAATTTCTATAGGTCCCCAAACCTGTAAAAGGATTTGCAGACAAGGGGACGAAACATACACAGTATTTTTGTTTTGGGTTCTATTTTCCCTTAGTAAAGGGTATGGTTTTCTTGACTAATAAATAATTTGGTTCTCAGTTTCTCACCTTTGTTGAGAAAACTGCAAATAGTACTACACTATGAATAATTTTAAATGTTGCCAAATAGATATCCTAATTATTTATGTGATACAATCCTTAATAACTACAAAAGAGTAGTAATAACTATAAGAGGGAAAATGATTATCATAAACATGTATTTAATAGTTACTATGTGCCAAGCCCTTTGCTAGAAACTGTGTCTAAATTGTATTAGTTAATACAATATTCCTATAAAATAGGTACTAATGATATTTCCATTATAAAAATGGTGAAACTGAGACTTAGATAGTGTTGAGGGCAAGGGGGAACTAGCCAGAGTGTAGCTATAAGGAAGTAAAAGTTGTTTTGCTAACTAATGCAAGGGGGCTCCGGGACACACCCGAAGAACAGGGTGTTCCAGGATGTGGTGCAAGAAAGAGAGTTAGGCAGTTTAGCCATCTGGACAGTTACTAAAGAGGAAATTTTTACCCCTGTGCACAAGCTCCACTGACCAATCAAGTAAAAGAGCACGAGCCAGTGCACGTGTTAACTCACCAATCGCTAACTGCCACATTGTGCCCCTGAGCCAATCGCTAACTGCCACATCTGCTTCTGTATCCAGCTTGCTTGCGCGCCTCTATAAAACCCTGAGCCTGTAAGCGTTTGGCACGACTCTCGTTTGCAGCCCTCATGGGCACCGTGTCCTTGGACACCCTGAGAGTTCACCCCTGCACAGGTTAAACTTGGCCAATAAAGCAACATCTTTGAACCCCGGAAAGTCTCCGACGTTTGTTCTCGCAGTTTTGAATGCAACAATAGATTGAGCAAAATATCAAGGCATCGTATGACGCGCGTACTGGCTCGCAGTGCCCGTGGCATCATGGATGAGACATGAGACAAATTCACATGGACTATTGAGCCCTGTGGAGGAAAAGAGGTGGCACAGCTATTCCCTCAAGCAGGGAGCACCTGGGAGAGGCCTGGCAACTCTCTCAAGGGGAGAGGTCACTGACCCTTGCCTAGACAGGCTTTTATTGTTTTTTTTTTTTTTTTTTTTTTTTTTGCACAGAAGTTCAGGTACAACTTATTAATCATTGTCAGGCAGTAAACAGTAGATAGTATACAAAGAGCCATCAGGGCTTCTTCTAAGTCAGGGTCTATTCCTTAAAAGGCTACAGAACTTTGGGAAAATAAACTCATTTTCTGCCTAGGCCTTTATCATTTAATTAAAAGCATTCTTAGCAAAGTAGGCTTCACAGGATTGTTAGGAATTCTTTCTTTTGCCAGACCACCTCAGATCCCACTTTAGCTGGTGAAGGATTGGGCAGTCTTCCCCAGCACAGGTTTTCAGGCTTAAGTGGAATAGAGCCAGCAAGTGCTTCTCTGAGAGGACGTGGGGACTCAGGCTATGCCAGAATAGCCAGGGGGCAAGGGTCCATCACTCCCTCTTCTGTTGCAGCCCCCGAGTCCTTCCATGATGGCCTCCCAAGTGATCGTGTCTGGATTAGGTTGCCCCCCCCCGCCCCCACCACTGAGAGGCGTTACCTGTCTCTGACTACCAATCATGCTTTGGGGGCAGGAGGATGAAGCAGAAGCAGCACTTACTGCCAGAGAAAAGCTTTGTCTCCTTCGTAGCTCACATTCTGGAGGTTGCTCACTCAGCCTTAGCCATGGGAGACAGTTTACAATTCCTGAAACCAGGCAGAGCAGTTCCCTACAATTCTACCTGTAAGAGACGAAGCCAAGGCACAGACTGAAGCCTGTTGATCTACAAAGCCTGTGTTCCTAAGCATTATTGTGTCCCAGGCAAAACACAATTAGGTAATAAGATGTAAAACCAAGGCCATTTTATCTAACAGTATTCTAGGCATGATGTCTCTGAGACCAAAACACATCCCAGCTGCTTATAGAAAGGTTGTAAACACAAACATTATTGGCTCTCAAATAGAGACAGACATGTGCATAGTCAAGATTGGTTAGTAATTAACTATGAAACTCAACATTACTTCACTCATCAGGCCCAACTAACTTAACTCAGGTATTGAGATATATAACATAATCAACATGCATATGATGCAATTTACAGTTTTATATGATGGGGTAGAGCTTTAAAATACATATGCTTGTGACCCTTGAGTTTTTTAGCATGGGGTGCCAATAGAGCATTTTCATTAATTTCTAATGCCCAAGAGTCATCTGTAAATTTTCTCTGGAGTTCATTTCAGGACTATGTAATAAAAGAATAGGTTTATATATATATATAAAGCAAGAGAGAAAGATAGAAGAGAGATAGAGATAAAGAGGTCTAGATTAGAAATCTTTGTTAATATTTTTAAAGATGAACAAAATCCATGTATTTATAAACAAATTTGAAACAAATTGCTTTTATTATGATAGACACATATGTTCCATAAAAATTATTTTTTGAAAAAATCATATGATGCCCCAATATATTTTATAAACAAAATCAAAATCCTGTAGCAATGAGTTATTTTTCAAGATATATACATAAACACACACACATATCTTTATGTATATATTTGTTTCTTTGACAACAAAAATATATAGAACAATTATTCCCCATGAAAATAACTCATATAATTTGCAGTAAAAACAATATATAATCATGACAGTTTAATCCAGAACTAAGATAATTCACAAGTTATGTTTTCCAGTAACAAGATAAACATACCTGACATTCCACATGAATATTTTATCATTATGACTCCTATCAATGATAATAATAATATGGAATATTCACATAGCATTTAACCATCATAAAACATTTCACAGACAGCCAACTTCTTTCAACTACCCTATTTTTATTTATCCTACTGTCATAAAAAACCTTACAAAAAAACAAGCTACTCAGTTAAAGTCAAATAATGTGTCATATTTCCACAACATTAAATAAACAGCTACTTAAAATGTGACATCTAAACAACATTGCTTATATTAAAAATTCTACCTTCTCTTGAAATAGAAAATGTAGTGAGGGAACCCATCAACTGGCTCAAAACAGAAGGTCACCTTGGCAACTATCCTTATTAGGTAGTTATAAGGTCTCTCTTAAAGAGCAGTAATGTATAAATAAGAAATGCAGAAGATAGTAGAAATTAAACTTCCTGTCTATGAACTGCAAAGACACCAGTGTTTTCCCTCCCCTAAGAAGGGATGATTGTTGTCAGAAAATTTTCTGCTTTGCCAGGTCATCCACAGACTCTGCAATTTCTGAAAAATGTGTACTACTTGGCCCCTGAATACTTAATTATCTGAGCAAACTGACACAGCATCAGACAAAGCACATGGTCATCAAACAGTGTCCTTAAAAAACAAAAAGGCTAGAGAAGTAAACAGGTGTAAAAATAAAATTCTTTAATCACCTGGAGCAAAAAAATGTACTTCATTCTGACCTACAGATACACAGGAAATTAAATCTTCCTCAGAAATTAAAGGCATTTTATAATGATGCATAAAGTACTGTTTAATTGTAACTTGATGCAAACACCTTAGTATTAAAAATACCATTACATTCTACAATATTACAATATTCTACAATATTACATTGCTTTATATTATGTAAACCTTTCACAAATGTATTACATGGCCATTTACCAAGTTATATAACATAACTTTCTAGAATAACAAAACTTAATATTGGAAATAATAGCATAAACCATTTATCTGGCCCATTTGCCTCACAAATGAAGAAACTAAAGCAATGAAAAATGAACTGGGTTACCTATCTCACAGCTAGCCCACAAGAACTCTTTCTATCCCTGCCGTGTCCAACAAAACGGCCACTTATACATGTGTGCTATTAAACATATGAAATAAGGCCAACTGCAATTGAGATGTGCTGTAAATGTAAAATTGTGGCATAATAAAATAAATTGTTCTTTGTCCCTAGCCCCTGGCACAGGGTTCCTAAAACCCCTGAAATTTCCTGAGCAACAAGAATGTCTATTCATAAGGAATCCCTTTTGAGCACAACTGAGTTTAAGCTAATGAGGTATTTTAAGGCTGGGCCTCTACACAGCCTCAGAATGGGGTCTGATCAACAGAAAGACAAAGTGATCAGACAGTTGGAAATTTTTGCACCAACTATGGACCTCTAGGAAGGGGATAGTGGGGAAGCTGGAGATTAAATTCTATAAAATCTCTTGAACAATGAGATTGGTGAGCTTCCTGGTGGTCGATGAATGTGCAAAGGTGCTGAGAAGCAGGTGTGCCCAGGGAGGACATGGAATCTCTGTACTCTTTCCCCTATACCCTGCCCTATGCATCCTATCCATCTGGCTCTTTCTGAGGTGTATTCTTTTATAATAAATCAGTATATGCACATAGATATTTCCATGAGCTATGTGATCCTTTTTAGAAAATTGTCAAACCTGAAGAGGAGATTGTGGGAACCACTAATTTATGGCTGGCTGGCCTAAATACAGATGGCAATCTAAACTTGCAATTGACCTCTGAAATGAGGGCAGCCCTATGGGACTGAGCCCTAACTAGTGGGATCTGACACTATTTCTAGACAGTTAGCGTCAGAATTCAGTTAAATTTGTAGCAAAAAAACACACAAACCTGGTGTCAGAAGTACTGTATTTTGCCATGTATAATGCACAATTTTTTGCCCAAAATTTTTAGGGAAAAATAAGAAAGCAAATTATACATGGGTAATATAAATTTGTTATGGGTACATAAAATTTCTTGTACCATAATATGGTAAAAATAAATGTTAAAATTTCTTTATAATACAACAAACAAATATATAAATAAAATCGGATTTAAAAATTAAAATGAAAGATTTTTTTCTCTGAAGTTTGGGCCAAAAGCTTGGGTGTACATTACAGGTGGCAAAATACAGTACTAAGAGTAGAGGAGAAACATAGTTTTTTTTTCCTTTAAAAAACTTATTAGATTTTGATAACTTACTCTTAAAAGGTAATATAAAATATCTCACTAAATGTTTATATCTGTCAAAAGATATTTTGGATCCATTATATCAAATATATATTATTAAGATGAATTTTACATTTCATTTTACCTTTTTCAATGTGTTTTCCAGAAACTTAAAATCACATGTGTAACTCACATTATATTTCTATTTGACAGCAGTGTTCTAGACCATTACCTTTTACATCATTTTAGGGATATCTTCTTTGAGATTCCAAGTACATACAGTGATTTGTCATATAAAATTCATACACTTCATTAGCCAACAAAGAAATTTCTCCTTTGTCATTCAAGAGTCTGTGTTTACAGTATCCAAATGCCAGACCAATCAACGTATACCAAATTAGTTTCAGAAATGTTACAGGTTCATTATCACTCTGTCCTTCAAAAGAAGTCCTTGTCTTTGTTTCATACTTACTCATTTCACTATTCTAAGATGTTATTCCCTACACTCCACAGTCACCCAAAATCCATTCTATTCCTTGATTAATGTTCACAACGCAAGGGGCTAAAACAAGAAACAGGGTATTAAATTTTCATTGTCACAGGAGAATAATCAAAGACAATAACAATAAAAAATAGATTTTTGATTAAACTAAGGCAATAGCTAACAATATTTTTCAAAAGAAAAAATTATGTTTATATCAGTAGTCAAAGTTTAAGTGTGTTGTGACTGAAAGCTGAAAACTGATCAATTTGGAGTTTCATGAATACTAAAAATGAGAAGAAAATCAACAGGCACTTAAGTCACAGTGAGTTAGTCTGAAATCAAATTCATTTTACCCGATGGACAACACAATATCTAAACACATCCTGCCTGAATAAATATTTTGAAAGTAAGAACTATTTCACAGGGCCAGGCAATAAATGTTATCTCCAAACTATTCTTCTGGCCTTACATTACAGTTGAAGCTTCTCCAATAAATAAATTTATGAGGGCTGTGTGCTTTCTAATGATTGTCAGATAATACATGTTATACTATAAGGCTTGGAATTGGAATGCCCTTGTACAAATCAAGGGGATTCCCTTTACTCCTGCCCTCTGTCCCATCAGAAGGGGTTTCCATACTCAGAGAATCCTACATAATACTGATCCATTAGAAAAGGAGTACCCAACCATTCCATGGAAGAGTAGTTACTTCTCAATATTTTAGTAACTTAGGACCACTGAGAGCTTGTGAAGATGAGGGACGTATTGGGGTGGTATCAAGAAATACATGTGAGAAATGGATGGAAGTGCTTAGCCTCGTGAAATGGAATACATATTTTACAATGAGGAAGACAGCATTAAAGATGTGGGTTTTTTTTAAGGAAGAGGTTGCAATACAGAAATCTGTTATGCCATAGAATGATGCTCTGCCAACTTCTTCCTTAAACCTGAATATGAATACTCCAAAGGTAGAACTATTTCAAATCTACATTCTTTGACACACACATTTCCAAAATGGAGGTCTGAGACCTTTCAGGAGATTATGATGTTGTTCCATAGAGTTTCTTCCATAAAAAGACTATCTATTTTCATTATTATTTTTAATGAAAAATAAAATGTTTCTTAACATTTACACAGAACACTTGAAATACATCTCAGGTAATTATATGTAGAAAATGATGGCAATTGGATGAGTATGTTCATATCTAACTTTTTCCCTCATGGATTCCATGAGCATTTTGATAATTACAAAATGGTTTTGGTTTTAATTGTTTGTATTAGTCACATATTTTTAAATTTTAATTAATTTTTAAATTTTATTTCACAAATGACCACTACTCATAGAAAACATAAAAAAACTATGATGTAATTTTATAAATTAATAAAAAGTATAACATAAATTTTGCAAATTCCCAAAATAGTAGTATTCCAATGTTTCTCTTACATATCAAACCCCAAAATTTTAAAATATATATTTAGTAGAAATTGTATTTGTTCTTATCTTCATGCATTATGACAAAGTCTGTACACTTTCTAAATATATTACTCTTCAGGAAGGTTTTGTGGCCAATACCATGAATCCATCTCCCTCATCTCATCATTTATTAAAAAAAAAATCAGGACACCTGAAAAAGGAAACAGTATTTTATTTCAGTAAAAAGTAGAAGATAATTGAAAGTCTTTTTTATCAATTTTTGATTTTATAAATGCCCACTAAAACTCTATATTTTTAACATAGTTTAGTCCCTAGACCAAATTTCACATACCATATTTTAATCATTCCTTGAGAAAACATTCTCTTTTTTCACACAAGTCATTTAAAGTAAGTTAAATAATTATGAAAATAGAAAATATTTATATATGATAAGTATATTGCTGTCATATTAAAATAAATTTTGTGCTATAATCTTTAATATTATGCCAACCCAAGTGTTTTTAAATGCTTTTTAAATGTTTTAAAATGGTTGCTAAGAATCATCTGGTGGTACTTATATTAAAACTACCTCAGCATTTTCCCCTTCTCTGATGATTATGATTCAATGAAATGGGACTCAATAATTTATATTTCTAACAAGAATAGAATGACAGACAATCTGAATTAGGAGGGCTACAGTAATGAATATAGATCAGGGTGATGCTAATAATTCTCAATTCTTCCAACTATAGCATGAGAATTATAAACCACTAATATACCATAATGATGGTGAATCTATAAAAGCCTATACAAACCACCAAAAGGAAAGTACTATCTGAAAAAAAATAAATTTGTTTTATTTCACTTTGAATCTAGATCTAATATATATAATATTGAAACATGACAAGAATTATCATTGTCTGATAATGATAATAAATGAAAGAAATCTAAGTTCTATCTAAATTATCTGTTATAAACACAGGGTATAAAACATCATAGAATAAAAGTCAAGTTACACAAAGATAAGTTATTCTTTAAATGTTCACTTATTTATTCATTCATTCACTCATCTATCAAGTAGTGACTGAACAGCTAACTGTGCATTGGGGGTATAGCTTTGATCAAGACGACCACTATCCTTGTATTCTCATTAGGGAGACTGATATTAAACTACTGTGTATATTATTAGTTACTTGACAAAATTCTGAGAAGTTGTAGAAAGTAGAATTACAGGATACTAAAAAGGTATATAACAGGGCAATAATCTAGTCTCGGGAAAGTGGAAGTAGAGAAATCTGAACTAAGCTCCAAAGGATGAGGAGGACATATAAAAACATCAAGCCCTGGCTGGTGTAGCTCAGTGGATTGAGTGCGGGCCTGCGAAGCAGAGGATCGAAGTTCGATTCCCAGTCACGGCACATGCCTGGGTTGCAGGCCAGTTCCCGGCGGGGGACACACCAGAGGCAACCGTACATTGATATTTCTCTCCCTTTCTCCTTCCCTTCCCTTCCCTTCTAAAGATAAATAAATAAAATATTTTAAGAAACATCAGCAAGAGTTGGGGAAGGCAAAGGAGTAGACAACCTTTTGCTGAAGCAACAGGATGTGGAATTCTTGAAGTACAAAGTATGAGTAGATTTAAAAGTCCATTCTGCAGAAAATGTGGGAAGATAGGGAGAAAGTGGCACTAGTTGAGCCAATGAGATAGTCCAAATGAGATAGCTCAATCATGCAGGACTTAAAATTGATGAAACTGCTGAAAATGAACTTGATCTTAGATGCCTTTGATAATTTTAGCAGGATAATACCATCACTGTGATTATATCTGCATTAAAAACAATATAGAGGGCTCTGTGCTGCTGTGATGATAGGGCATCTGTGTTGCTGTGATCTGTGTTGCAGTTAAGGAGGGACCAGTTAGGAAGCAACTGCAGTAGTCTGGGCAGAGACAACTGTCTCTGCTCTAGTGATGCAGACAATGGGGAAGGAAAAGTGAAAACGACAAGGCTCAGATTCATAAACAGGTTATTTCCCCTGAGCTTTCACCATTCTTATTAGGAGATGATGGTCATGTTATTTATTTCTTGTAATAATTTCTTTATGGCTAAGGATGTCATAACTGTGGCAAGGTCATTTAATTTCTTAGGGATAAGAAAAACTCAGATTTTATAAGATGAGAGTGTTGACACTTGGAAAGGAGTAATAGAGTCTTTATAGCACCTTTAGTGCAGTTAATCAAAAGCACTAGTAGGTCTGACAGCAGCAAAGCAACAAAGAAACCACAACCTATATTTTTTAAAATACCCAAAGACTAGTTGGAGACAAGTGAAAATTCCTTGTACAATAATCTTCTAAAAAGTCTCATAACTGAAATCACAGACATGCAAATTTAATTCCCACATTCGGAGAACTATTCAACAAAATTGTCAGAAGCTTAGCCTGAACCTGCCCTGTGAGAATGTGATAAAGTTATACTTTAAGACAACATAGTATATGTAAAGACCAATAACTTATTACATAAATTATGGGCTCAGTCTTTGATTTAAAAAAACATTCTTTAGTTAAATCAGCTTTACTGGTGCTTTATAAAAGTTTTTAACTTATAGGTGATTTTTCAGAGATGATCACACAGAGTGAAGTATATTTTTAATAACATTAGCAGCTTTAAAAGAAATAAAATCTGTTTGAATAATTCTAGCTCTCTCCAGTAACAGAACAAAGGAAAATGGTATATACAAGGGAGTGTATTATTAATTCCTTTTTTACTTCTCAAAGATTTTTAATTCCTTTACAAAAAATCATACTCATAAAAACAATGAGTTCTGAGTTTCATTAGATTGGAAGTTACTCAAACACAGGAAGTATGTTTTCTTCCTTTTTATATCAATCTAACCTAGCACATGTCCTGGTTTCAAGTTCGGTTCTTTACCTTAAATGGAAAGAAGAGATTATGTATGTATGTATGTATGTGTGTTTATGTTATATTATACCAGTTTGCACACATATATGTGTACAATTACTCCACTATACCATGCTAGTGCCTAAGGGTAACAGTTAATACACTCTACTTTATTTGCTATGATGTGCCATTTTTCTATAATAAGATGATACTATTTTTAGAAGAGTAATATTTTGGTACATTAAAATATAAAAAATATAAAACATTACATCTACAGACATGCTCAGATATTGACATGCTACATGAAAGTGTTAAATCCAACAAAAGATGTTTAGAAAGCATCCTCTCCACCTCTATAATCTCTAAAGAGAAGAAAATGCCAATTCAAAAGCCAACATCTATACAAAGAATTTTTCTTAGATCTAATAACCTGCTACACAAGCTGAATATGAACAGGATAATGAGTGAAAATAAAATATAACAGAATCTTCAAAAATACCAGAGAAAACAAAGAATATTAACATGACTAGAAATACTTTTTATATTAAATAAAGCAAACCTAATGTAGGTTTTTGCTATTTTTCCTTCTAGATAACACACAAAAATTCCAATTTTAAAAATACTTTATTGTTATTCTATTAAAGCTTTCCCAATTTTTACCCCCTTTGCCTTCCTTAGTCCAGCTCACACCCACTCCCACCCTGTTGTCCATGTCCATGGGTCATTCATACATGCAGAACAATGCATTGCTATAACCTTAGCTCACTCTAATGTCTACCATGGTTCCATCTATAGAATCCACCCTCCTGTTCACAAAAAAATGATTCCATACATCACCTCGAACAAGACATGGGATTATTTTGTGAAAACTCATGGAAGAGGGCAAAATTCAGTTAGCTTATAACTCTCTTTTTACCATTTTCTGAACTGTATAGTTTTATAAAGAGCTTTTATAGCAGCTGGGAAGTTTTATACAGAAATGCACTTGTGAGTCCACAAAGACAACAATGATAAACTTTACACTTACGGCTGAATTTTTAAAGAAATGCTTAAACAATATGTATTTAAGATTTCACAATCCAAATTTCTTCCTTTTAATACTTTTTAACTTATTAATGACTCACAATTTATCTTACATGCTCCTAATCTATAGTAAAATAGTAATATATGTCCACAGTTAATTTTTTTATAAATTTACATTTTATTTGACAATTAGTAGTAAGTTTAAATGTTTGTTTTAAATGCATTATCTATTTAGTTTAATTGTTGTCTTTATTATATATATTCACAACACTTTTTGAAGAAATTACAACATTAATATGTGGGATAAATACCAAATATTAGTAGCCTTTCTTTCCAGTATGAACTCATTAGTGGGAAGACAGTAATTGAAATGTAGGACCTTGTGTAGAAGGACCTTGAAGTCTGCCATTCTTAGTCAATGCCAATATCCAGAAGTAGTGATGGGGTTAGATCTACAGTTGGATCTACAATTCATGTCAATTTTTAAATCATCAAACGGCCATAATGGAGATAACCCACAGCACTAAATTGTAATAGAGGAACAGGAAAGTCATGAAACAAGAATTGGATTCAAATCCCAGCTCTGACTTTTAAAAGGTGCACTTAATGGATAAGGCATAAAAACTCTATGAGCTTCATGCCCCCTAATTTTAAATTTGGGTGAGCACATTTACCCTCCCAGTTATCAGGATTACACTAGCCTGTGGAGGTAAGGTGCTTAAAATAGTGCCTGACAGATAGTCAGTGCTGAATAAAATGAGTACTGATCTCCAACTATACTATCAAACAAGAGACAAAAAAATTAAAAGAATATAACAGTTCCTTAAAATATAACAGTTACTTAAAATGTAACTTAAAATATAACTTGAGTAACTGAAGTACTTAAAATATAACTACTCAAACACACACACACATACACACGGGTAAATAAAAGCAAAGAGCTGAAATGTAAAAAAGTAGATAATGGCTTCTTTCATGGGGAGAAAAAATACCAAAGAGTAAAAACTTCATAGGTGAAAATTTTTATTAGAGTTTTAATTTGATATGTTATGAAGGTATGTATGTTGTCTAATTGGAAACTTATTCAACCTATTTTTGTTACAATATTGTCAATTAATAATGTACATCTTTAACATTCTGTCATGTAAATCCATAACCACAAACCACAGATATCTTTTCAAATGTTAATAATCTTGGGATGGTTAAATTTCTTTTTTTTAAAATATTTTATTTATTTATCTTTAGAGGGGAAGGGAAGGAGAGAGGGAGAGAAATATTAATGTATGGTTGCCTCTGCCGAGGACACACAATGTATCGTGTGTCCCCTGCCGGGAACTGGCCTGCAACCCAGGCATGTGCCCTGACTGGGAATCGAACCTCGATTGTGTTGTTTGCAGGCCCGTGCTCAATCCACTGAGCTACACCAGCCAGGGCGGGATGGTTACATTTCTATATAAAAATACTGAAAATATTTTTTCTTAAAAGATAACTTCAAATTTATGGAAATAATACCAAGAAGTTTACAAAATGTTGATGTCAGGGCAATTTCCTCATTTTACATAAGGTAAACTGGGGTCCCCAAAGGGCAATGGGTTCTCTTTAGGTAGAGAGTAAAGCAGCTAGAGCTGGGAATGGAAATAAGATCTTTTGAAACCTAAACGCAAACACCTTATTAACTTGTATAAAAAAATGCAGACTGAACTGGAACTTAATTCATCCAATTGTCTATTTATTCCACAAATATTTGAGCATCAAGAGGATTGAGTTAAGAGGCATCTGAGCAGCTTCTGCATTATTGAATGAAACTTCTAGAAATGGTGAATAACATGTTAGAAAAATCTTTATCCACATTAGCAATCAATGGGACATAATTTAAATTAATGTTATGTCACTTTATGCTAATCAGAGTTAACTAAGCAGAGCAAGCTCATTGGGACTATAGAACTACTTAGTTCTACTAAGGAGTGTATTCTTGTGTCACAAAAAAGGTAAGTTTTTATACAACATGAGAGAATTATGCATTCAAAAAGTACAGCTCTGGGCGCACACTTTAAACATTTAGTCATCAAAAAATAAAGTATTAAAATGGACCCCAACGTTCCTTCCTGTCCTCTGGTGTGCACACTCTATTTCATCTCCCCTTGAGCATCCACAGGGCTAGTGAATAGGATGGGAAATCGCTCCCATGGTTAAGTTACTAGTCAACTGATTTTTAGTCAATGAAAGCAGAGAATACCACTTTTGAAGTAGGCTTGACCTAATGAGTTTATCCCTTTAATGGACAGGGTAGTGTGAAAAAGACATCACCAGCTGTCCCGGAACAGAGCAAACAGTCATGTTGTAAACTGTCTGCAGAGGGTGCCATTTGGCTGGGGACTCCAGGGGGTCCTCTGGGAGCTGAGAGCAAACCCTTTTCCTACATACTCACCCCAGAGGGCCAGCACAAAAATTGAGACCTTGATACTACATCTGTAAGGAAATGGTTTCTACCCCCAAATTTGAAAGAGCTTGGAAGTTAGTATTTCCCTCATTAAACCACCACATCAGGATGCACATAAACTGATATCACGATTTTAGCCTTTTAAGATCCTAAGCAGAGGATCCATTTTAAATGTGCCAGATCCATGGGAAAACGGGAGATATTAAATGTGTACTTATTTGAGCAGCTAACTGTAGTCACATGCTGTTTAGCAACAGAAAATACAAGCAAACACCAAGTTTTTATAATTTGTATATTCTCCAAGATACAAGACACATGGCAGGTATTTAATATATTCTTGATTGGATTATGTTAAGTGGAAATGCTATGTCTGCTTCAGTATAGTAAACTGCCAGAAAATAACCCCACTATCACTTATGTTTGGCAGAAGCTCACAGCATTTAGTCCTGTGTGATATATATGGCATGGACTCCTTATCCCCATTCCACAGATGAGGAAACGGAATGCATAAGAGTTAACGTTCCAGAAGGCATGTTACTAATTCATTTTTCTTTCTATTATGCCACTGTCTACTTTCAAACATTTCCTTTAGGAATTCTCTAAACCCTTAAGGCAGCTGGGGCACACTGAATTCTCTTATTAACCTAACTAAAGTGCCTTATAAGGCAGGAATGAGGATTGGAACCTTGTTTACCTTGTTGGAGCCTTGATTTCCCCTGGGAATGTTGTGAAGTACTTCTCATATGCCAAACGTGTTTGTTAGCTGATTACTTGCAGGCAACTCTGGACGCAGCTTGTTATACTTCTTGTATTATAATAAGCAAAATAATATTAAAACAATTGTAACTGTTAATGGAGTTTCTGTGACATCATATATTATCTACACACTTTTAGTTTGATCCTCACATAAGCAGGCAAGGAATTGTTAAATTTTTATTAAAAGGAGGAATTTGCTTTAGAAGGATTAAGTGATTTGATGAAAAGTGTGATAAAGATCACACAGCTATTTGATGGTGGATGAAGACACCCATTCAGGTCCATCTGCTTTAAAGCTGGTATTATTTCCATGACTTCATGTTACTTTGCAGAGGGGAATTTCAGGACATAAAAGTGGCAGAGAATACCAATAAATACCAGACAGCTTCAAACCAGATAATCTTTGTTCTTATGGGCTACAGTACTACAAAATACAACCCCTTGAATCTTTTCATATCACACACATTATTTGACAGTATAAAATGCTCATATATGGCATACTATGTTGATCACTGATTGCTTAATGTATTCATGTAACATCATTGAAATAAAATTATACCCTATTCTGGCAGGGAAATTTATGCTTATTCTGAAAATTCATGAAATTCTCAAACCCTACTTATAAATTAACATAGATTATAATATATGTAATAGAATTGGTGATAAATTATTTCTTCTGCAGTACACAATAAATGAAAAATAATATTTTTGTACTCTGAATTCAACATGCTTTCTCCATTCAGGATTTTGAACTGCATAAATTAAGAAAGCTTTTATTAAGCAATTTGCTTCAGAGTTTTAGTCAGGGCTTTAAATAAATCATTCTGGAATGCATCTCTTCAAAAAAATCTTTATCTGTTTGGTTCCTCTGAAATATAAAGGGCCATCAAAGTTTCTCAGGCACTTAAAGCCCCAAATTATTATCTTTAATACTTTTCTATAAAACAATCTGAGCTTTTAAAAGTGCTAGACAGCCTGACTATACAGCCATTACTTTATATTTAGAAAAGCGTTAATTCTCAAACTGAGTAAGAACCTTGAAGGGCAGTTACGGAAGGATGACTGCACCTTTCTTCCGTTTCTTTGCCATCTTCATTTGTCAGCAGTGCTCTCAAGCACCCACCTTGTAGTAGTACATTATAACATAAAAATAAATTACTGCCGTGTTCTCTTAATGTAGCATCAAATCTACTGGCACCCTTCTAATCAGTCAAATAACCTTTAGTCAGCTTTTCACTCTCGTTTATGTCCTGTTTCTCTAGCCACCTGAAAATTTAAAAGAAAAATACTGAGGGGGCATTCTATGATTAAAAAGATAAATTAAATCTTCTTAAAGGGGAGTGCACTCATAGGCAGCTGCAAGCAAAATCACTGAAGTGTCTGTGTAACATGCAGCACCTGAGAACTATAAAGGCACTGCAGAACTAATCTGTGTGTCTGTTTCCACATCATTAGACAAGGAATTCTCACTCTTGTGCCAATAGTCTTTGCTTCCACCACCACACACAAGAGCCAGTCATTCATTTATCAACTGCATTATTCCATTGCTTAATTGAGAGAAAACACACCTGCAAAGATGATCATGCTATAACATAAACAAGAGATGCTTCTCAGATTGAAAAAAATGTTGAATCAAACAACTAGTATTTGGAAGATTAGATAACTAGGATGTAGGCAGTTTCCACTTCTTTAGTTATAAAAGTAAGCATGTTCCAGGACATTAAAATAAATCATGGTGGGCTTTAAAAAATCTAGTTGTGGATTCAGAAAGTATTGATCATTAGGCCTAAAGGAAGTAAAGCAACCTGCCTCCAAAAGCTGTATAATTTACAAAAAATCAATAAATTCTCAATAACATAAGCTAACAGCAAGAAAAAAGAAGCATTTATTTGGCCATAAAATCACTGGAGATCAGTAGCTATGCTAATTATACATTGTTCAGGCAAATATTAAAATGAGGCCACATCCCCTTGGCAAGCATCAGCTGACAGGAGAGAGATGCATTTAGAGGTATGCCCCTAGGCAAAGGGAAAGGATCCTAGAACTAATAAATGCATGGATAATGAAGAGTTAATTATAAGAGTTTGGCTCCAAGAAGATTCTTGAATTCTTGTTAATTTATTGAAGTAGGCACCAACATTTTGTTTTGGGGGTTAGCCAGGAAATGAAGCAGGTGACATGAATAAATGCAGATTAGTGAAATGTAGGGTAGCTCAAAATTTGGCCCCTCAGAGAACAGGTGGCTGCCTGACCAGCAGCTATAAGAAACAAGGAAAACAGACTGCATCTGGAGTCCCAGGTTCTCAAGGTCCTTGTTTATCACAACCCTTTAGTACTTTCACAGGCTACTGGGGCTCCCTCCCTATCCCTGTAAGTAGCACTAAGGCTAGAGGCCAGGCAGTCACTCCGGCACCAATCTGATCATTGCCTTCATTGGCGAACTCCCCCATACTGTAAGTAATAAATGGCATGTCCACAAGGGCTGGTTCTCCAGGTGGTTTTGTCAGGATATCATGAATGGTATCATGAATGACTTAAGCAGCTCCCTGGCTTAGATCTCCTGCATTACAAATATGTGATTACAAAGTCTGTTTATGAAATTGAATTTTTCATAAGACTAATTATTTGCAAAGCTGTACTGTGCACTTAGTGTAACTCCTTTTCTATCCTTGACTTTGATGAAATTTACTTGCATAATAGGCAGAACCATTTAACTAAAATATATAGCATTTTTCAATTTTGCTTTGGGAAGAAATTGAGCAGAAATCTACATATTTATATACCAACCATTATTGTAGACTGAGTTTACATATAAGCTTTTTCCACTTCTTTTGCTCATGAGTGATTTTTAAAGTCTGGTAAATATAAATAAAAATAAAAATGAAAATCTATTGCACAAAGTGCTTAATAAAATGAATTTATTCCCACCTGCAAAATTTTAGAAGCTCAATTACGTATTTTGTTTGTTGAGGTGTCTAGAATAGTCTTTGCTTCTTTAGAAGGTAGATTGTTTCAATGACTATCCGTTATAGCAAAAAGTCTGTTATACCTGAATCTTTCTATGTATTCCAACTATCTCCAGTTTATATGAGAAGGGAAAATCATTTGCAAGATAAATGCAATGTATATTTATAAAATCTCTTATAATTTTCTAAAATCTCACTCAAACTAAATTATATTTGAGCTCTGGAACTTTGGAGGCAAATAAATTACATATAAATGAAGATAGACACAAAAATTCTATGCATATACAGTTTGATATTTGAGACATTTTAAAGCCCCTGGACACTTGAAAGTCTGCAAACACATGAAAAATTTGTCTGAGTGTCATACTGTAACTGAATGCAGGTCTGGCTACCTGCCTGTACAAAAGCCAATACTCCAGGCAGGTGACGATGAAAAGGAAAGTGGGTTATTTGTAGATGCTGGCAATCTGGAAGATGGGGGACTCACATCTCAAAGCCCATCTCCTGGAAGATGGAGGACTCACGTCACAAAGTCCATCTCCACCTCTCAATGGAAACAGGGTTTTTAGATAGAGGGAGAGGGGAACAGAACAAAGAGGTCAAGGGAGGGGGTTGCAATGTTCTCTACATGCAGATGAGCACAGATGAGCACAGTACATTCTGCTAAGGCAAGTGATGGTCAGGTGTGCACCATCCTGGTTTACTCATCCTAGATTCACATCATCCTGGCTCGACAGTTGGAGATCAGCAATTCTCCCAGAGCCAGAATCACTGAAAGTCAGGGTCTGTATCTTTAGAAGTTAATTCCTGGTGTTCTTATGCAAATATGCTGTTCATTTCCTAGCTACATAATAGAGCCAACATTACAGAACAAATGTCAAAATAATGGTGGGATGGGTTTTAAATTCACACTATTACAATTTTCCACCATTACAATACTGTACAAAGTATTCAAAGTGGATATTGGAGGGATGTGCATTACTGAGCTTGGTGAGTGAGTCTAGACAGCAATAACATTGTCATTTTACAACATATTTTTGCAACACATAGTGAAGAAATAAAAATATTAGAATAGCATTCACAAAGTTGGTCATTTGTAAAGAGGCTTGAACATCCAAGACACCAATGGCAATAATCTACCTCAGTCTCTCAGCAAATAGACAAAGGTTCTGTCCACTACAGTACAGACTCTTCTACTCATAGGTCTACAGGAAGCCATTCCCCATTCTATTGGGTTGGTTAAAAAGTTTATTTCCATAAGATGGCTCTAGTGAGCGCTTAGTTGTCTTTAACTTCATTTGAAACTATTTTATTTGAAATAATTGTGACAGTTGTCATATTGACATACATTAAAAAACATCAAAATTGGTGAGTTTTTGTGTTAATATTGAAGGCAGAAGAAAATAAGCAACATTTTCAGCATAGTATGCTTTATTATTTCAAGAATGGTAAATACCCAACTGAAACAAAGAAAGCCAATTCACAAAAGAAAAGATTTGTACAGTGTATGGAGAAGATGATTTGACAGACTGAACATGTTAAAAGTGGTTTGCAAAGTTTTGTGCTGGAGTTTTCTTGTTGGGTGATGCTTGAAGGTCAGGTGGACCAGTTGAGTTGATTGCAATCAAATCCCATTAATTGGGGACAATCAATGTTCTACCATATAAGACACAGCCAACATACTCATAATATTCAAATCAATAAAATTATTGGTGAAAATTAAAAAAAACAGACTTTTATGCAAACCCAATAGATTATGATATTTTTTCTTAATGGGAAACGGAAGGTATATAGGAATTTAGAAACATCAAATACCCTACCCAGGAAAACAAATGCAACAGTGACCGAAAACCCAAACCGAACAAAACAAAAAACAAGCTTTTATTCTCACTGGACAAATCAGGCTTAGTTTAAAGTACTTGTATCTGCAAATGTGTGCATTTTAATTTGAGAAAAGAGGGTGCTTTGGGAATACTTAAAACCGTAATTACCCATTCATGTAACTGGGCCTTCTAAAGAAATCCTTATACATAGATGACTACAAATGTTCAAAACTATGTCTTGGTAAATCTGGAAATTCCAGGTGTCCTGCCATAACTAATTTTCTCTTAGATGTCTATACAATTATAGTTTTAATAGAAGAAACACGACCACACTTAGTGACCTCCCCAAAAGTTAGTTTTGGAATAAAAAAGTTAATAGCAATCAACCATACAAACGTCAAACAAGTTTTGCACATTGATTCTTTTATGCAATATCATGGGTAAGTAAGGAGTTCTATTTATATGAACTTTACAGAAATTTGAAAGATTCTTAAAATAAACCTTTTAAAAATCACTGTTTATGAATTTTCAAATACAATTTTCTCCCATAATAAAATGTGCTTAAGCTAACATAACCTCCTTTGTGTTTTTCCCACTCAGAGTTGTCAGCAACATGCATTTGAATCACTGTATCACGCTTTGATTCAATGTTCCCCCATGGCTGTTCTAAGTGGGGCTTGGTTGCTCCTTCATGGAACAACAGTTGCTGTTCTATTTATGGCAACTAATGCTATGCCTCTCCTTCACTCTCAGTTCTTAGCAGTCTCTCAAAAAACTCTTCTCTGTTCACCACTTCTAATTTTCTGTCCATCAAAACCCAAGCAGAAGTCGAGTTTGTATTTAAAGAAAAGCATATCCACTCAAAAAAATAATTTTTGAATCACTGCTAAATTAAAAAGTTTTGAAGTTAGGGAACCAAAAAAACCCAAATGTACATATTAACTTTATGTTTTTGAATATCTTGTGTCTGGGAAAATAACTAGAGTTCAAGCATTTAACTGATGATTTTTTTGTAGGTAGGAAGATGATAGGTGTATAATACTAATGTTAATGTCCAATGAATATTCATTAACATCAGCTGTATGTGAGCCAATACCTCTATTATCTATCTATCTATCTATCTATCTATCTATCTATCTATCTATCTATGTTCCTACCTGTCTATCTATCTAGACATATACGCATTTATTCAACACATTTTCTAATCTTTTGAAATAAAGGCAATTTTTAATATAACTTATTGATTATTTTGTACATTTTTACAGTTGTTTATTATTTTTTAATTTTAATTTATTGATTTTAGAGAGAGAAGGGGAAGAGAGTGAGAAAGAGAGAGAGAGAAAGAGAAAAACATCCATATGTTGTTCCACTTATATATGCATTCACTAGTTCATTCCTGTATGTGCTCTGACCTGGGATCATGTCCACAACCTTGGGGTAGCAGGATGATGCTCTAACCAACTGAGCTACCCTGCCAAGGCTATTTTTGTACCATATATATATATATATATATATATATATATATATATATATATATATATGACATGAATAGCATATTTTTTAAACTTGTATCTGATATCTGATATTTAAAATATCGCCAAACTAACAAGAATAACCCTTCTTACAAAGTGGAATTTGTCTAGATGCCTCCCTAATTTTAAGAGAAAATACACTGAACTATTTCTCCACATTGCACTTCAGAGAAGTTGAAGCTTAAAACAATCCACCATAGTGGTTCTCAAAGTATGGTCCTCAGATCAGCAGCATTAGCATCATTTGTGACCTTATTTTATTTTTTATTTAATTTTATTGTATTTTCCACTACCATTTAGTCCCCGTAGACCCCCTCCCTCCAGCAATCCCCACACTCTTGTCCATGTCCATGAGTCCTTTTTTCTTTTTGCTCCATCCCTCTGCCCTCTCTTTTCCCATTGCCAGCTATCATCCTGCTCTCTCTGAGTCTGTTTCTACGTTCCTTGTTAGGTCAGTTTGTTCATCGAAGTGCACATATGAGTGCAATCATATATGCTATTTGTCTTTCTCTGACTGTCTTATTTCACTTACTATAATGTTCTCCCAAAGGGTAAAAAATGTTTTTTACATTCAAGTAGTATTCCATTCTGTAAATATTCCATAGTTGTTTTATCCACTCACCTACTTGATGGACACTTGAGCTGCTTCCATATCTTAATGAATGTAAATAATGCTGCAATGAACATAGGGGTGCTTATGTTGTTTTGAATTTGTGGTTTGGGTTCCTTCAGATATATTCCCAGAAGTGGGATATCTGGGTCAAAGGCAGACCCATTTTTAATTGTTTGAGCTATCTCCATACTGCTTGCCACAGTGGCTGGACCAATCTACATTCCCACCAACAATGCACAAGGTTTCCCCTTTCTCCATATTCTGGGCAGTACTTGATGTTTGTTGATTTATTGATGATGGCCATTCTGACAGATGTGAGATAGTATCTCATTGTGGTTTTAATTTTCATTTCTCTGAAGATTAGTGACATTAAGCATCTTTTCCTATGTATGTCCTCTTTGGAGAATTCGGATCCATTTGCTCATTTTTAATTGGGTGGGTTATTTATTTGTTTGTTTTGATGATGTTTTGTTAAGTTCTTTATAAAATATGGATATTATCTCTTATATGTATATACATAAGCAAATTCTGTGTTTTGTCTTTTTATTTTGCTGATGATTTCCTTTGCTGTGCAAAAACTTTTTAGTGTAATATAGTCCCATTACTTAATTTTTTCTTCTGTTTTTCTCACATGGGGAGATATAGCTGATAAAACATTGCTACAAGCAATGTCTGAGATGTTGCTGCCTACAATTTTGATGGTTTAAGATCTAACATTTAAGTATTTGATCCATTTTAATTTATTCTTGTACATGGTATAAGAAAGTTGTCTAGTTTTATTTTTCGTCATGTATCTGTCCAGTTTTTCCAACACTATATTGAATAAACCATTTTTAGCCCATTGTATGTGTTAGCTTCCTCTGTCAAATATTAATTGAATATAAAGCTGTGGGTTTATTCCTTGGCTTTTTATTCTGTTCTATTGATATATGTGTCTCTTTTTATGCCAGTACCATTCTGTTTTGATTACTATGGCCTTACAGTATAGTTTGATATTAGGTAGTATGTTTCCCACAACTTTGCTTTCTTTCTCAGAAATGCTGTTGTTATGCAGGGCCTTTTGTGGTTTCATGTAACATTTTGAAATATTTGTTCTAGTTCTGTGAAACACATCATTAGAAAATTAATGGGAATTGTATTGAATCTATAAATGGTTTGGGGTATTATGGACATTTTAATGATGTTAATTTTTCCTATCCATGAACATGGTATGTGCTTCCACTTATTTGTATCTTTTTCAATTTCTTTCTTCAGTGTCTTATAATTTTCTGAGTACAGTTTTTTACATCCTTTGTTAGGTTTATTCCTAGGTATTTTATTCTTTTTGTAGCAATTGTGAATAGGATTTTCTTAATTTCCTTTCTGTTAGTTTGTCATTGACATATGGAAATGCAACTGATTTCTGGAAATTAGTTTTATATCCTACTACTTTGCTGAATTCATTTATCAGTTCTAGTATTTTCTTGGTGGGATCTTTGGGATTCTCTACATACTGTATCATGTTATCTGCAAATAATGACAGTTTTATTTCTTCCTTTCCTATTTGAATGTATTTTATTTCTTCTTCTTGTCTGATGCTGTGGCTAGGACTTCCAGTATTACATTGAATAAGGGAAGTGAAAACAGACATTCTTTCCTTGTTACCAATCCTAAGGGGAACATTTGTAGTTTTTGCCCACGGAGTACGATGCTAGCAGTGGGTTTGTTATATAAAGCCTTTATTATGTTTAGTATGTTCCCTCTAATGCCACTTTGTTGATAGTCCTTATCATAAATGGGTGCTGAATTTTATCAAGTGCTTTTTCTGCATCTATTGTATGCTCATGTGGTTTTTATCCTTCATCTTGTTTATGTGGTGATCATATTTATTGATTTATGAGTGTCGAACCAACTTTGCACTCCTGAAATAAATCCCACTTGATCACATGGTGTGTGATCTTTTTGATGCATTGCTGCATTTGGTTTGCTAATATTTTGTTGAGGATTTTATCATCTATGTCCACCAGGAATACTGGCCTATAATTTTCTTTCTTTGTAGTGCTTTTATCTGCTTTTGGATTTAGTATAACGCTGTCCTTGTAAAATGAGTTTGGGAGTCTCCCCCGTCTTGAATTTAGAAATGCAAATTCCTGGGCTCTTACCAGGATTTACTAACTCAGAAAGTCTAGTGGTTGCTCCCAGAAATCTGCATGTTAGGAGCCTCCAAGTTTAAGAACTGAAATTTAAGAACTACTGCTCTAATCAATCAGAGAAAAAAAGGAGAAAAATGAAAGAATCCATGTGTTCACTTACTACTCACTCCAACTGATTATTTCTAGCCATTTCCTATCAAAAGCCACAACCTCAATCAAACTACTTACTCTAAATTTTGTGCCACTTGTTATTTTACCTGTTGAATACATGATACTATAGTAAGCCAAGTTATGTGAACTTATAGTACATTCAGAATCTATAAGAAATCATAAAACATCCAAGTTTTAACTGCAAAAACATATTGGAATATGGTAATCCTCTCCCAGTCAATAACCCCACTTTGACAACTTCTGTAACCATATACCAGTCCTGACTTTACTATAACAGGAATGGCCTTCTGTAAACCACAGATATTTCTAAGTTTTATTTTTGGGGTTAAAAATGGTATTGCTCATTTTAAAATATGTAAAAATCAATAGAGATAACAAACTCACTATAAATAAAAAATGTTACTCTTACAAAAAAAATCAATGTACTTTTAAAATACTTTTATTTTTATTTTATTTTTTACTTTATCTTTTTAATTTATTGATTTTAGAGAGAGAGGTAGGGAGACAGGGAAGGAGGGAGAGAGAAGAGAGAGATTGAAAGAGAGAGAGACAGACAATAATTTGCTTTTCCACTTACTTATGCATTCATTGGTTGATTATTTTATGTTCCCCAACCAGAAATCAAACCTGACACTTGGAGTATTAGGATCACACTCTAACCAACAGGGCTAACTAATCAGGAGAAATGTAGTTTTTTATATAAAAAAATTAAAATTTCAATATAGCAACTGTTAATGTGATTTAAAAACTAGAACTGAAATTATTTTCAGAAAAGAATTCTTGGTATGCAAAGGTAAATAACATAGGTAATAAAATCCATTTTCTTAGAAACACTTGTTTGCTTCATAGTTTCAGAATACAGTCACTTTTCTCTGTCAACTATAGCCACAAATAAAACCTAGAAAAGTCCAAAGATTACAACATTCTATGAAAAAAAAGATATGTGCAATGCAGGAGCTCCAAACCAGGGAGTTGGTTAAGTGCTTGTGTTATTTTGATAAAACCACCTGGTGGCCCTGCAGATGTGGACAGCGCCACTTATTACTCACATTACAGGGGAATGCATGGATGGCAGCAGGTGGATGGCAGCAGGTCAGTGCAAGAGAAACTGCGTCCCTCTGTGTCCCAGACGTGTTTCAAGGGGTCCCAGACAACGGAGACATATATCCTACACAACAACACTAAAGAAAAGTTCAAGAAGCAGTCACAGGACAGGAAGTCACTCCCAAAAGGCGATAAGGAGTTAGTTACAATCTGTTTCCAAAATAACACACATTCCTTCTGGCCAGCATCCCTCTGATTAGCCCTCAGTCATGGGATGGGGAGGGGCCATGAATTGACTCCACACCTTGCTAGCCAATTCAGTTTTAATTATGTGTCATTTGTAATAGGATGCTAAAAATGGAAACTACATGAGCTAAATACATTTGTGGCTAAAATTTTCCCTATGTAACAGGTAACCACTTTGGTTTTGGCTGACTGGAGAACACTAAAAAAAAAAATTAGAAATATTTGAGTAAAATCAGAAGATAAGTTAGGTTATGATTACAAACTTAAAGCACAACATCTGATTCAATCGTTATTACAAAAGTGATTTTAACCAATAGCATTCCTAAAAAGATATAAATAAACAGAAAAGAAAACATGTTTTTATAATTTTGTTTCTATAACTAATAAAAATTGTTTTAAATAAATATATTTGGCTAATTGATAACCTATAAAAAATCATGAAACGTGAAGATTGACTGGTCAAAAAATTGAGAATATGCTAAGATTTATAATCACTACTATCATAAATGTGCAAATATATTTTGTTTGGTTAACAGATTTATAAGTCAGTGACTATATCTGTCATTTTTAAATATAAATTTCTTGATAAAGGTGGCATAAAACCTATGTCATATTTGCTTCCACTTTAGTTTTTAAACAATTAAATTTCAATAATAAGTGCAAAAAATGTCCTTATTTCCTTCACTATGTCCAGAGGCTAAAAAAGACTAATTTTTACTCTAAAATGCCAATCAAATTAAATATCTGGGGTAGTGTTTACTCTATTGCACTCATTCTGTATAGCCCGGAAGATGTACAATCACTTTTTTTTAAAGATTTTATTTATTTGCCTTTAGAGAGGAAGGGAAGGAGAGAAGGAGAGAATTATCAATGTATGGTTGCTTCTTGTGAGTCCCCCGCTGGGAACTGGCCTGCAACCCAGGCATGTGCCCTGACTGGGAATTGAACCACGATCGTGTGGTCCGCAGGCCCGCGCTGAAACCACTGAGCTACACCAGCCAGGCCACAATCACTTTTTAAAAATATTTTACCCATAAGGTAAATAACAGTATTTGAACTTTACGGTAATCAAGAAAAAAAAGCAGACACTTCAATGACATCCTTGGCAAAGGACTGAGATAATACAGATAGCCAAAATCCTGTTTTTTTAAACAAAATTCAATATTTCACTCAAAACACGTCTCTAAATGGCTATCCCCATTGCGTAAACTATTTTACTTTCATCATTAAAAAGTTCCACGTATTTAAGATAGGAGGTGTATGCCCTGACCAACATGGCTCACTTGGTTGGAGCATCATCTAGTAAACCGAAAGGTCATGGGTTTGATCACTGAGTTGCACGTTCAGCCCCTAGTCAGGGTGCACACAAGTGGCAACCAATCAATGTTTCTCTCATATCGATGTTTCTCTCCCCCCTCCTTCCCTCTCTTCCCTCTCTCTAGAGTCAATAAGCATGCCCTCAAGTGAAGACAAAAAATAATAAAATGGGAAGTATAGTCACTTCTCCTGCATATTTTACATTAAGCCATGCTAAGAGAGAAGTGGACTAAGTAATCTCTTAATATTCTCATTATTTTGACATATTTTAACATATTAGAAGAATACATGCTTCAGAGTCATTCAGCAAGCTATATGTCTCACTTTTCTCACCTAGAAAAGGAGAATAATATTTCCTTCAAAAGATCTCTATGAGAATTATATGGCAAAAGCTATAGAAAGTACTTAGTATGGGCTCTGGCACATATTAGGCACTTGTCATATCATTTCATCTAGAAGCAGTCTGAAATTACAATTGTTATATAAAGAGGGTTGAAGGTAAAACCTATTAGGTGTGAAGGAAGTAGGATGGACAGGAATAAAAAGTAGGTGAAAGATGTGGATTCTGTTCAGTTGTTTGCTGGTAAATTGCTCTCAGGGAAAATAAGTTTAAAAAAAGCTGTGGTTTTTAGTGTGTGTGTATTTCTCTTGTATAAACACTCTCAGTCCATTTTAAGTCATCCATACAATGTCACGGAACATAAGGTTTAAAAGTGTTAACAGCCATTTTCAGTGCAAGCTGGCTGCAGCACAAGGCTGGGTTAGACTGACCCTACAGGGACTTTTGGCAAGTGAACAGCACTACAGAGATATCCCACCTAAAGGCAAGCAGGCAGGCCTTAGAATACCAGAAACAAACAGTCAGGCATTAACTGTTGGATACCCTGGGGGAAGAAAATGACCTCCATCAGCCAAGGGCAATTCTCAGGAAAAGGGTTCAGCTGTAAACTGTTATCAGCCCACAGTCTACAGCAGCTAGGAATTAAGTACTTTTGCCTGATAAAGGTGATTCTGGTGGGGCAGCAATACAGTCACCCAATATAGTGCTCAATAAATGATGGTAAATTAGTGTAATATTCATGTATCTAAGTGATTCTTATAGTCCCAATGAACTTCATTAACAGTTTGTTCTATCAATTTATCTGGTAGACCAAATGATATTTGTGCATGCTTAAAAGGCAGTATTAATATTTAGTAGTGTAATATCTTTCTCATAAATAGATCCTGTGCTAGAATGAACTATTTTCTCCTGTTTCCCACTGTATTTCTAAAAATCAGGACCCTAGAACCTTGCATAAAACACAAAGCAGCTTTTTCCATTTCACTCCAGATTTCAACATGAAAAGAACCAACAGAGATCTCCGGGGAGATTACCATAAAACCAACACCAGTAAAACTGCTTTGAAATAGAAGTAGAGATTCAGAGAAAAGGTACAAAGGTTTCTAGATTTCTGCTGGAATCTGAGTTTGAAGAATGTTGATTTACCCTGTAGGCTGTTTTGCAGTTTTTGATCACTTACTAATTACACCCTACACTTCTCTTCTCCTCTCCCTTGAAGGTGCTAGGTCCCAAGTAAATTCTGGCATCAAATGATGGGATTTATTTGGCAGAGAGGATTTTAGGATTTAATGATTAATGAAATGAGATACGAAAAAAGCAGCAAACTGAGGAATAAATGTTCCCTGAATCAACAACATAGCCACAAAGCCAAGGAAAAGTAAGACACAGTATTAGAAATACTAGAAATAATATAACATACTAGGGCTACTAGGTTCTAAGAGGATGGATGATACACAGTTTTATGTCTGTCTGTGTATCAAACAATCAATAAATCAACATACCTATCATCTGTCTGTATCTCAGATTTTCAAAAGGCCAGAGATAGTAAAAACAGAAGGAACTCACATAGGTTTTACAGGCTACAGCAACTCAAAGTTTAAACCGACAAAACTGTGAAATACCTTATGCTTGATAGTCTCCAAATGCTCACTGAAAGTCTTAAGAAACTCTTAATTGGACAGTGTCAAAACTCTGATGAAGATTTACTGTTAAAGTGAGAAATAAATATAAAATTAAAGTATTCTAAAGTAATGTTTTGGCAACATGTCTTACATTCCAAATTGTCTGAATTTATCTATTTTAATTAGCTAAAATTTTACCCATATTACTTGTACATTGCTGTTTGGTTTCACAAATATTTTGCTGAGAAATACCTGGGAAAAATCTGTATTGAATGGAAACTAAAAATAAAATATAATGATAGAAATATTACAGCATATGTAAAATTTGTTCTATTAATATAAGAAACATCTGTAATAGTTTTCTAACTGAAGGATACTGCAAACAGTAAACAGCTCTGAATTAAGCAATAACTCAAAAGTTACTTTTCAACCATAAGATGGCCTTAAATTAAATCCTAGTTTACTCGCACATAATCCTCTATACTTTGTTACCAATCATAAGAACTATACATTTTTATGAATATTTTCAAGAACTACTGTTTGAAAATAGGCAAAATTGAACCTTAGAAAGCATGAGGTGGGTGGAGGGCAAAGGATGGAATCTATGTGAGTCCAAGTGGGACTGACTGAACCAGGTCAGAGCATTCTGCTTTGCTCTGTTCAGTGCTGCTATGAAATAATTCATCTTGGGTGGAAAATCTATTATACTCTAATGCATTTTGAAAGAGATTTTTTAGAAATATGAACACCCCAGGCTTTGCAGACACAGCCATCTGAGTTCCTCAGTCCTTGTTTCCAGAAATGTGGGCCTTGAAGACAGTCATCATCAGCTTTCAAACGTAAGTCCAAGAACATAAAATAAAGGTTGCATTGAATATCGAGATGGTAGTTCCAAAACCAAATACACAGATGTCCACACACATATTCACAAAGCTCTTAGTAGTCACTAATTTAAACAACAACAAAACATGTCATTGAAACTGTGGGGATGCAGAACCTAAAATGAGTCTAAGAAACAGTAATTTTATGCTACTGATTATCACACATTTAAATTATGTACTTGGTGTTCACTTTATTTACTGCATTATTTTATTAGTTTATTCTAGTAAATGGTTAAAAAAACACAAACTTATGCAGGACAGAATTGCTACCAACTATGGCCCAACTCTATTTTCTTTCCATAAGATCTTAAGTTTCTCAAACAATCAATGCTCCCATTAAAGGAATTTCAGTTAATAATATTTTCCTGTATATACTGAATAAAATCCTCTACCCTGACACTGAAGGGTAGTGGATTATATGTTGCAAGATGTTCATCCCAACCTGCACCTGTAGGAATATAATAGCACAAAACAGCTTGACCATTAGAGGTAATCGACTACTTTATGAAGTTCAAGACCACAAAATTAACATTACCTGGCTTAAAAACATATTGTTCATGCAATACTAAACAAGTTAACTTCTCTAAGCTTCAGTTTCCTTATTCATAAAATAAAGATAGTAGTAACTGCATGATAGGGTTGTAAGAACTACCTAAGATTATATGCCTAAAATTGTTAACCCCATACCTGGAGCATTTAAAGGGCTCAGAAAATGTTCTTCATTCCAATTACACCTGGATTCTGGCAGCAGACTTCATATCTAAAGCCACATAGAGATGTCAGAGTCTTCACTGAACACTCAGACCTGGACACATGCATCAAATTGTTTACACATCTCCTCACCCACTTAGATTTGGTAATAACTTTATTTTTTATATATTTTTTAAATATTTATTTATTTTTAGAGGGGAAGGGAAGGAGAGAGGAAGAGAAACATCAATGTATGGTTGCTTCTCATGCATCCCCTGCTGGGAAATGGCCCCTGCTGGGAACTGGCCTGCAACCCAGGAATGTGCCCTGACTGGGAATGGAACCACGATCGTCTGGTTCGCAGGCCAGCGCTCAATCCACTGAGCTACACCAGCCACGGCTGGTAATAACTTTAAAACATAATTTATTTTCATATTACTTGTTGCCAGAAATTCAAAGGATGACAACCAAATTTTTGAAAATATAGACAAGTTTGAAGCTGTTAAGAATTAGATTTTTTGACCTACAGGAAAGCAGAGGTTTGGATGTTGCAGCTATATAGTTGAATGTCTAGTATGTCAAGTGTGTACATTGCTCTGTCTAAGGCAACACAAAGATTTATGATCAATAAGTTTTAGGTATGTTGACAAAATGACATAAGAAATTTTATGAAACAATTTCCAGGAGATTATACAAGCCCTTCAAACTACTTATTTTTTACAGAAATATAAACAGAAGAATGAGTTAAGCAAAGACTCTCAAATTCTTCCCACTCATCTTATTATGCAAACAGGAAAACTTAAATGACTTACACTGAGGCATACCATCATCACATTTTAAATAGCATTTGAGTTATCATTTCACACAGCTTCCCATCTTGCAGAATATTAAGAAATCAGATGACACTTGATTCTTGATTTTAGAGTGTGATTACTTTTTCCTCTCTAAAGACATTTGGGATCTTCTCTTTATTTCTGATGTTCTGAAATTTGATAGTCATAATATTGATTTAATCAACATTATTCAATTTATCAGGAAGATAATGGCAGCAAAGTTTATGCATTCTGTTTGGAAATACAGAATAAATACCTGAAGTAACAGAATGTAAAGTGGGAAGACTGAAGTTTGGACACTGATGACAATAGAGTGGCTGATATTTCTATATCGTATTTTTAAAGTAAAATACTTCCTTTATAAGGCATAATTAACAAAATACAAACTCAAAAAAATAAGAATTTAAAGGAAATAGTAATTTGTATCAGTTGCAATAAAATTATTTAATTCCTATGTCAAGAGAAATTAAATGCATATATGCATATTCCATAAATTAATCAACTGAAGGGAAAAGTCTCCTGGGCTCAGTATCTCAACAACATTTTGAGATACTGCACAAAAGTCAATACCTCTAATAAAATGAAACATGCGATATATTTTACTACGGAGGATAAAGTGTGAATCACATTGTGTTTACCTGTGCAGTCCTTAGTCAAGAAAAACATGCACTCACTTCAGTAGGGGTATAAGCTCTGATAAAAGTATATAATTAAACCCAGTGGTACTTTATGAAGGAATCCACTGCCTCATAAGAAGGAAGGCAAAATGCATAAAATGGTATCACATTCCCATAAAATGTATAACATTTCATCAAATATGCTCTTCTAAGCATTCACTAAGATGCAGTCAGGTGAAAAAGATGATAATCTTTTCATTTAGTTTGCTTGAAGATCAAACGGCCTCAGATCAATTTAAAATATATATTTTTCTTATTCACCTGGAGAATATTTCAAAGGTGACTTTGTCTGCTTGGAAAAAAGTAATAGGATCACAATGACAAGAAACACAAAGGAGACAGAAAGGGCTGTCATTTTTTCTCTGTCTTATATACCACAACTTAACAACAGAGAATGGTCCAGGATTAGTCTTTATTCCGACTGTGGTCAGTCAGTCAACAAATACACAGTTGGTGCAAACTTGTACCTTATCCTGGGAAAAGGTAATGAGAAAGTCAGGATTTGTTACCAACTTAGCTCAGTATGTCTTTCAGGTGCATACCAATTACACTGACATATTTTTAAAATGTAGATTTTCATTTAGTGTATATGAGTGGGGCCTGAGAGTTTGCATTTATAACATATGACCAGGCGAGGCCCATGATGCCTGTCTGTGGACCACACTTTGATTAGTAAGGACTTAAATGCACCAAATAGTCATCCAGTACTACATAGAGTAACGGTCTTCTGCCAAGAAAAGGCAAGGTAGTCTAATTTATGATTTATCACTACACTATATAATTTTAAACTTATCATTATTGTCAAAGAAATAGTCAAGTCAAAGTACTTTAGGGGAACCCAAGAATTCACGTAGAACATTTTCCTAAGGACATCCCAGAAGAGATAAGCATTACTCTGCTGCAGTGTGAATTGTACCCACTTGAATAAGCTCTGCATGAGCATCCAACAGTGGACCTGGGAACATTTCTAGATTAAAGTACACTACACACTTTGACACTAGTTCAGGATCTGTAAGCCTGATTTAGCAAAAAATCAAAAGTGGAGAAGGTGAGGATATCATTTGAAACATAAATTACAGTTCAAAATAAGTCAAGGAATTATGTCCTGCCTTAAGATTTAATAAACTTTAAACTTATTTTAAAAACTTATTTTAAAGTTTATTAAATCTTAAGTGCATTTAGGGCGATGAACACAGAATATAATATACAGATGACATATTACAGAATTGCACACCTGAAAACTGTATACCTATCTAATTGTATTAACTAATGTCACCTCAATAAAGTCAATAAAAAGAGAAAAAATTAAAAAAGAAAATAAAATATACTTCTCCATTCCCCAATCTTATTTGCTTACCAAGAAAAGTTCTCCTAGAATGTGAAAAGGAAATCAAAACTCTCATGCTTACAGATTCATTAGCAAGGGTCTTAATAGATTTTTACAAATGCATATCTCTGATTTAAGATACCTGAAGAATGTAAAATATTTATATTTTAATATCTTTAAAATATAAAAATGTTTTTATATTTTTATGACATATTTCATTTTCATTTTACTGACATTATATAAAGCGTTCATACCACTTCTCTCCAAAACAATAACAGAAAACCACTAACACAATAAAACTTCACAATAGTGTATTCATTTATAACAAATACCATGTTGCATAATACTAGAATTATAATGGGGTTTTATTATCTTGTGTTCTGTTTCATATAGGAAACATGAATTAGATATATGCCATATTGTTGTTCCTACAGAAATAAAAATATCGATGGTTTAATAAAATGTTTTAAACACCCAGTTTATATTTAACAAAAAAACATATTAGCTAATGAAAACCACGATCCAATATCCAATTAGAAATTAATGTAGTTCAGAATGTTATTCCCAGACAAACTTTGATAAGTTCATGGGTTAAAGTGTGAATACAAATATTTATAGTCTTATTTGAATATGTTGTTACTCTTCCACCTTGTTGGTTCTGATAATTCTGAATGAAGCAAGAAACACCATTAAATATAACACTTATTGACGTTTTAACAATCTGTGAAACTGCTTATATTTATTAGGGGAAGAAATCACTAAGACAAATTAAAGTGTGGATGACTATAAATGAATGCTGATTAATATAAAATTAAAGAAGAATTTGTAGAGCATTTAATGCCTACAGCCTCATGAACATATGGTGTGTTTTATATAGCTAGTGAACTGACTGCCAAAGTTGATTTTGAGATTTTCCACCTTAATGTGGTAATGGGTAATTTTTACTCATATTTACTATAACTAATCAAGCAGGGATAGAAAAATCAATTGCACTAGACTCTAGACAAAATAAAAACCAGTAATTCATCTGATTCCATTGTTTCTGATTTAAACATTAAAAAAAATGAATGGAACACTACTATTATAAATCTTTTAAAATGAAATGATTTGATGTGTACCATTATTTAAGTAGCTATTTTACATATATTGGAAATAAGTTTTCACCCTCTTGAGCTTGTTCAGTTCATCAGTCAATCATCTCCCAATTACAGTGTTCAGGATTGCTTAGGATCACATGGCTTAGGAGGAAGAGGATAAAATAATAGATTTGTAGGTGTTCATATAAATAACATAAAACAGAGTAACAGGGACAAAATACACTTGAGTCAGACCCTTGGATTTAAATTAAGGCTCCGCCACTAAAAAGATATGCGACCTTAAAAATGTCACTTAACTTTACTAGATTTCAGTTTTCTCATCAGTAAGACAGGGATAACAGTAACAAGCAGGGCATAACACATAGAAGTAAGTGTAACCTAGTTGTCTGTCTGTTTGATTTTAGAGAGAGGAGAGAGTAGAGGGAAGGAGAGGGTGAGAAACATTGATATGCAACAGAAACATCTATTGGTATCTTCTTGCCTGCACCAACCAGGGACCTGGTCCACAATCCAGGCATGTGCCCTGACTGAAAATGAAATGAAACTGGCAACCTCTCCCTCTGCAGCATGAGGCCCAACCCACTGAGACACACCAGTCAAAGCCAGCCTAGTTTCATATGAAGTAAGTTTTTCAGGCTATTTATGAAACTAACCTCACTAAAGAATATATTTTTCTTCATTTAAAATTACACATATGTAAATAGCTTGATCTGAATATATTACCTAAGTTTAAGTCCAATCATGTGTGCTCCTCCTTTTGCACATGTTTCTATTCTGTAAGAATCTTCTTTTCAGATGATTTGTGCAAGGCTTAATGGTCATCTCCCCACAGCTTGAGCAACATGAGAAAGAAGGAAAACACAAGACTTGGGGTGATTCCCATGAGCATGGATAGAATAGAAGGCAGAAGGGGCCTGTGTGTAGAGGTTGCCCACAGAGCAGCAAAGTGGTCCAGGTTGTCTCAAAAGGCCAGTCATTATGGATAGAAAACCAGTGGGTGTCATCCAGTGTGGGACACTACTCTGGTCCTGAAGAAGAGGACTGGTATGAGCAGAGTCAGACAGCTACTGAACAAGAAACACAGCTGAGATCCACTTTGAACATAGACTTTGAAATTGGGTTTTCTGACAGTCATCGTAAGAATGAGAGAGAAAGCAGAATCTGTGTCTTTTAATAAAATCAAAATGAAAATGGGGAGAGAGGATTGACTATGTCTGTTAGAACAGTGAATGGAATCCAAGCCACAGACAGAATTAAGGAGAAATAAAAATCCCCTCCGTATATGATGGTTCCAGGTTCTTGGTGACTCAGTAATAAAGCACAACCATTAGTGGGCCTAGGCAATTTGATGGATTTTCTTTTATTTCAAAGATGGATACTGAAAGCTCTTGTCAGTATTTTCTATTTACAGTCAACAAATTCATGCCTTCAGCATATCTTACCTGATTAGTATCATAGCCTTTTCACCTGTGCCCTTGCTTCTGTTCTTCCTTCTAAAATCTATCTTTCAAAACACAAAACAGGCTCTACATGCTCTAGTTTCAGTGTTTAAATGCCTTGCTATTTGATTTGGAATAAAACATAACTATATTTCACTGATCCACAAACAGGCATGATGTGTCTCATGGCTTCCTCTCCATCACCTGTGACCCTGATGGTCCATATGCAGTAGGCACCTGTCTATTTCGGTTCCTTCAATATATCAAATTATTTTGCATTATAGAATGAAGGATGATTCTATAAATGCATCCTTGCATTATAGAATGAAGGATGATTACATTTGCTATCAACTTTATTGTGAATATTTAGCCCTGGAGATCTCCACATGGATGTCTCCTATGCATCCTTCAATTCTCAGCTTATATACTTGTATATTCTCTACAGAAAGGTCTTCCCTGTGTAGTCAGTATAAAATACCTTCATTCCTTAAATCACTGCTCAGGTTCTCAGTTAGTCCGTATCACTTTACCTAGTTTGTCAACACATGAAATTATATTGATTATTTATTAACTGTCTTCTCCGTTAGAATGGAATCGCCTTGAGGGCAAGCACATTGGCTATGTTTCCGAAGTCTAACAAACAGTAGGTACTCACATATACAGATGTTGAAGAAAGGAATAAAATGACAAAGAATCTTGGGGAAGAGGGGGAGGATTATGCCTACAAATGGGGATGAGATGTTTATTTGTATTTCCAGCTGCTATAGACTATATTAATCCCAATATTACAACTGTATTTAAAGTAAGGAAGTAATTAAGGTTAAATGTGAGCTCAGGACATTGATGGGATCATTGCCCTTATAATAAGAGAAACCAGAGAACATTGACACTGACACTCACTCTTTTCTCTCTCTCTCTCCACTCCCCACCACCCACCCATCCCAACTCCCCTGCATATGCTGAGGAAAAGCCATGTGAGGCCATAGTAGGAAGGCCTCCACAAGCCAGGAAAAGAGCGCTATCAGAAACCATATCAGCTGGAATTTTCATCCTGGACTTCTAGCTACAGAACTGTGAGAAAATAAATTTATGTCATTTAAATATATAATGCCAACTCTATAGCCTTATGTTATGGCAACCAGGGCCATAAGACTAAGACAAAAGCTAAGAGGACCTGTGGAGAAAGGAGACAGTCGAAATGAGGCAAGAGGAGATGCCATGATAGAAAAGAATGTCATTTCTGAAACATTACCGTCATAAGTACATGTGTATCATGCTAATTAAAATGGCTATTATTAGTTAAGAATGAATTTTTAGTTAGCCAGAAACAAGAGAAAAGGCAGGAAAAAGTGTTAAGGGTTAAAGCACAGGTGGCAAACACAAAGCCCGCAGGCCGAATCCGGCCCTCCGTCTTTTTTTATCAGCCCGGCACCTTGTTTCTACCCCGAGCTCTCACTTAACTGTTAAGGAGTAGTTGCATTTATACAGTCCTAAAATTACATTCGGCCCTTTGAAGGCAACCACAAGGCTGATGTAGCCCCTGGTGAAAATGAGTTTGACACCCCTGGGTTAAAGGATGCAGACCAATGAAGTGGAGTAAGAGCTTCCAAGATGTACCAACATTCATGTTTCTAGAAAGGAAAAAAGCCACATAAAAAAGGAAATTGACAGCATATAGGACGGGAGATTATCTTGTCTATATTTTTTGAAAGAGAATTATGAGTGACATATTTTGAAGTTACCTAGGAAGTTAACATTCAACTCTGAATTCTGGAGATGCTAGATTCAACTATAAGTTCTAGAAAGCCTGAAACCTAGGAGTAAATGCAGGTGTCACTGATGAAAGACAGTGAAGGAAAAAACAAAAACAAGAGAATCCACTTTCCTGCCTCCGGGCACCTCCTGTGAGATGAGAGATCTCCATCCCATCATTCTGCCAGCACGGAGAAGCTCTGCCTCCGCATGTCAGTTACAGCTCAGTGTTGTACGGCACACTTTACTTATTCATTTAAATAACCGTGTGATGAGAGTGCTATCAAAGACATCCGGGAAGGCAATCTGATTCCCTGATTTCAGGTTCACCCAGGCAAAAAATGGGAATAAGGCAGCAAAAACTCATGAAATTCAGTATCTAGTGAACCTGGAAATGGGAGAGAGCTAACTAAGAACACTGGTGCATCCAGGTAGGCAGTTTCTTTGACTTGATAGGGTCCTGCATGATTCAGCTGGCAGTAAGGAAAAAAAGACCCTTAACCTCTCTCCTTTCCATGACAGCTTTAAATTCCTAAATTCACGTCTCCATTGGGGTTTTACACTCCACATTCTCAATTATCACTAAATGGCCCTGCCCTCTGGCTCATTTCCTGATTAAATCTTCATGGAATGCACACAGCACAGCTTCTCACTAAAGCTAATTTCTTTCAATAATCACAGTTTTGATTCCCTTGACTCTGCTGCCCCAACCCATTTCTGACCTGCAAACGCCTTTTCCTAGGCACAAGCTCTCCCTACACGTTATAGTAATTGGTGTTCCCAAAGATTTCAATTCAGCCACTTAAGCCAAGGGCAGACACATTACAGCTCTAAGTACTTTTTCCAGCTATTTCACTGGAAATCAACTATTTCACTATTCTCTCCTGGGTAAGACTTTCTCCAGAAGGGTAAGCTCCAGCACACTACACTACAGATAGTGGACTTTCAATGAATATGCTGATTTAATTTGTTCTGGAAACTTATTGGGGGACATTCAAGCCCTTGTTACTTCACAAATAGGCTCTGTGGATAGCGTCCTACCTGGGGTTCCCCACAGCCAACTCTTCTCCACTCCTGGCCTACTGATCTTGGAACCGGCACATCACACCCTCAACGTTTTTATAGATAGCCAGTAAGCATTTTTTCTAAAAGCATTATTTAATTAGAAAAATAAAGTGGGAGAGAAAAGGTAGAGATGCTCCATTACATGCTTTATTACACTATTTTATTTTTTCTGATTTGTCTGCTTACTCATTCACCATTTCCTTTTCCTAAACATAATGTAGGATAATTATAATCACCAATAAAAATCTTATTATATATATTTCCTCCATATATTAAAGCACCTTGAAAACTATTATTATTTTTAATCTTTATATGTTAGAAATATGCACACTGAAGGCAACAACAAAAAAACCCTTAAATGACTTACCCAGTGTCATGCAAGAACCTGGTATCACAGTCAGGACTGAAGAATTGGTCCCTGATACCTAGCCTAACATTTTAAAAAGCACAGAATTTCAAAGAAATAACATCCTTCTTACTATCAAGTAACTGACACATTTATTTCTTGGCAACAACAGTGAAACATTTGTCAGAAATAGCTCTGCATTAACTTCTAGTTGCTAAAGAACACTAAAAAAAACTTTATAATCCATCACTGTCAATGGTGCTGCCTTTGCAACATGTGTAGACTTTTTTCCCCAAACAAAAGACAAAATTTCCCAGGGGTCATGTTTATTAACCACACAAAGTTTTTCTGTCCCATACACAATGTGGCCCATTTAATAGCCCATCTGCTCCATGAATATGGTTTGAAAAGAGCTCCCTCTCCTTCCCTCATTAAAGGCACAGACATTCAGAAGAGGAAGAAGATTCATTGCCATTAAAATTAATAATGTAAGGCTCTCCACTTAATAGTTTAATCTCTACAGTTTTCAATGCAGGCCATAAAATATGAATGAGGAGTCCAATGTTTTCTTTGATAACAATATGGCTTGAGTCAGTCATTTAAAATGCAATTGCTAATAACTGACTTATTTCATTAATGTGTCCAGATTTGTACCAAATAAAGCTATTAAAATTCTTTGTGTTCCAACTAATATAATTATTTGAAATCAACTTCTCAGTAACTCATAAAGGCCATATTCACAGAAGACAGTCAAATATGCCTTAAGAAAAGTTTTAAATAAGGCTGTCTCTTGTCAATTCTCCCTCACACAACGTAACTACTTGCTTCTTAAAACTTTTAAAAAATTAAGAACTTTTTTCTCTTTATCAAAGAAATACACGCCCTTTGTCTAAATTTGGAAACTTTTAAAGTCTCTTGGATTACCTTACATAGAGACACTCAGTAATAAAATAAATATCCTTTCCCAACTTCCATGTCGGGGTTCTGTTCACTTCCGGAGCACTCTCTCCTCAAGGAGAGGTTTCCCACTCTCCTTGATGGCCTCTCCTCCCAGGACTCTCCCTTGTCCCAATCCAAAGGATGTACCAAAATCCACTATTAACCCAAGCTGGGAGCTGGGATGGAAGGACAGACCTAGCTTGGATCTTGCCATCACCACACGAATCTTCAACTTTTTTTAAATGTAAGATGTTTTTTATTCAATGTAGGGGACCGGTTTGTTTTCACCTGGCAAATGTGACTCAGCTCTGTATGGAAAACTTACAGAAGTGAAGTGGTGGGCAGGAGCCAGACCTTCAAACGACTGAGTTTTCCCATGGGAATCAGGCCTAGAAAATACATACAAGCTGTTATGGCTTGCTCTTGCTAAAACTCCATCGCCCTGGTCTAAAACAACAACTGTGTATTGTCTATCTTCAAGGTAATTTCCAAAGCCTGTGTGAATTTTCCCAAGCACAGAACTAATCAGCTCATTGCCATTCCCCTCTGCATGTTATTTACATTTCCTTCATTGTACCTAAAATGTAGACAATAATATTCTATATAATAAGTAATAAATCTTTCTCTGATGTAAGACCTGAAGAAAACAATAAAAGCCCGTCTAGGCAAGGGTTGACACACTCTCCTCTCGGGAGAGTGGCGGAGGCATCCATGGACACTCTCCCCTTGAGAGAGTAGGTGTGCCGTTCCCTTTTTCTACGCAGGATTGTTGTTGCCTGTGCATTTACTCTCCTCATCAGCCACAACAGGCGGACTCAAAGGTTCTCAAAAGAAATAGAACAGAAAAACCTGATAATCTGATCCAATGTACAATTTTTAAAAATGTCTTTTTTTGTTTAACAGTAAGTCCTAGGAAAGAAAACTACAGTTATCTTGAACTAGACAAATAAGTTACCACTGGCAAGTCTGTGGCCCTAGTAAGACAAATAAAAATTAATTCTCTTGATCATGTAGATACCTCTTGAAAATCTTTCTTTTTCAATCTGTACAAAATATCTTTCTTTATAAAGTATTTTAACAATTTATTGGCTCCTGTGTGATGTTTAACTGATTTTTTTAATGTACAGAGGTTATGCTTCCCAAACCTTCCCCAGATGAGTACAACACCTAGTTCAGACATTTCTAGCAGCAGATTTGCCCTCACCTCTAACTGAGCTATCAAATTTCTGCCTCAACTAATATGAAAATATCAAACAGTGACACTCCCAGGCTTAAAAATGTACTAGGCACAAAGAGGGTGCTGCATACAGTCTGGACTTTCACAATACAGTAATATCCCAAGGAGCATAGAACCAATAATACCTCAACTCTTAGAAAGGAAACAAAATAATTTCTTTTATGACTAGGTAATTTTTCTCTTCAATTTTAAAACAGCAAGGACCCTTGAAAGTATGAAATGTCACTGACATCTATAATCAAATAGAAGCATAAATTAAAGAACTAAACATTTTATGGTTGTATTTGATAATACTCAGATGAAACTACTGCTCAGCCCTCCTGAGCCAGGAGGGTTCCGTCTGCGAAACAGGTTGCTGGTCCTTTTCAATAGGATTTCCCCTTCAGCATAAAACATGTTCAAATGTCTTTAATCTCTCAATTTTTTTTAAAAAAAAGCTCTTCCACAAATGTCTCACTCTAGTTACTACCCCCTTTATGTATATAGTCCTCAAGAAATACGATTTTCAAAATTAATTTACAAACACTCTAAGTGAAATAAGCCAGTCAGAGAAAGAAAAATACCGTATGACCTCACTTGTATGTGGACTCTAATGAACAAAATAAACTGAAAACATAACAGAAACAGAGGCATGGATACATGGGACAGACTGATAGCTATTAGAGCAGATAGCAGGGGGGAATGGATCAAAGAAGGTAAAGACATTAGCCGAAGAAGATACATGCTTGCCCAATAGACACAGACAACAGTGAGGTGATGGCCAGAAAGAAGGGGGACAGGGGCTTTGTAGAGCTGGGCAAAGAAGGGGGAATGGGAACATCCACGTCAACAATAAAAATTAAGTTAAAAATATTGTCTCTACTTCTTGATCTCCTGTGCATTCCTGTCACATCTACAACTCCTTAGAAATTATTCTGTCCAAAGTAACCAATATTTTTTTGTAAAATTAAATTGATATGTATTCCATTTATTAACTAACTTGTAGCAGCACTTGACATGGATGCTAATGCCGTTCCACTTAAGTCGTCACCTCTTCATCGTTGAGTCATAAAGCACTTCTCTGCTGATATTTCCCCCTTCCTTTTAGATTAGTCGTCTTTGTCATTTTCATTCTCATCCCCCACTTACTTCTTAAATATTGCTCTTCCCCAAATGTTAGTCAGTTCACAGTCCACAGTATTCTTGCCTTCTCACCCTGTACTCTCTCAAACATTTATGAATGATACTATCCTAACCAAAACTTCAAATGTTGTTCAGCTCCAAATATACAACTCTACTCCACCTTCAGACTCACAAGTAAAACTGCTTAGTTGATACCCACATCATCTTATTTCTCCTAAAGACATCTCAAACTCCAATGTGTTATGCTGCATATTATTTGTACAGACTCAACAAACATGTTTTTTGTGAATAAATGAGAAAATGAATGGATGGTATATTTATATATAGATGTATAACTGTCTTGACAACCTTAGTTATTTCATTTCACTAAAATAATTACTCTGTTTGGTTGCCCAGCTCTTGCCCAGTCCAGAATGCATACCAAGCCTAGAAAAACCAAGCACTGTGGAAAAGCATTCAATTTCAACAGTCTGAATCCTTTTCAGGATGCTGTCATATAACTTCATTCCCTTGATAGTCTGATTAGGTTACTGAACAAACTACAGTTTTAGCTATCCCCTCAGGATACTACCACTTGACCATTTTAACTAGCAACATTTTCCCTCTGGAACCTCAATATCCCCATCAGTAATTTGAGGGTTGGGCTAAATGATCCTTAATAATCCTTTCTGTTCTTATAATTTATGAAAGGAAGTTTACTATTTAACAGTGTATAAGGGCCCTGGCTGGTGTAGCTCAGTGGATTGAGTGCGGACCTTCAAACCACACGATCGCGGTTCGATTCCCAGTCAGGGCACATGCCTGGGTTGCAGGCCAGTTCCCGGCAGGGGCCAGTTCCCAGCAGGGGATGCAGGAGAAGCAACCATACATTGAAGTTTCTCTTCCTCTCTCCTTTCCTTCCCCTCTAAAGATAAATAAATAAAATATTTAAAAAAAAACAAAAATTGGAAACTGGTGAGAGTACAAAGAAAAAGAGAAATTTCTAGGTAAAATCACATTTTTACTGCTTCAGACAGCTTCAGTTGCAGGGTTGAAAGAGAAAATATATGTCTTGGACTGAGTCTATGACAAGATCTACAAATACATTACCTTCCACAATAAGTTGGATTTATTCTGCAATACAGTGTAGTAAGACAGTTTAAGGGCATGGCCTCAAAAACTGCTCAGACCTTTGGGTGAAGATATTTGAGCTAATCTGGGCTGAGACCTGATGTTCATCCCAGGTCTCATCTCACAAGTGGGGTTGGATGCTGCTGGTGGTAAGTGTCCAGAGCCAGACTGCCAGGTTCACATTTTGACTTCTTAACTTATTAGTTCTACGATAGGAGGCAAGGTAATGAGTGTATCTACATCTCAGTTTCTGATCTATATAATGGAGAAGATAATAATGATACAGACCTTGTAGGACTACTATGAAGGTAAAATGAGACCCCCCCCTTTTATCAGAACTCTAAAGATCTCAAAAGTTCTTCAAAGAGTACTTGATAAGTAACATATTGTTGGGAGTTAAAATATTATATATCACTGGTTGAGATTTCTCTCTTTTTTTCTCAATACAGCTCCGACGTCTATTTCCATAGTTTGCCCATTACACTAAATATACATTATTTGATAATGTTTCCCACACATAGCCCTATTCTATTGAAGTCTCAAACAGTACTAGTGGTTAATTAAAAAGTCTGTTTTTCCCTGTAAGATGGCTCTAATAGTGCTTAGTTGTCTTTGACTTCATTCAAAAAAAATTGTTAGATTGTATTGTGACAGCTGTCATATCAGTGTGCATTAAAAATAGAAAACATTAAAATTCATAAATTTTTGTGTGGCTATCTTAATACTGAAAATGGAAGAACATACACAACATTTTCAGCATATTATGCTTTATTATTTCAAAAAATATAAAATACAACTGAAACACACACAAAAAAAGATTTGTGCACTGTATGGAGTAGGTGCTATAACTGAGGGAAGATGTCAAAAGTTGTTGCCAAAGTTTCATACTGGAGATTTCTCACTGGAGGATGCTCTATGGTCAGATAGACCAGTTGAAGTTGGTAAAATTCAAACTGAGAACAAGCATTGTTATGCCACATGAAACACAGCCAACATACTCAAAATATCCAAATCAATAAAGTTATAGGTGAAAATGAAAAGTGTGTCTTTTATTTTATGGAAGAAAATACAGACTTTCTACTTAATATATGGAAGTAAAATTCTTCCAAAAATAGAAACTATAGACAATACCTGAAATAATCATGAATAAGTATAATTTATGACTAATGCAATGAATGCAATAAATTTGCCTAAATTACACAGCTATTCCTTTGCTCTAAATTCTTTAAAATTCCACCATGTTCACTAACAAAATTCCAGTCCACCTAGCCCAAACTACATTTCTGACTTTGCCCTCCATCATCGCCTTTCACCTACCACAAAATCTGGTCAAGTAGAATTATTGGCATATTTATACACCCATTCCCCACTTTCCTACACAGCTAGCTATTGACTGCTACTGACTAAACAGTATATATTTTACATTTTAAAAAATGTTTGAATTAAATATTTTTACTTCACTCTTCTATCTCTGATACATACTTATTTTTCAAACTCTGAGTGTGAGAAATTCATTCGAATATTCTATTCAACCATAATACACAGGTGAGTATGTGGAACCTTAGTAACATTCACAGTCACTTGTACATTACTTTATACATTGTTATATACAGTATACATCCTTATGAGGTAGAAATTAGTACCTCCATTTTATAAATGAACAGTCTAAACCTCAGGGTAGATAAGTAATTTGTCAAAGTTCCTATAAACTTTGTGACACTACAACTGATGTCATATAATTTTCTTTTAGATTGATTAAATAATCCAAAACACTAGGCAAATTGGTGGTAAGCAGCTTCAAAATGACAACCATGATCGCCACTTCCTGTTATACCCTTGTATGATCTCCTCCAGGGTATGGATTGGACCTCGTAACTTGTTTCTAACAAATATAATAAGGCAAAAATAGTAAGAGGTCACTTCCGCTATTAGGTTGCTAAATATTTTGATTTCTATCTTGCTTATATATTACTTTACTCTCTCACTTGCTCACATTATGAAGCTGGTTGGTATTACGTGGGTTGCCATATGGGGAAACTCACAGGATGAAGACTGAGGGCAGCTTCCAGCGAACAGCCCAAGAAAAACTTCGACCTTAGTCCAATAGCACCCTGGGGCCTTAATCCAGGTGACAATTGCATGCGTATGTTAAGAAAAAAACCCTATTCCAGAAGAGCCTTAGGATGACTGTGACCCCAGCCTAAATCTCGTTTGTAGTTTTGTGAAAAAACTGAAGATAACTGACCCAGTTTTACACATATGCACACATAATTACTTTGCCTTAAAAAAGAAGGAAACCCTGGCACTTGGAACAACATGAATAATCCTGGATAATGTTATGCTCAGTAAAATAAGGTGGACACAGCAAGACAAACACTATGTGATCTTACGTATGCTATGTGGGATCTAAGTAACTAGAAATACTAAAAGAAGAAAAGAGAAAAATCATTGCCAAGGTTAGAAGGTAGAAAAATGGAGAGGATGTTGGTCAAGTGCACAAAGATTCAATTGCATGGGAGGAAGATGTTCTAAGGCACAGCATGGTGACTATAATTAATAATATTGCATTGTATACTCAAAATTTTACAAAGTTGATTTTAATTTAAAAGAAAAAACACACCCCCACCATAACTATGTGAGATTATAGACACATTTACTATCTTGATTTGGGGAACCATTTTACTATGCATATGTATATCAGAACATTACATTTTATATCTTTAAGGTACATAACTTTATATTTGTCAAGTAGACTTTAATAAAGGTATAAAATACAATTACAGTAAAAAATAATTAGAAATAAACAATTACAGAGGCAAAAGAATTATACACTGAAACTATAAAACATTGCTGGAAGGAATTAAAAAAGACATAACTGGAAAAACACCAGTGTTCATGGATTCAAAAATAAATTATTGTTAAAATGTCCACATTACCCAAAGAGATCTACACAGTCAATGAAATCTCTATGAAAATCCCCGTGAAAACTTTTTCAGAAATAGAAAAAAGTAATCCTAACATTCACTCAGAACCACAAAACTCCCTGAAGTGCAACAACAATCCTTTGTGGTTAATTTTTTTATTGTTGTTCTATTACAGTTGTCCCAGCTTTGCTTCCTTTTCACTCCTCTGCCACCCACCAAGCAAAAACAATATTGAAATAAGAAACAAAGTTGGATGTCTCACATTTCCTGACTTCAGAACATGTGCCATAAATACAGTAATGAAAAGAGTGTGGTATTAGAATAAAAACACACATGTAGAATGACTGATAAAAATAGAGAGCCCAGAAATAAACCCACATGTATATGGGGAAATGATCTTGGAAAACATAGCCAAGACTAGATAATGGGGAAAAGATAGTTTCTTCAAAAAATACTTTGCAAAAATTACAACCACACACTAAAGAATGAAATTGAACCCTTATTTTACATTTACACTATGCATAAAAATCAACTCAAAATGAATTAAAGACAAACATAAAACCTGAAACTATAAAAGTCTTTGAAAAACTATAAGGGAAAAACTCCAGAACATTGGCCTTGGCAATGATATCCTGAGTATGATCCCAAAATTCTAAAAACAAAAGCAAAAATAGATAAGCATATCTACATTAAACTAAAAAGCTTCTGTGTGATAGAGAAACAATCAAAAAAGTGAAAAAAGCAATCTACCAACTATACTTGCAAACATATATTATAAGGAGTTAATATTCAAAGTATATAAGGAATTCAAAGATCTCCATAACAAAAAACTAAGGATTAAAAAGTGGTCAAAAGACTTAAACAGACATTTTTGCAAAGACATAAAAATCTCCAACAGATGTGTGCTCATATCATTCATATACAAGGAAATGCAAATCAAAACTACAATGATATACCACCTCAAATTGTTAGTATGACCATTATAAAAATTAAAACAAAACCAGAAAATAACTGTTAGTAAGGATGCGGAGAAATCACAATCTGTATGCATTATTGATAAGAACATAATCAGTACAGCCATTACAAAAATATGTATGAAGTTCCCTCAAAAACTTAAAAATAAAACCACTATATACAATCTAGAGATCCCAATTCTCAATATATATCCAATAAAATTGAAAACTATTTCAAAGAAATATTTGCACTTCTTTGTTCATTGCAGCATTATGCATAATAGCCAAGATCTAGAAACAACTTAAATGTTCATCCATCAATGGAAAAATTGTACAGAAAATGTAAAAGACAGATATTCGTTAGATAGAAATAAATATAGATACAGATATACACATACATACAAAATGAAATTCTATTCAACCTTAAATAAGAAGGAAGTCCTGTCATATGCTACATGGATAAATCTTAAGGACTATGCTAAGCAAAATGATCTAGTCACTAAAGAACAAATACTGCATGACTCCCCTTATACATGGTGTCTAAAATGGTCAAACTTCAGGAGCTGAGGGGAGGGAGAAAAGAGGACCTGCTGTGCAATCAGTATGGAGTTTCAGTCACACAAAATAAAAGTCCTAGACAGCCACTGTACTACAATGTGTATATAGTTCTGTAGCATATATTTAGAAATTAATTAATGGGGTAGATTTCATGTTACATGTTTTTACCATGATCAAAAATTGAATTCTAAAGATGACATATACATTCAGATGCACAGAGAGAAATATTTAAATAATTTCTCAATTGTTTCAGAGATTCTTTGGATAATCAGGTGTTTATATATGTTATGCCATGAAAATAACAAGCAAATTGAACTTAATGTCCATTAACAGGTAAGTCTGAAATGTCAATCAATTAGTGTAATTGATTCCAAACAGCAGAACTGGAACCTAGCTAATTTAGAAAGGGGATTTGTTGGCAATGTGTTAGAGACACAGCTCAGCTCATGGACTTGGCTGGAGGCTGAGAACCAGCTGAGTAACAGTTCCATGCCAAGGCAGTTCTGAAAGACAGGAAGGCGAAACCATAGGAGCAATTTCAAAGCAGGTGCAGTCCACTCGTAACTCATTGCCTCAACCACCATTACACTAAATGATTTTTCTCTTCTGGTGTTACCAGCTGAAGAGTCAAGTCCTATAACGATGCAGCTGACTGAATGAGTTTATCTCCTATGCCCCTCTATAGAGTGTGGAGTGATATGATAGGTTGGTTTCCAGTAGCTGGTCACCAGGAATTACCTCTCAACAGTATGCTAATAAAAAGAAGAATTAAAAACTGGACAAGCAAAAAATATATAAATACTTACTATATTAAATATTATTTGTTATCTGTATGCATGCACTTTTATTTTGAAAATTTCTTTTTAACAGGGGTTATCATAATTTGATACTGATATTTTATTATCTATGTTATTTTTGGTGTTTAGAACAAAAAGAGATTAATAAATGCCTTTAAGATTTTATTTCCTTTGTCAAAAGCATGCCTTGACCAGTGTGCCTTTTATTTATTTAACTTCAAAGGTACTTCTAGATAATTTATGTGAAGTAGAGTTGAAGTTCCAGCAGCTGTTGCTCAGAGTAAAATAATTCATCCTAAGAATCCCCTATATGTAATTAGAACTTCAAATTGCATAGATGACATCAGTCATGCATTTTGATAGTCCTAGGCAGACACTGTGTTGGTCCAGGTGTGGACATGGAAGTCCATCTGGCTAATGATATTTGCTGTTATGAGAGATGGTTTGTTTTCTCTTCAACCTAAATCTAAGCAAGAAATATTTTGAGCCAGATCCAAGAGGCTATGACAACTCTCTAATTTTTTGGTGTTTAGAAAAAAATTTATGATAACTCTCTAATTTTTTGACTGAAGGTGAAAGAAAATATCATGCTATTCTTTTTGGTGGTCATTTTCATCAAAAACATAATTATACAGGAACATTTATAAAAAATAAAATTTAAACAGTTCTGATTTGTAGTTTGTTTATCAAGTCTCCTATGTCTTTGTATAGTAGAAACATTAAATTTTGCCTTAAACTAATCAATAACTGAATAGAATTATATTTCCCTTGCACAGAAACAACTTTCCCAACAATACTTAGATAATTCTAATATTTCAAAAAATTGCCAATGGAATTATTTGTGAGTTGTTCAATTTAATATTGACAAGAAGTAAACATAAGAAAGCATGGTAACAATGCGCACAAATGCTGAGGTCATGTTGTTTTGTTTTCTAATTCATACAAAATTATAATCTCTTTGGTATTAAAGCACAAAGAATATTTAAAACAAGTGCATATTATAGGAAATATTTATATAAACACATAAAGAGGGGCACAGAGGTGTATATATGATATATATACATATACAAATACACATATAAACACACATATTGGTACTGAAAAAACATTGTATTACTGCCTATAAAATATGGCCACTAATTATTTTTCTCAGCAAGTAGAGTTTTGAAAATAAACATAAAAGCATGCCTTGACCAGTGTGGCTCAGTTGGTTGGGCATTGTCCCTCAAAGCAAAAGGTCGCTGGTTCGATTCCCAGTCATGGCACATGCCTGAGTTACAGGTTTGTTCTCCAGAAAGGGTGAATACAACAGGCAACCAATTGATGTTCACTCTCACACTGATGTTTCTCTCCCTCTTTTTCTCCATCCTTTTCCCCATTTCTAAAATTAAATAAAATTTCCAAAAAAAACCCCAAACATAAAAGCAGCACCAGAGTACCACTTAGATATTAATATTGACCACAGTCAAGATTTGATATGGTCTTAAAATCATTAACATGAACATTAACAGTTATTATTTTTGCTAGAATGTATTAATCCCCTGAAATGCACTCATTCCTTTATATCTGCAGGGAATTGGCTCTAAGACTGCTATGGATATCAAAATCCACAGATGCTCATGTTTCTTATATAAAATGCTGTAGTATTTTATGTTACACTCAACAATGACTATAAATTCTGAGAAATTCATCATTAGGTGGTCTCGTTGTTGTGTGAAGATCAGAGTGCGCTTACACAAACCTAGGTGGTATATAGCTTCTGACTCACCTAGGCTATATAGTACAGCCTATTGCTTCCAGCCTACAAACCTGTACAGCATGTTTCTGCACTGAATTGTGTAGGATGCAGCTAAAGGGTTAAATATTTGTGTACCTAAATATAGAAAAGGTATATTAAAATATAATATAAAAGATATAAAAAGAAAATGATACACCTATGTAAGGCACTTTCCATGAATGGAGCTTGCAGGACTGGAAGTTGATCTGGGTGAGTCAGTGAGTGGTGAATGAATATGAAAACTTAGGATGTTACCACAGACTACTGCAGACTTTATAAACAGACACTATCCCACAAAACTGCTTCCTTTGGCAGGATCAGAAAGAGAATTTCAAAGCTGCTCCATGAACAGGGCCATGGACTTGAATGACTGGAAATGCTGAAGAGGAATTCACTTGGTAAGGCAAATGTAGGTGACCGAAGTAGAGACTGTCAGGAGGAAGTGAAAGGCGCTCTGAGGATTCGTAAGAATAAGGCATCAAAATGAGAAGATGAAGAAACATAAGGAACCAACATGGCAATGTGGTTTTGGCTACTGCATGCCAGAGCAGTGGACAGATTAAAAAAATCTGTGATATTCAGTGAAAAAGGGTTGCTTAACATGGAGAAGGTGTAGAACTGAGGACCCAGTATTTTTTTTTTTTTGACTTTGGGAAGTTGTTTTTAGTGCCATTGAACCTATTTGGCACACACACAAAAAAACTCTCCTGGGATTAAACTGATGGAAGGAACAAAACTTATCTATGCTTTACATCACTGGAATCTGAAATATTTCCAAAACTTAAAAGCAGCACCAACCAGGAACAGGCTGGCTCCACACTCAACAGAAAGTTTTCACTCTAGCAACCTCTGAACATGTAGCTCTCTCAGAACAGACTCCTCTATGCTAATACAAGTCTGGCTAACTGATAGGCATGTAGTCTATGGAGTCCATTGGGGTGTTGTAAAAGAAAATCTCTTACCAAGGCCCAAAGATACTGCTCCCATCAGAGGAAAAAAATTTGTATTGAACCACATATCCTTCCATTTCTTACAGGGAATTCAACTCCATGATGGTTTTATGGGACTGCCACCATATTGGTGGTCCATCATTGACCCAACTGACATTACGTGGAACACAACTGTGCTTTCGTGTAGCTTACACACATCGTCCTGTGTGCTTTAAATCATCTCTAGATTACTTACAATACTTAATACAATGCCAAACAAAGGAAAAGGTTGCAGAAAACTTGGACTGTCCAGAAATCAGATAACTCTTCAAATATTTATATTTTTATTATTTTTTCCAGTTCTTTCACTTTTTTAAATTTAATTGTTGTTCAAGTACAGTTTTCTGTCTTTTACTCCCATCCAAGCCCACCATATTAATATTTTTAAATGAATAAATATGCAAAAGAATTTCTAAAAACTAATTTCTAACAGTATATCACTAGATTACAAAATTCACTCAAAAGATATCAGCCATTTCAAATTTTTATGAACATGAAGACAATGTTTAGATATATTTTTAAAGGGTCAGAATCATTTTCAGAATTTCCAACACTTATCTGAACATTTGCTGTTATAACCTCAGCTGAGAAACTATAATAAAATGTACTATTTAACGAGCAGTAAATAGCATGTATATATTTTATTTCCTGTAGGTATATATTTTACTACATTTCCTAAATTGAATATTTTCTTCAAGGTGCATATTTGGAATGAAGCATATTTGGAATGAATAAAATATTTTTAAATGATTTTTTCTAAGACTTAAAAAGAAGATAGTAGAATATCAGCTATCAAATATCAAATAATACTATGAGAGCTATCAGATATGAGTACTACTTGAGATTCAAAGTCTGTTCTCACAGTGTAAGACTTACTTGTGTTGTTTTTTTAAAAGGTTTACTTATAAGATGTTAATGATTAAAGCTTACTTACTTTTTACTTTAATGTTACATACTTATCACCATGCTTACTTAAGACACAAATTGAACAAAAGTTGAAATACAGTCCCTTATTTTGATTCACTTTCACCAGGAATTCTGAATAATCTATATTCAAAATGTACCACAACAAGCAATGAGCTTTGATAGTTTCAGACCCTTTAATTTTCATAGACTCCAAAGTCAGTGTCTATACTCCTTTTATTTTTAATCCAACTTTTTGATGGTCAAAGCACAGACTGATAATAATCAGTATTTATCTTCCTAATATACCCAAAATATCATAAACATATCCTAGATATTCTGTAACTGGGTTGATATGTTTGATATTTAGAATCTTAAAACATCCAGACCATATTTATTTCTATGGAAAACCCATATAGTTTCTACAGATATATTGCTTCTTATTTGTTTGTGTAATCGAACATCTAGGTTTTTTTATCTAAACCACCACAAATTAGGATGAGATTGGGCATGCTCAGGGTACTATGGCCTTACACTAAACCACCACAAATTAAACCCACCTGCAAATGAAATGAACATACAGCAGGTTCTAGAAAACAAACTAAGGTATTTAATAAAGCTAACTATATCCATAACTCTTTAGTGATTCACTGGTCAATCTCCAATGACCATTTCCAAATATTTGATATAGGGATTTCAGAATTGTATTTAAAAATACCCTTCAACTTGATCATATTTCTGGGCAGTAGCCAAATTTATAGCCATGATGATATTTTACTATGGCATTTATTTTACAAATTAATTGTAAGAGCATCTACAGCAATTTGAATAATCAGATGCTGCTGCTGCTGCTGCTGATGATGATGATGATCATGGTGAAGATTCTTTATGTTTTCCAAAATAAATTCCTTCTTTTAAACTATATAGTACTTTAAATCTGTTTTGATACCATTTGTATTACCATCACTCATTTCCCTGAAAGTTCATACAGCCAGCTGTTCCTTTCTAAAGGGCATAAGCCATTTTTACTGAGAAGCCAGTGAACGTATCTACTTTTGCCTAAGAACTTCTCACACATGGCCTTGTTCAGTCTCACCTTTCCACAGAAGTAGATGAGGAAAGAGGCTGAGAGACCAAGTAACTTCCAGTTTTACAGAGCTGATAAAAGACAGAACTGGGATTAAACCTTTGGTCCCTACAATAATCTGGCAACACTATTTATTTATAGTCACCTCCTATAATTCCAAACATTTTATTTCTGTCATATTTTGTGCTTTTAGCAATCATTTTACATAAAACGTTCTTATTTCCTCTTGGGTCTGTTTCGTACACTTGAATATCTAGATAAAGAAAAAATAATGGAGCAAAAACCAAGGAAGCACATACCCAATCATAGGAAACCTAAACAGATACACCCTCTTTTTATTGGCTTATTTCTGTTAAACCTACTTTTTAGTTAAAATATAATTGACATACAACATTAAATTAGCTTCAAGTGTACAACATAATGATTTGACATCTATACACTGCAAAGTGATCACCACAATAAATTTAGTCACCAATTGTCCCCACACAAAGTTACTCCCCCCACCATTTTTTTTTCTTCTGATGAGAACTTCGAACATCTATTCTTAGGAAATTTCAAATTTGCCCTATTGTGTTATTGACTGTAGTCACTGTGCTGTACATTACATCCCATGACTTACTTATTTCTGAAGGTTGTTACCTTTTCACCTCCTTCACTCAGTTAACTGAGTCCCCTCTGGAAATTACCAATCAGTTCTCTGTGTCTATGAGTTTGGTTTTGGCTGTTCATTCATTTGGCTTTGTTTTTAATTCCACATGTAAGTGAAATCATTTGATATTTCTTTCTCTGATTAATTTTATTTAGCAGAACACATTCAAGGACCATCCACCTTGTCTCAAATGGCAAGATCTCATTCTTTTTTTGTGACTGTTATAGTATCCCATTGTGTGTGTGTGTGTGTGCCACATCTTCATTATCTGTTTCACCATTGATGGACATTTAGGTTGTTTCCACATCCTGGCTATTTTAAACAATGCTGCAATGAACATAGGGGTGCACATATATCTTTTCAAATTACTGTTTTCACTTTCTTCAGATAAATAACCAGACCTGGAATTGCTGCATCATGAGAATAGTTACTTCTATTTTTAAGTTCTTGAGGAACCTTCTATTCTTGAGGAACCTCCATACTGTTTTCCATAGTGGCTACACCAATTTACATTCCTACTAATGGTGCACAAGACTTTCCTTTTCTCCACATCCTTACCAATACTTATTTCTTGTCCTTTCTTGATAATAGCCATTCTGACAGGAATGAGCTCATTGTGATTTTTATTTGTTGTTCCCTGATTAGTAATATTGAGCATCTTTTAATTTGTCCATGGATTATCTGTATATCTTCTTGGGGGAAAATGGTTTATTCAGATTTTCTGTTCATATTTAAATTGGTCACACTTTTTTGTCATTAATCTGTATGGGTTTTTAATGTGTTTTTGATATTAACCTTTTATAGTATCTAAGAATTGTAGATATCTTCTCCCATTCAATAAATTGCTTTTTAATTTTGTCGATGATTTCCTTTGTTGTACAGAAGCTTTTTAGTTTGATGGAGTTCCATTTGTTTACTTTTGTCCTTTTTTGTTCTTGCTTTTAAACTCAGATCTACAAAAATAGCCCCAAGAATGATGACAAGGAGTTCACTGCCTATGTTTTCTTCTCAAAGTTTTATAAAATCCTATTGTTTTTTATAGCAATTGCAATGTTCAGTGGGAGGGATACAATTTTCTCTGTGTATGTGGATGCTCATTATGGGATTTAGCTCTACAAGAATAACAACAGTTCCATATGCCAAATAAAAAATAAAGCTGCAGGACCAGTTCTTTTTCAAATTTTTAAAGCTTCATGATTGTATCTGAACAAGGAGAAGTGTTTTATGTATGAAATTATTTCTTCCTTATCTACTAAAATAAGAATTTCTGGAAGTTGAGTGTCTTTACTGATTGTCACAAAAGAGGGTCCTTGAAGTGACAGATGTTAAATCCTAAACATCAAAAAAATCCTCAGAGAATGAATGGCATTACTAAAGCTTCCTAGTTCATTAAGTAGAATTAAACTTCACTAACACAAGCATGCTGGGAGTAAAATTATCATGGTGGCAATTCTGAACCAAAAGAAAAACTATTCCCCATTTTATTGTTCTGAATTTTTCTAAATATATTTTAGCTTAATGGTTCATTTTATTTTTATTTCCTTATGCCAAAAGTACGAAAGAGATAAAGAGAGCTAGACATTGATATTGACCATTCAATTTTGCATTTAACCAAATCTATTTTGGTAAAAAACAGATATAGTATTATAACCAATATCATTTTAAAAAATTCCTTTCAGGTACTCTTTTAAAATACCCTTCTTGCAGAAATAGAGATATGGAAAATAGAAGACAAGTAATCTTACCAAAAGTGATGTTATCAGGTTAAATGAACAGGATATACTATACAGTATACCCCTTAATAGATATTATATATTATATATTATATATTATATATAAACATATAATATATAATATAATTATATATATATAATTATATTATATATTATANTATGCAAACATTATCAATTTATTGCTTCTCTTGAGCAGCAGTGGAAATTCAGGGGTCATTCACTGCTATTCTCAAGACTCCAATGCATGGTTGTATCTGTGAGTAGCCAACAGTTTCCTTGACCTGTCATTCTACTTGTTAACCTCCGGAGGCCCTCTGGTGACTCCCAGCACATTGGAGCTCTTTCTAACCAACTCCACTGGAGGTTCCCAAAGCTGAAGGAGCCCTGGCCACTACAGTTTCTGTTTCTTTTGCTTGTAGTCACTATCATTTTTCTTTCATTTCTTTTTGTCTCTTAACCAAACTTAGTTTATCTCCTTGATATTCTTCCAGCAGCCTCTTTGTTCATTTACTCTTCTTTATAGAACATTCTCACATTAGCCTTCTTTTCCATTAGTCTTATAAAAATAAAATACTTACTTTTCTATGCAAATGCATTGCATAAAATAATCTCATTTTTTTCTATCTTAATTTTTAGGTAGTTTAAAATATTTTTAATATTTTATTTTGATTTTTTTGAACTTTTAAAAAAGATTTTATTTATTTACTTTTAGAGAGGAGGGAAGGAGAGGGAGGAGAGACACATCAATACACAATTGCTTCCCACACACCCCCTACTGGGGACCTGGGTCTGCAACCCAGTCATGATTCCCATGACTGGGAATCAAATCAGCGACCCTTTGGTTTGCAGTCCAGCCCTCAGTCCACTAAGCCAGACCAGTCAGGATATTTTGCATATTTTATTTCAATTAACTATTTGTAATTAGGTTAATATTTTATTGATATTGCACATGTGGGAAGGAAAGAGGTGAACAGACTCTTGGGGTGTACACTCTCAAGTGTACCCTGAGGAGGTGTCACATTGTTTTGGATTAAGAACTGGAGATTGCCACGACACAGTTGATGATGCTGGGGACCATGGGAGATCTGTCCAGCTGTGCACAGATTACTAGGAGGAACTGGGAGTCTAGCCAAGCCACGGACTTCTATTTCTTTTTCTGAGATGCGATATGCCTGACTGGCCTAATTTAGCAAGGGGAGGCAGGACTGTGTTCATTTGTGGGTATCTTAAAGGGACTTTGAGACTTAATGGCAACATTCCGACATTACTCTAAGTCTGTATAACTTTGGAATAAATAGTTCCTTTGCTTTTCACCAAACTCTGTCATTGAGAGCCACAGTTCCCACCTGGTGGTGGGCAAGATGAACCTAGAACAGAAAGACCCCAGGTAGGGGTCTGGGGGGTACTATTTCAGTAATAGTATCTTGGCCCCCAAATGGGTAAAATTCTGTAACAGGGACAGATCATTAGCCTTAGAATTCATATTTTCACTGTAACTTTAAAAGTTAAAACAAAACCTTTTAAAGCTAGAGAACAGAATCTAAAAGATAAAATATCAGTGATATAAGGCATCATCAATATTCATATCTATCTCATGCAAATAAACTAAGCATCTCTTCATGGTTTAGAGTTGTTTATTAAAATATCAGTTTCAAGGTATCCTCTCTGAGTCTCTATTTAATAGTATATAAAACTGCGAACTAAAAATATGACCTAGATCACTTGTAAAAATAAAGTGAAACAATGAATGTGAAAACACGTAGCAAAAATAGCTTAAAAATTTTGAAACTAATATTGTATTTACATTAATACACATGTACTATTAAAATATTAAGAAAAAATAATAATATATTTTATAGTACAAAAATCTAGTCTTATCTGCACCTATACATATTCTTGCTAATTTTATTTCACCATTACATTTTCTTTCATTTATTTCAAGCTTGTTCCATATTCTTTCTACTTATTTTAAGAATAAAAAGTCACTTGCTCACTTAGCTAGGCTACTTATATTAGTAAGCAGAATTCATTTTTTTGCCAAGCTTTCACTAAATCTAACATAATTCATTTCAGTCAATTTCTTCATTTTTATTTCCAATGTTAATAATCCAATTTGCATTCTTTGCTAGGACCATAATTTTGGCAGCATTTACTGGGTAGACAAAAAGACTGTTGTAGAATTTAATATCCATGAAGAAATCCATTTTTGTATTTATTTTTAGCAATATATGTCTATGTAAATGACAGTAACTTTAAACTAAAGGAGATATTATCTGTTTTGTCTATATGATTTCAAAGATTTTCAACATCATTTTAAAATACTATAAAATTGTTTTAATCTGTCAGATAAACTCAAATATTTTTTTCTTAAAAGCCAAACATATGTTTCTAGTCTTAAAGGTGACGAAACATAAGATCTGCAGCTAAATAGGTAGTAATACTGAACTCTTTGTAGTCGTTTCTTTATTCATGCAAAGAATTGTGGAATTATCAAATATCAATGGGATAGATTATAATTCAATGTGCATGTAACTCCTTGGTCTTTATAAACCTAAATAAATTACAAAGGGATTAAGGTACAGAACATCTGCCTTACCCTTGACCTTGCCCACTGGACCAAGATAGACATCCCCTTTACTAAAACGAGCAGGCACATTTCTAAAGGGGTTACTTCAGGCCCATGAAAAGCAAAAGAGTCACTCCAATGTATGTAAGCATCCTAAGAACATTATAGTACTCTTGAATTACTATGATGGTATTTATTGAGCAAGTAATAATCACCTTTAGGAAACTGCTCTTAAGTTCTCACATGGGCTCCAAACACTAAATATGACTGTAAAAGGAACAGTATATTTCTAATAAAGGGAGAAGATCTATACTAAAAATAAGGCTGCCATGAAATAAATTCAGATTAGTGTTAGCCACTCCAGTTCCTTAAAATATTATGAAACAGCCCAATTTACTGAACAGTGTAATCAGCTTTATTACTAAATATTTTATCAAAAAAAACAAATGCACATACATTTCACACTTTGAAATCCATCACCACGACTCCATCTGCTCACACTTTCAGATTAGAACAGGAACTCACAATTATTATTTCACTAATAGATAAACTGTATTTGTAAGAGAAAAACAGAAGATGGGAAACAGAAATAGAAAATTAGAAAGGGAGAAAGAAGTACAGAGCTTACTGTCTCCTCTAACACCAACATACATCTCCTTGGAGTTAACATCTCAGGCTCTCGAGTCTTAGTGGCTGGGCCAGGCACCTTGTTCTGTTTCTGATTTCTCAGTGTCATCAATCTCTTCAAACCTAATTCCTAGCAATAGTAATAATGTCATGTGCTTTAGGAAGATTTGGTGAGCTAATATACAAAATATTTATCATGCATTATACACAGTGTTTTTCTCTTATCATCACTATTATTTCTTCATAAAAATAATGTATAATTTGCCAACTCCCTGCTTCCAGAGAAAGAAAAATATTACCCTTAAGCTTCTCCTATTATTCTTTCTACAGCCCTGAAACAAATTCTACATTCTTACCCCTTGGTGTTGAGAATGTTGAGATCTTTCCATTTTATATATTTAAAATATCAGATCACATTTAACAGCGGAAAACAGGTATTGTTAAAGTTGCTGTGTCTATCACTTGCACAGATGAAAGACAGATCTCTACTTTTGTAGTCTTTTTTATATTTTACTTTCTCCTATGTAAGACTGACTGAAAGTAAGGTTGATGAATATTGTAGTTCACTGACATTTACTTTCCAAAAGTCTCCCAGATTCACAGTTTAGTACAAATAAATAGATGACCGAGACATTTATTATCATCTTTAGAGGACTGTGTTTCTTTTTATAGGAACCTGAAAATGATCAAGGAAGAAAAATCCCAAAGAGAAAATAAAACACTTTCTAAAACATACTTTAACAATTACTATTTTATTTTTAAATATTTTATTTATTTATTTTTAGAGAGAGGGGGAGGTGGGGGGAAAGAGAGAAAGAAAGATTAATGTGTGGTTGCCTTTCACATGGCCCCCACTAGGGACCTGGCCCATAACTGAGCCCTGTGCCCATGACTGGGAATCAAACTGGTGATCCTTCGGTTCACAGCGCACATTCAATTCACTGAGCCACAACAGCCAGGGCAATGATTACTATTTTATCACAATAATCTATTTTTTAAAATAACAGAATAATATTTAGTATATAGTTAGCTTTTATAAAATTGTGAACTTTTAAGACAAAAATACACTGTATAAGTTAACATAAAATAAAGCTGTAGCTGTCTCCTTTGTTTAAAAAAAAGGCAGTTTGTTCCAGAGTAAATAGCTTACACTGCCATCTCAAGGAAACTAAGAGCATACAAAAAGTCATCTCTGTGAGTTTAAGTTTAAAACAAACAACACAAAACACAAACCCCCCTTCACTGAGAAGCCATGGCAGGATGAAACTGGGACAAGCCACTGTGATTATAATCTAAGGATCTGGAAGCTTTCTCACCAGAATATTCTGAGAGAAATAACAGCAACATAAATCACACAGGGAATTCTAAAAAGCACACAGAATTAAAGCTTTGCCCTCTTCTCATCTAATGCTACTCTATAGATTGCTTTCAGTAAATATATACTGAGGGAATATGTTATACAAGGAAGCAAAACACCAGTGTGTACTCCGCACTATGACAGGTTAATGGTCAACATACAACACAGTCCTTAGCTTGTGACTCAAAGCCCATGGATAATGTGCAAGACAAAAAAGCCCCATTAGACTTTTGACAACACACTGAGAAATTGAAAATGTATTTGGTTTTTATGTGTATCATTAAGAAATGACAGGTTATACAGTGATGCAGTCTCAGCAATACTGGGATTTGGGTTACCTCTAAATTCATATTACAACAGTCAAGTAGTTATTGACTTTAGGTGAGAAAAGAAAATAAAACAAATGCTTCTCCTTCAAAAGCTGGCTTTCTTACCTACTTCTAGATATTAAACAGTAGATAAATTCACTTTGGTATATGACTACATCTCACTTATGCATATAGATGGAGTGTCAACAAATAAAGCTAAAATTCTGCCATAGTTTGCATGCCATTAAGTTTTTCATGATAACTTCCAAGACAGATGTACATGGAAAAGTTATTTGTGTTTGGAAAGTAATATTTTGTTACTAATGGAACATTTCCACTATGCTAGCCTTCTTAGTTAAGTCTTTGAATATCAATTTCACAGGAATTCATTCAACCATATTTTTATTACACTATGTAAGTTATTACCTGAGACTAAACTAAGCATATGCACTCTTTTGGGAAGCTAAGATATCACTTGCACCTTTTGATCTAAATATTAAGCCCAATGCCCAAATTATTATTCGTTTTTTACTTTGGAAAACAAAGACAATAAAAGTAATAATAATAGGTTTTATAGATAAAGCAATATATTAATCCTTTCTGCCAGCTGGTTTTAAGATTTTATAAGATCATAGGTAAAATAAGAACTAAATTACATATGATCTCTAGCATCCCCTCCTACATAAAAAGTTTTTTAATAAAGAAATTCCATTCAAGAAATATTCAGTTTGAAATTCAACACAATGTCATTGAACATGTAAGATTTACTACTATGTGAAGCTAAATGAGAAAATGTCTCTTTCCAGGAAATTCTCAAAAATAGAGGGGCAGTTGGAGAGACCCATAAATGAACAATTACAATAAGACATGAAATGTATAGTTACAGTGCTGTGTTTCATGTATTCCAGAATGCTGTGTTGGCTTTTCACCCTTAATTGTTAACACACTAAAACCTAACAGAGAATGCCAAGAACTAAAAGTGGAAACGAATCATTCTGAAAACATATAACAAAATTTAGCTCTCACTTCCAAGTTGTTTTAATATTTGGTGAGTAAAGATGTAAGCTAATGACAGAAATAGATTACGGAATATGAAACTCACACACTGAAACTGCCACTCTGCCTGGAAGTAGCAAGACACTGTAGACAGGGGAAAACATAGTGTTAAATAGTATCATACTAAAGAAACTTATCTTACACTCAAAAATCTATATAGACAAGCAATTACTCATTTAGACCTACCAATAACTTGACACACCCTCATTTTCTGCTCTTAGGAAGTTGAGAATAGTAGAGTTAATTGGTCCCACGAAAGCAATAACATCTGGTTTGTGCAGCATATTAATCTGACTCATTTCCCAAATTTAAATGCCTATGGAAACTCAAATTTGGGGTGTAGGCAATCTTTGATTTTGTCTTGTTTTGTTTACTTATTATACAGGGTCTGGCAGAATTAACACCTGCTTGAGTGGGGTTGGAAGGTAATAATATGGGTGTAAAAATTTATAGTTTTAATTTGAACATTTCATCTAAAACATTATACGGCATGCTTGACTGTGATATTGTTATGTTACACAATTACAAGCTTATAATTTTGTAATAAAAATTCTATAATAAAAAGGGGTGTTATTTGTGCCAGACTTTGCATATTATTGTGAAAATAATTTTTAAAGGGAATTTTCACCCACTTAAGACTAATTTCTATTGTGGAAGACAGGAGGAAAGCACCTGCCAGTGGGTTATAGTACAACTGTGAGATCCTACTGAACCATCACTCCATCTCTCCCCACTTATTTTTGCTACCCGGGGGTGTGTGTATGTGTGTGGGTGGGGGTGGGGCGAGAAGAGCCAGAGAGCCAGAGAGACACAGACAGGAAAGAGACAGAAACACACAAAGAATATCCTGGATATTCATCTACCTGAATCCTGAGAGATTTCATTTCATCGTGTCCCTCTTTGGGGCCTGGCAGTTAGACCTAAAGCTCGGTGAAGTCTCTGAGAGAGAAGCCCTTCTTCACCCAGCCCAACCCTTGACTTTTCCTTCACTAGTTGTGTCTCAGAGCACAAATCACATAAGCTTGTTCCACTCTAAGCTGTGGTCCTCTCTCTGGGATTTTCCCACAAGTGGCCCTGCCCTCTGCCTCAAATCTCAGTGCTATTATTTCATACTGAAGATGGACTTGAGCCATGCACAAAAAGTGGAATGGGACCCTAGGTATCAGGAATAGCCAAAACTTGAGTGTAAAGGTTAATACTATTATATTTCAGCAAATTCTGTTCTAATCTCCTCTTCCAATAACTCTTTTCAGTTCCTCATGGCTACACACTTACTGAGCTCACCTTTCAAAGTGGACAGAACTTTCCTACTGGCCTTCATCCCACCTCTTCATGGCCTTCAAGCTTGGCTCTGTATTAAACAGCAGGCTAAAATACGGCAAGCTAAACAATTTTGATCAATTAACGCTGTCAATTTAAAAGCTAACATACAAGCCTCCTAAGACATATCATAGTGACAAATCCAGATGTTTAATAACTTGACTAAAATTCTAGAAAAGCAAATAACAGACTCTTTAAAACATAGATAGATGGTTTTCAAACTTTACAGTGTGTCCGAATCATCTTTACAGTGCATCTGAATCATCAAAAGAGTTCATTCAAACATAGACTGTTGGGTTCCCAACAGCTGGTTTTCTGCTTCAGTAGATCTGGGCTGAGGCCGAGGAATGTTCATTTCGAACAAGTTCCCAGATCATGCAGATACTGTTGGTACAGTGACCCCACTTTGAGAACCACTGACATAAGTCTTCCAACACCGGACCCAAGGTACTTTCCATTGCAGAAATGAAGGACTGTGGTAAAAGACTCTTCATGAAGCCTCAACTCATAAGCTTGAGTAAAGAGATTCCACTCTATATTAGCCAAGGCGAAGTACTTACTTATTTTTTTTCCTTTGGTTGGCTGAAAGGAAAGAGGGAAATAGTATCTATTTCAAATAGGGTTAAAATTAATTGAGATAATATAGTAAGTGCTCATTAAATATTACCAATTTTCCTCATGATGATACAGAACCCCAGCCTATGCAGTTTTGAAACAGTTGTAAGGGGTCTGATGGCCTGCCCCCAAGAAGCATGGCTCCCAATGCCGGAGCTTGGTGAAAAGGATAGGAATTGTTTGTTTAAATGGTATACAGATTTAGAGTGATGGTGGAATTCTGCCATTAAGTTCCATTCCTTTAAAACACCCATAAACACACGGTCCTGCCTCCCTTTGCCAAGTCAGTCCAGCTTCAGAATATGCCATCAGAGGTACTGCCTCTTAGATACACAGAAGTCCTCAGTTCAGCACTCCTGGTCACAGCTCAGCATCTCCAGCTTCTCCCAGTATTCCCTGCTCCACTGGGCAGGTTCCACAATTTCCAGCACCATCGGTCATGTGGCAGTGTTCTCCAGCCCTTTGTCCAAAACTATGTGGCACCTCCTCACACACCAGACCTCATGGTGGGCCGGTGGGGCCCTTCTGCACCCTTTCAAACCACATGGCCGAGAGAGAGCGAGCCTCATGGACGCCACACCTAGTTTAAATCCTGGCCCAGAGCTTCCAGCAGGACCCCATTTCTGACTTATTTCACACTGCGTTACCTCTTCCCATTGTTTGTACAGTTCACATGCTTTACACCGCCATTATCGGCCCAGGCAGCGTGGCCCAGGACACAGGGCCAACTGCCTTCCTGCATCTTGCACAGTCGCTGTAAAAAGGGACCCGCCTCCTTGTTTGGACAGACACTGTAGGACCCCCTGCCCTGCTACATCATGGCTACATCAGAAGTCAAAGTCTGCCCATATCCCCGGCCCAGAGCAACAGCACAGCCTTTTAACATAACTAGTTCCCATAGATACACAAAGTTCCTCCCAAAGGCTTTCCTCTGCTTCTTCCATCCCCCAAGTCAAGGTTTGTGAGGAATATCCTATGAACCCTGTTACAATGGTATTACAGAATCTAATGCATCTGAATGGACTTTAGAACACTGTTTACCATACATTATACCAACATTCCAAAGGTAAAAAATATTTAATGATAAATCAGAGAGTATATTACCATTGCTAAGGCAATAACTATAAAACCACATACAGACTTTTAAAAAAATACAAACCCCATACATACTAAGAGAGAGGGGTATATTTTACTTGTTTTTTCTCAAGGAATAGAGAAAATGTGTCAAATAAACAAGCCCGCTTTGTGTCTTTAGTGTATAGCATAGACTCTTCAAAAACATATTATGCTTATTACTTTCCACTAATAACTTTAACTGGATAAAGCAACTACATTTATACTAAGTATATCCTGAAAATGACTCAAAATTTTAATGCAGAGATAAAAAAGGTGCTGGGATTCTTTTTTTAGAGACTAATTCTCAAATTCTGCTGTGCATCAGAATCACCCAGAGGGCACAGCAGGCAGCTGGGATGCCCCTCAAAGATTTGAGTTGGAGCCTGAGAACTGGCCTTTCAAACAACTTTCCAGATGATCCTCTGGTCTAAGGATAACACTACGAAACCACTATCTTATGGTGAAGAATGCTAATTACAGAAACAGAGAGTACCCAAGAAAAAGGGTCTTAATGTAACAAGCCACCAGGTCTTCGCCAGAGAAACTACAAGGGTTTTATTTTCATGAATCTATGGCCTACATGTAGTCTTGAACCATAACAGAAACCTCATCACAGTCTGTTCACTAAGGCTGAAACTATTCTAGTACTATTAGGAAGTGACTTTAAGCCCTGGCTGGTGTAGCTCAGTGGATTGAGCGTGGGCCTGCAAACCAAAGGATCGCGGTTTGGTTCCCAGTCAGGGCACATGCCTGGGTTGTGGGGCAGTTCCCAGCAGGGGACACACAAAAGGCAACCATACATTGATATTTATCTCCCTCTCTCTTTCCCTTCCCCTCTAAAGATAAATAAATAAAAATGTTAAAAGAAGAAGTGATTTTAACAGTGTAAAAAGAAGACTGCATGATGTAAGAAATATAAATGTAAAAATCATATAGAAATCTTGTGATTATTATAAAAATAAAACCATTAGAAGAAAATAGAGTTACCAGAAAAGCTTTCTTATAAATTCATCTCTGAATGGACTGGTGTTTGCATTAGCATTTACAAATAAAAGTTGACAACCTCTTCTAATAGAGTACAAGCTACAGAGTAGGAATAACATTTTACTTAACTTTATACATAACTCCAAGTCAAGCATATGGAAAGGGTTCAATATATGCTTGCTGAACAAATAGTTATAAAAGATACAATAAATAAACAAATAGACTAGATTAATAAATAAATACATATAAAATCAATGAGTCATTATTTTTCTATAAGTGGATAATAAATTAAACAGGTTAATATATAACATGAACCAAACTAGATACTCTTTGTAATTTAAATAAATAAACATTAGGAAAAACAGATATAAAAATGTACCCAGAATTATGTTTAACTTAACATCAAATTGAATTACCATACAGAGTTATTAAGTATGGCTAGAGAAAAAACAACAGTCTACTGAAAACCAGCAGCAAACAGGCTGTTCAGAAGGTTACTCCCTAAGACATCATTTCATTATACCTTGGCTCCTGTAGCACTGCCTTCTTATGAAAAGAAAGTGTCTCGCCTAATGATTCTGACAAGTTTAAGAATCTTACAGACTCCATCAGGTAGATGGAGAAAGAGAAAGCACAGCAGAGAAGATTAATACACATTATGAAGATTGTATTTCCCACTCAGTTTTAAAAAAAAAGATGAGCTTGTGACTGCATTAGCCATTTTTCGGCTTTGCCTTAAAGTTTTAAGATATTTTGAAGTCATGAGTATTTAAAATATAATTTAAACTAAGTAAAACACTCATCATACCAAAATATTATTAGCAGAAAACAACCAGACCAGACTTTTATTCTGATTTTAGATAATTTTACTCTTCTATATGCACATACAGTTGGGGATACAGAGAACCAATGAGTAGGTAGTTGTACTTAAGAGTCCAACAGTACAAGAAACATGCCTATGATTGATTACCACTGTCTCCTAGAGAAAGTCTTTTTGAGATGTCAGGAAAGCTTAAGAAAACCTTAGCATCAGAAGAGCAAATATTACTCTGCACATGTGTCCAGTAGATGTATACTGTGGCTTACAAAACGTAACAGGAAGTGCTAAGCCCTAAGGCTACGTACAAAAGCCCCAATTCAGAAGACAGCCGTGTAAATGCACAGAAAAGGATCTAGGAATGCAAGAGATACAACATCTCTATTTCTAAGAATGTTTTGGAAATGGGAAAAGAACAAATCATTAGTCCTATGGTAGACATAAGTGAATACAACATCTTGTGCCCTACATATTCTTCTAGAACCTGTTGCTGATGGCGTGGATGTGTCCTTCCCTTGAATCTGGGTGGGCTCTTCTGGCTGCCTTGACCAATGAAGTGCAGCTTAAGTGGTGCTATGTGACTTCCAAGGCTAGACATAAAAACACTGTGCACTCATACTTTGTTTTCTAAAGATGGTACAGAAGCTCACTACTGTGCTGTGAGAAACCTAAGCAGCCAATGAAGGGACTCATGTGGAAAGAAAACAAAGCCTCTGACCCACTGCTGAGCTTCCCAAAAGGCCAGTCATGTGAAGGAGTGACCCTGAAAGTAAATCAACCACCTCCCACCTGGGGCAAGCCATTCCTGCCAAGTCCTGCCCAAATGAAAGATTCATGAGCAACACAAGCAATTATTCTTTTAAGTCATTAAGCAAGGTGGTTCTGATGCAGTGGTAGGGAACACAAATCACTGATGTTCAGCACTACAGCCATGAAATAAAATAATAACAACACAATGATAAAAATATGAGTTGGTATTTGTTTTAAAACAGTCAATAACTCAAATGACACAATGTTATCAATTAATTAAGGCATGCTATTTTCTAGATATTAGTTATAAAGTGGGATTTAAATAACCTGTAGTTGAGTGGACAGTGAGGGCAATAATAAGGAAAACATAATTAAGCAAAGCACATTGCTGACAATACACATAAGAAGCAGAATATCTACAAATAACAAAAGCAGATAACCTGCTTCACCCAATAAGGTGTGTGTATATGTATATGTATGTATATATATATATATATATATATATATATATATATATATATATACATAATATGTATATGATCTACAAAGCAAGGATAAGGAATGAATAATTTCATAATTATATTATTGTAGACACAAACAACTGAGTACAGTTATAGTTAATGATTCATTTATTTACTCCTTTTAAAACCATAACATGTTTTGGTAAGGCTACCTTCACCACTCCTGTCTACTTAGAATTCAATTCACTCTGGCCTGGTGGCTTGGCTGGTTGAGCACCATTCCACTAAGCCAAGGTTGTGATTTAGATCCTTAGTCAGGACACACACAAGAATCAACCAATGAATGCATAAAAAAGTGGGATAACAAACCTATGTTTTTCTCTCCCTCTCCACCTCTCTCTCTTCCTTTCCCCTTTCCCACCTCTCTCAATGAAGTAAGTAAATTCTTTAAAAATCAATTCAATAGTACCACAGATACAAATGTCCCATTTATCCTCTAGGCTTTCCTTGGAAATTTCAAGAAAATGTAAATCTCTTTTAACCTTCAAAACTTCCCCTGGTGATTACAATTACAACAATAAAAAACATGATGCTTACCTCACAGTTTAAATACTGATTAAAATATTTTTCAATTGTTCTATTATATTCTCCTTAGAATACCACTTGCTCTCAATATCTATAGTTGGAATCCTAAAACATTTTTCCAAAAGTAATTAAGTAATTACTGAAATATGCATTTATTGGGTATGTGCTATGTCCTAGACACTGTTCTGAACATTGAGAATAACGACTCTGAGCTTTGCAGATACAGCAGTGAACACAGCAACGTCTATACTCTCATGGACAGTACACTCTGGAAGATCCAAAAGCTTATAAAGACTCGGAGGTAGATTGAATAACCCCATATCCACCATTTTCCCACAGACATGAAATTTAATATACTTTATCTTGGTATAGTCTGAAACTTTACCATTACCAGAAGTATGTAATGTCTATTGAGTCTTAGGTAAACTCTAATTGATTTTCTCTAAATAGTCCTAAGTATTCCAGTATCCAGTATTCCACTATTTTCTCTAAATAGTCCTAAGTATTCCTAAGTGAATATTCCTAAGTATTCACTTTCCAAGATTTATTTATAACTACTAGGACTAGACAATTTAAAAATTGTGAATGGCAAGGGAAAACTTTTTTGTCAAATGGATTTACTCTTTTTTATCCATTATGTCCATTTTCAAAAATAAAACTAAGTGACTATGATTTACCAATACTTAAAATTTAAGAATTTGATGAAGCAAAGCAGTGTGTCATGAAGAATCATGCAAAAGGAGCCAGTTCCTTGTGTAATGAAAAATTTCTCTTTCATTACATTTTTAAAGTCAGATTTTCTTCAGAACAATAGATCAGAGTTTACTTTTTACTTAGTTTTATTAAAATAATACATGATCTCATTTATATGTAGAATCTAATGAACACAGCAAACTAATGAACAAAATAGATGAACAGAAGTTTAGATGCATAAAACAGACTGACAGATGCTAGAAAGAAGGAGGAGACAGGATGAAAGATGGTGAAGAGATTAACCAAAGAACACTTATGCACTACCATGGACACAGACAACAATGGGGATTGACTTGAGGAGGGGGAAAGGGTCAAGCTGGGTGGAGGCGAGGAAAGGGAGACAAAGCAGGAACAACTGTAACAGCATAAACAATAAAAATAAATTTAAAATTTATAAAATAAAATATATAAAAATAAATACAGTAATAAAATTCAAGTTAACTGAAATATTTTTAAATTAGTATCTGTGGGTAACAGTACGTGAACTAATCACGTTTATGTAAACTTGTGTGGCAAAGTCAAATGCATTAAGTTTGCCTTTACATTAATAAAAAGTTCTACATTATCTAACTCTTAAACTGATAGCATTATTTTCCAGGAAAAATATGGCCATGTATATATATATATGGTATGTGTGTGTACATTATATACATATAATCAATGCATTTCATTGTCAAAATAACAGTTTTTTGGTGACTTTGAAACAGAGCTAAGAATGGTGGGCCAAGTATACTGTTAAACTTTAAGGGTAAAGAGAATTAAGCAAGTAAAAATTTAGAATGAAAAAATAATTCCCTAATTGTTATAAAAAATCCATTTTCAAAGCTGATGTGATCTCAGTTATTCTTAGTTCAAAGTTATAACCTGGACCATTAGTAAATTCAGTTCTCAAATATGTTTATTGGAGCCAAAATGTCTAGGTAGGAAGGAAGGAAGAAATAAAGGGAAGGAGAGAAGGAGAGAGGGGCCATCTTACACCATGAATTCTTCAGGTACAAGGAGTCCCTGCCACTCCCTATATACTCTGGTCCTTCCTGGGCATTTGAATTAATGACTTTGATTTAGCATGTCCATCATTTTGCAGCTGAAAGAACTAAAGGCTGAAGAAACAATTGTATTACTTGCCCAAGGCATGCATATATAATGTTATTATTATTATATAAGTGGGTATTTTATAAAATCTTAACAAAATATATGGATGTCTTAATCACTATTTGACATTTGGAATATAATATATAACTTCCAGTCTACTCAACTGAAATGCTTGATAAACTACTTGCATAATTTCAGCTGGTCACTCCAATTTGTTAGACTTTTTTATTTTAGTACATTCACATAAAATCATTTCTAAACTTACTACAGGTACCTCAAAATTCATTTACATCTTCATATAGCCATATTCTTTTTATTGTCATCATAAAAGAAATAAAATACTAAAAGTGTAAGTAAGCAGAAAGAACTCCTGGGAAGGAGGGGGAGGGAGGGAGAGGGGGAGGGGAGCAGAGGAAAGAGAGGTAGAAATCTGTCCTTGGAGAAAAGGAGGGCTCTCTTTTATTTTTCCTTTTTTTTTTTTAATAAAAAGACTTAGAAATTACTCTGGAGAATTTTCATCAAAAAAGCCAATTTTTTTCATTTCTATTTCAAAGAATATAATAACCTCAAATCTGCATCGCAAGCAAAAAATTGCTTATCTTGAATCATATAAACAAGTAATGGGTAAAGAATTTTTCTCTTCACTTTTTCGATATTCAAGAACAGATCATATAACATCAAATAGATTATATATTGGCTTCTCTTTAAATTGGGTATGTCTACTGAACAAGGATGTTTTAAATAAAAAAGAAACTTTAAAATAAAAGGATCCATGCAGATCACCCTTTGTTGCCCAGAGTGCTTGAAATATTTGTAATGCAGCAAATGTAGCATGTCTGCTTTTATACTTAAATTCAGTTTGTCTGAATCAGGATGTCAGACTGTCAGCAGAAGAGATCCACAGACATTAATATTCTTAGTACTGCATTATCACTTGAAACAACAGAACTAAAATCTTAAGAGCGTACATGTGGCATGTCAGGTCTGCTTTGGAATGAGTTCCTAGGATAAATAATAAAAAACATGAATGATATTCCTTAAAAAAACAGGAGTATGGAGGAGAGACTATAAACAAAATAGTACCTGTTCTGCTATCTTCTACTATTTAGAAAACAAAACAAACAAAAATCTGGCTACATTTTGAATTGAATTCATTGGCTGTGACATTGGTTCGCAAAAGTATACAGGTTTCAAGTGGACAAAGCACTAGGGACTTCCAGAGAAACACAATCATTCATTCATATTTTGAACTACGTATGTGAATATGCCTGGTATCTCATTCCCACACAAATGGAAACGATCCAGGAAACCACCCAATTCATGTTTTCAACTTGCCCCAAACACGTTTATGAAAACTAGTTTCTTCCACCTATTTTGATAATTGCAAGTTTCCTTTGTGTGAGAAATGACTTGCTCTGTGGCCATCATCTCTTTCCGTCAAGTAGACAATTTCTAGTAGATGAGCTACTCACAAAATAATTTTTGTACCTAAAAAAGAAAATTTTGGTAGTGATGTTTCACCCATGTATCTAAAACTAAAACTACACCTGCATTTTTCTTATTATTTCAAAGACTCTGTTTATGTAATAGATAGTATGTTACAGCCAATGAAGTCTGGAACTAGGAATTAGACCTGAATTAAATCCCCTCACATTTCTCATCAGTTTTATGATATTATAAAAATCATGTAATTTTTTAGATCCCAGCTTCCTCATCTATAAAACTAGGGGAAAAACTACCCTTACATGAATGTGAGATTAAACCAATTTAATATATGAAAATCTCTAGAAATGTCTAAAACTTTAAATGACTACATTTATATATTTAGTTTAATAAATTATATTATTTGCCCATTCATCAACTAATGTCTTGCATTTTTTCTTGCTAACAATTTTTTTCAATTGGCAATGACCCTGGCTTTAGAGGGTTGTATAATTATTGGTTTAAGATGACCATAGGCATCCTAACCACCTAAGCCTAGGATTGGACTAGGGAGGTGGTTATGACTCATTTGAAGCCAAAGAAATACAGAACATGTACAGGCACTTATTTCTAGAAAAGATTTTCCTCCATATGTGAGGAAGTCACCTCTGCATCTGAATTTCCTTCATTTCTGCTTTGGATGCCAGCAAGTGAAGATATGATGTCTAGTACCTGGTGACTAAAACGAGAAGTCTGAGAACAAGAGCAATCATGCTGAATATAGTAGAGCAGAAAGAAAGAAGTGGGTCCAGAGGACATATATAAGACAGGCACTTTATTATTAATGCATGTGATTAGGAAGTGATAGCCCTGATGCCTTCCTAGAGGAAACCTTAATTTCCTCTCCAGCATTAGCCAAAAAGCACAGTGTTGGCCCACTTATTTCCTGAAACATTTACTAAAATAGGTCACAACTGTTTTCTTTTTAAATATGAAATATATAATTATAAAATAAAATAACTCCATTTTTAAAAGCTTCAAAAATGTTAGAAAAAATCCTAAAGCTATTTTGTTAGGAGGTAAGCCTTCCTGAGAAATACACAATAATCAGAAGCCATAAAAAGTACTGCGTAATGAAGGACATCACTGAAAAGCTGAAAGTAGAATGTAGACTAAAGAACTTCCGTGCTACCTATGCAACAATTACTACTCACAATATATATTGCTTAAAAAATTAATGTAATAAAGATAAGTTACTTAATACAAAATAAGCAATCCATAAGGAAAAATGCAAATGCCCAATAAACACAAAAACAATACCATAGTTCATCAATATTAAAGATAAATAGGAAATAAAACAAATATTAGAAATTTTAAAAACTAATCAAACTAAAATAATTGATATGATGTAGTATTGACATGATGCAGGGAAGCTATCTCACACACTTTTTGGTTGCAGTACAAATTGCTGCAGAAGTATAATTTAGCAATATCTGCCAAATCTTAAATGGTAATACTTTTTTAAAAAATTATTTTATTGTTGCTCAATTACAGTTGTCTGAATTTACTCTCTCCCTCCCCCCACCCAAATCATCCCCACCACCCTCCCTTGCTTCCATCTTGCCCTTGGTTTTGTCCATGTGTCCTTTATAGTTGTTCCTGAAAACTCTTCCACCTTCCTCCATTATCCCTTTCCACCTCCTCTCTGGTTACTGTCAGATTGTTCTTAATTTCAATGCCTCTGGTCGTATTTTGCTAATTTGTTTTGTTGATTAGGTTCCAGTGAAAAGTGAGATCATATGGTATTTATCCCTCACTTTCTGGCTTATTTCACTTGGCATAGTGTTCTTCAGTTCCATCCAAACTGTTGCAAATGGTAGGGGCTCTTTCTTTCTTTCTGCCACATAGTATTCCATTGTGTAAACGTACCATGTTTTTTTTTTTTTTGATCCATTCATTTACTGATGGGCACCTAGGCTGCTTTCAGCACTTGGCTATTGTAAATAGTGCTGCTATGAACACTGGGGTGCAAAGGTTCTTTTGGATTGGTGTTTCAGGGTTCTTAGGATATAATCCCAGCAGTGGAATTGCTGGGTCAAAAGGCAGTTTCATTTTTAGTTTTCTGAGGAAATTCCATACTGTTTTCCATAGTGGCTGCACCAGCCTGTATTTCCATCAACAGTGAACTAGGGTTCCCTTTTCTCCACAACCTCACCAGCACTTGTTGTTTGTTGATTTATGATGGCCATTCTGACCAGTGTGAAGTGGTATCTCATTGTGGTTTTAACTTGCTTCTCTCTGATGGCTAGCGATGCTGAACATCTTTTCATATGTTTCTGGGTCCTTTGTATGCCCTCCTTGGAAAAGTGTCTGCTAAAGTCTTCTGCCCATTTTTATTGGGTTTTTTTTCTTTCTGGAGTGTAGTAATGTGAGTTCTTTATATATTTTGGATATTAAACCCTTGCCTGAGGTACCATTAGCAAATATGTTTTCCTATACAATTGGTTCCCTTTTCATTTTAATGTTGTTTTCTTTAGCCATGCAGAAGCTTTTTAATTTGATGAGGTCCCGTTTTTTATACTTTCACATCCCTTGCTCTGGCAGACATATTGGTGAAAATATTTCTGTGTGGAATGTCTGAGATTTTCCTGTCTATGTTTTCCTCCAGGACTTTTATGGTATTATGACTTATATTTAAGTATTTTATTCACCTTAAATTACCAATTTATAAAATTACCAATTTATAAAATGGTAATATTCTTTGTATCTATTATTTTTGTCTTTTTTTCTTTGAAGAGCTTCTCCCATCTTATGTATTAAGATGGAGATTGTCAATCACAACATTGGGCATACAGTACTGTGGATTCCTCATTCCCATTTTTGCTTTATGTCAAAATTTAGGCACACACCAAAAGTGGATTAAGTCCCATTGGAAAAAAATTTCACGTGGTTACTGAATGAGAGAGAATTCTTGCTTTATGTTGATGCATGTAAGGGCCGCATAAACCTAAATCAACTGGTGGCCATCTTTTCTGACACATGGAGAGACTTTTTCTGAGAATAAACCCCACACAGAGGAGAACAGATCAGAGATTTGGAGACATTTAAAAATGTGGAACATGGACATTTCAATATGTTAAGCTGGCCAGTATACCTCAGAAACCTTTCTTATATTACAATGACTTTTTTCCCCCTGTAGGCCTCAGCAACGCAGTTAATTTTATTTGCATTCCTGTTAGTTGCTTTTGAAAAAGCGTTGATATAGTCAAATAGTCTCACATTTCTAAAATAAATTACATATCTTATTTTATATAAAATTATATATATACTATACATTACATATTAAATTTTATGCATATATACTTTTAATAACAAAATCTGGAAAGAACCTAAATGCCCCCCTAACAGAAGATACTGGTTTAATAGATGATGGCTCATTTATATAATATTAAAAAGGCATTAAAATAATGAGATAGACCCATAAGTCTGGCAAGGAAAATTTTCCATATATATTGATTCATAAAGGCAGAGTTATAATAGAATATATGTTATATGATAACATCTAGATTTCTCTAAGTGACATGTCCCTGCATTATATAATTGATAGAATAGCAGTAGAGAGATGAAAGATCAAGCATTCTTACCTCTAATTTAGGAAGTATAAAATTAGATGATTTTTTACAGGCACTTCTCATTTTCTTCTGCTTCACAGATAATGCATTTTTTTTTTACAAACTGAAAATTTGTGGCAACCCTGCATCAAGTAAGTTTATCAGTGCCATTTTTCCAACATTTGCTCACTTCATGTCTGTGTCACATGTTCATTTTTCTTGCAATATTTAAACTCTTTTCATTATTGTTGTATTAATTATGGTGATTTGTGATCAGTTACTTTCGTAACTGTTTAGGGATCCATGAACTGTGTCCACATAACATGGTAAACTTAAGAAATGTTGTGCATGTTCTAACTGCTTAACCAACTGGTGATTCTTTAATTTCTCTTTCTCCTCAGGCCTCCCTAATCCTTGAGACACAACAATATTGGAATTAGGCCAATTAATAACCCTAAAATGAACTTCAACTGTTCAAGTGAAATGAAGAGCCTCACATCCTTGACTTAAAATCAAAAGATAGAAATTATTAAGCATAATAAGTAAGGCATGTCAAAAGCTGAGATAGGCCAAAAGCTAGGTCGCTTGCACCAAACAATCAAATTTTGAATACAAAGAAAAAGTTCTTGAAGTAAATTGAAAGTGCTACTCCAGTGGGCACACAAATAAAAAGAAAGTAAAATAGACTTATTGCTGATATGAAAAAACTTTTGCTTTTTTAAAGATTTTTATTTATTTATTTTTAAAGCAGGCATAAGGGAAGTAGAAAGTAAAGGAGAGAAACAGCAATATGTGGTTGCCTCTCACGTGCCCCCAACTGGGAAACTGGCCCACAACCCAGGCCTATGCCCTGACTGGGAATTGAACTAGTGACCCTCTGGTTTGCAAGCCAGCACTCGATCCACTGAGCCATACCAGCCAGGGTTGGAAAAAGTTTTAATGGTCTGAATGGAAGACTAAATCAGCTACAATATTCCCTTAAGCCAAACTGCAAGTTAGAGAAAAACTCTCTTCAATTCTATGAACACTGAGAGAGGTGAGAAAGCTGCAGAAGAAACGTTTGAAGCTAGCAGAAGCTGGTTTATGAGGTTTAAAAAAAGAAACCATCCCCATAAGATAGAAGTGCAAGGTTAAGCAGCAGGTGTTGATGTAGAAATTGTAGTGAGTTATCCAGAAGATGAAGATAAGATAATGAAGATGGCCATGTAGTAGTAGCCAGGCAGTTACTCAGGCAAGAGCAAAGCAAGAACAGTGAGCCAGGTGTAAAAGGTCACCAGGGCAGAAACTCCCAAGTGCCTAGCAATGGACAATTGTGGAGTGGACCTCATACCCAGAGTAACTTTCCTCCCCAGCATATCACTGTCACATGGTTCAGAGCTCCTGGCCTCTCATATTACCAGCCATTTGGTTGGGACTCTCTCCTGGTCTTTCCTTCTCCAGCATGTTGCTAGTTATGTGGTAGACACCCTGAGAGGAGAAACAAGGGGGCCAGAGAATAGCTTCATAAAACTCCCAAACAAAGCTCTTGCATGATCATGCTCTTAAAGATTAAGCCCCCAGGACAATGAGGTTCTGACACACATCAGGTCAGTTGACCATGGACACGGGGTTTTGGTCAAACTGGAGATAATATCCACGCATTGGTTGTCTTTCCAGACCCAGAAAAGCAGCAAGGCCAGGAGAGGCAGTACCATGGCTGACATCAGGACCAAATTCAATGAGTAATAATATTCTGTCCTGGTACTGACCAATCAGTAGAGACTATGATCCAGAGAAATCTCCTCTAAAATCCCCACCCTCAAAAGCCCTTAGTGTGATAGAAAATAAAAACTTTATACTACTTTGACTTACCATGAAATGGAATTAGAATAAGATGTGCTAACACACTGATAAAAAGAACTTGCACTGACAATTTCTTCGTAAGCATACTGCAAGCACCAGCAGTTCTAGTTCCTGCTTGTGCAAGACTCAGCCTTGACTATGACTTGAGGCGATGCAAGTCACCCAACTGCAGGAATCTGGCTGGCACTGACAAGTTCCAGGATGCTGATCTTAAAGATCCATGTCAAACCACCTGGGACACTGCCAGCATGTTCATAGCCTCTCTTCCCCTGATCTCTTTGGTCGCCTTGTCCCTCTTTCTCCTTATAAAACCACTGCCTGCACTGAAATGTTAAGATGAGCTTTGAGATGAGAGGCCTGCATTTTCCAGGATGCTGGCAACTTAACAAAACCAGTTTCCTTTATATCAGCACCTATCCCTTGAATACTGGCTTTCAAAGTGGCAGATAGTGGGACCTGTGTTGTTACATAAGGACAATGGGCCCAGTGCAGCTCTTTCTCTCTCACTTCCTCACCTTTCCCTACCCTCTTCTTTGGCCAGTGTGCTCTCTCTGAAGCAGGTCCTCACCTTTTCTTGTCTCTATCCTCCAGGCATGTTACCTCTGCTTTCCTTCTCCTACACTCCAAGAGCCCTTCTTTTGCCTCTGTAACTTATTTCTTGGGCCCACATAGCCCAGCTGGCTCACTTCTTCCACGGCTCACATTTCTACTTCTGTGTCTTTCTAAGTAAAATCTGCTTATATTTGTGTCTTGACTCTGAATCATTCTTAGGGCAGAACTCAGGTTCTGAAAATGCTGAAATGAGATCCAATTGCCACTAAACCATCTGGTGCATTCTCACCACAAACAGCTACACCAAACAAGATTATCAACATAGACCATGCAGCACTGTATTGGAAGATGCCATCCAGGACTTCCAGAGCTAGAGAGAAGTCAATACCTGGATCCAGAGCTTCAAAGAATAAGTTGACTCTCTTGCTAGGGTCTAACACAGCTGGTGACCATGAATTGAAACCAATACTTATTTTCTATTTCAGAAAGCTAAGGGCCCTTAATAAGTATGCTAAATCAATTTTTCCTGTGCTGTATAAGTGGAACAACAAAGCCTGGATAATAGCACATCTGTTTTCAATATAGCTGACTAAATATTCCAAAACCCACCATTGATACCTACTGCTCAGAAAAAAAGAATATTTATTTCAAAATATTACTGCTTACCGACAATGCACCTGACCACCCAAGACTTCTGATGGAGATGTACAATGAAATTAATGTTTTCTTGCCTGCTAATACAACATCCACTTTATAGTCCATGAATTGGACAGTAAGTTTGGCTTTCAAATCTTATTAATTAAAAAATACATTTCATAAAGCTATTGCTGCTATAGATAGTGATTCCTCTGATGGGTCTGAGCAAAGTAAATTGAAAACCTTCTAGATATGATTCACCATTCCAGGTTCCATTAAGAACATTTGTGATTCATTGTTTATGACAGTCATTCTGACTGGTATAAAGTCGTATCTCATTGTGGTTTTAATTTGCATCTCTCTGATAGCTAGCAATATCAAGCATCTTTTCATGTGTCTCTGGATCCTCTGTATATCCTCCTTGGAGAAGTGCCTGTTCAAGTCCTTTGCCCATTTTTTAATTGGGTTGCTCGTCTTCTTTGAGTGGAGTCAAGTGAGTTCTTTGTATATTTTGGAGATTAAGCCTTTGTCTGAGGTATCATTGGAAAATATGTTTTCCCAAACAGTTGCTTCTCTTTCTATCTTGATAGTTTTTTCCTTAGCCATGCAGAAGCTTTTAATTTTGATGAGATCCCATTTGTTTATTCTTTCCTTTATGTCCCTTGCTCTAGGGGACGCTTTTGACCCAGCAATTCCACTGCTGGAATTATATCCTAAGAACCCTAAAACACCAATCCAAAAGAACCTATGCACCCCGATGTTCATAGCAGCACAATTCACGATAGCCAAGAGTTGGAAACAACCTAGATGCCCATCAGTAAATGACTGGATCAAAAAGCTATGGTACACTTACACAATGGAATTCTATGCTGCAGAAAGGAAGAAGGAGCTCCTACCCCTTGCAAAATCATGGATGGAACTGGAAAGCATTATGCTCAACAAAATAAGCCAAGCAGTGAAATACAAATACCATATGATATCACCATTAACAGGAATCTAAACAACAAAACAAACAAGCAAGCAAAATGTGACCAAAGACACTCAAATACGGAACAGGCTGACAGGGTCCAGAGGGAAGAGGGGAGAGAATCATAGGGGAAAGGGGGGAGGGACTCACATGAACAAGTATGAAGGACACATGGACAATAACTAAGGTGGGGAGTGGAAAGGGGAGGGAGGAAGGGAGCACTGGAGGGGGGAAGGCTGGGAATAAAAGACAGAAAACTGTACTTGAACAAGAACTAAATAAAAAAATTTTAAAAATAACACTTGTGATTCATGGGAAAAGGTCAAAATATAAACATTAATAGGAATTTGGCAAAAGTTGAATGGATGTCTTTGAGGGGTTCAAGGCTTCACTGGAAGAAGTAACTGTAAATGTGATGGAAGCAAGAGAACTAAACTTAGAAGTGAAGCCTGCAGATGTGACTGAACTGTTGTATTGTTGCAATAAAATTTTAAAGAACAGAAATTACTTTTTATAGATGAACAAAATAAAGCGGGTTATTGGGAGGGAATTGACTCCTGAAGAAGATGCTGTAAATATTGTTGAAATGACAAGAAAGAATTTAGAATATGAGATAATTAGTAAAGTAGCAACAAGGTTTGAGAGGATAAACTCAATTTTAAAAGAAGTTCTCCAGTGGGTAAAATGCCCTCAAACAGCATCACACGCAACAGAGAGAGTGTTCATGAAAGGAAAGTCAATCAATTTGGCACGCTTCACTGTTTTCTCACTTACAGAGATTGCCACAGCCACCCCAACCATCATTGACCACTGACCATTCTGATCAGTCAGTGCCAACAACATCAAAGCAGGACCATTGATGGTCCAGAAGCAAAACCATTGCATTTTGGTGAAGGCACAGATGATGGTTAACATTTTTCATCAATAGAGTATATTTTATTAGGAATGTACATTGTATAGTATAAACATAGACTGTAGTATAGTATAAACTTAATGTTTATATGACTGGAAAACCAAAAACTTTTTGTGACTTGCTTTACTGAAATATTTGCTTTATTGTGGTGGACTGGGATGAACCTGCAATATATCCAAATTATGCCTGTATTCTAAATACTTTGAAAATTCTCTACTGCATATTAATACACAATTTATGTTACAAAAAATATAAAAATATAAGCAAGTTTATCTTCCATTCAAAGATAATGGGTTGTTATAATGAGAAAAATATTTTTTCTTTAAAATTAATAGGGTAGTGCATCCTTTACCAAAAGGTATGTAAAAAATCTCTACCTATGGATTATGGCTGTACTCTTATAATGCAAAATACTTTCATAGAGTAAATTGATGGTGACATCAGTATGTGTGACACTCTCCATCAGTCCTTCCTCATGTGCATATACACAGCACACAATATCGAACTCTCAGTTCCTGGGTTGTTTTAGTGTATAACTTCAGTATAATGTTACATATTAAGCACATCTAAAAGCTGAAATAGGAAAATCAAAATTATGGACCCAAAATGTTTCCCATATTTATTTTTCAACATTTTACTACATTACTACATTACCATTTCATTTTTTTGATAGATCAATAAGGTTAAGAAAGAGCTCTATAATGGTCTTATTTTCACTGACCAGATGTGACCATCAGTGTTGTACCATGGGACAGGGCTTAGCCAAGATTGGAATAGGGCCCCCTGATTGCTACTCCAAGACACAGTTTAGTTGACTATTCTGGAAATCAGTAATAAAAAAGTACCACCTGTAATACAGCTGTGATTAGATTAGGGCTTCTTCATCCTTGTATAGTTCACGTTAACTTTTTCAACTATCAGTATGCATGCTTCCTTTGATACACATGGCAAATCAAAAGCTCCAGTTACTATAAAGTAAAAACTATGATGAAGGACTTCCCAACTACATCATATTTCTAAATCAAGTCACTGCTATAAGGAGCAAGCGCATTCTACTTAGTTGTTCTGGTCTTTTGTGAGATTATGGTTCCCTGATGTGGTAAGAGAAAGAACACTAAAGATGATTAAGGAAAAAAGTTCCAGCCATTACTTTATATTTTGCATTTTACCATGTGTCTTCCAATCAAACTTAAATGTCTACCATTTGAAAACCACATATGAGATTAGTACTACTAAGCCATAATGTTCATTTGAATTTCATCTTTTTGAAGAGATATTAGTGTCATAAAGAATGAAGGAATGAAGTCTAGTTAAAAAAGTCTCAAAAGAAACCACCAGCCAGAAAGAAACCAGCCAGGATACCAGAAATTATCTACACATATATGTAAAACAATTATTAAAATCATTATAAATATGTAATTCATGAGAATATCTATCTAGAGCAAGGAATAAATTAGTACCTCAGAAAATTAGAATCAATTGTTCCCTATTTTACCACATTAACATAATGACTAAGACTATTTATACTGTTCTGCATCCTTTAAAAATCATTGTTCTTTTGATATATTATATATTATACTATACCAAGGATTCAGCATTGGAAACAAATATATGAAGGATTTATCATGTAGTTAATGAAAAACCATTACTCAGACATAAGATACAGCATCAATTTTACTGAGATAAAATTGTTCATAGGATACAGTCAATTTAGGGAAACAATTTAGGGAAAATGTATAAAATAAGATTAAGCTTTGTCTGAAAGTTAAAAATATGAATGTACAAAAACATTTTCATTTTTGCTTTGAGCAGGCATTTAACAGTAAATAAGATGATCTATTTCACACTATATTCTTGAAGTTTCACACTGTTTCAAATAAAATTGTGCCCCATGGGTCTCATCTTCTCCCTGGGACTCATCCTTCATCCTCCCGAAGGCAGGGATGATAAATAAGGAGCACGTTTTTAACAGCTGTCGTCCTTCCTGTATACCATATTGTGAAAAAGTAAAATAAAATTTTCTTGAACCAGAGAATATAGTAAAATATACTTTGTTCAAAACCTTCATGTTATATCTTTATTAAAATACATAACTCTAAGAACCGCACTTCATATTACAGTACTTTCTGTGTTAGGATTGATACCAGAAAACTGTTCAACTGAAATTTCAAAGGGAGTCTTTCAACTGAGCTTTTGAAATTGTATAATCTTAAAAGGAACTACACTGAGAATCCCTTTTATGCTTCATGGCAACCAAATCTATCAATTATTTATCAAGAATACAATTTAAAAGTCTTCTGAAGTCTTCTATATGTTGACCCGAACCAAATAAAATCAAACTATACATGAAAAGCAAGCTCATGATGCCCCAAATCGGGACCTAGAAAGACTAGGTTATGAATCTACAGCAGGGTGTAGTGTCCGTGCCCATCACGCCTACGTGCACATGAAGGAGCTCCCACACTAGCAGGTGGCCCACGAGACTGGCCAAAAGGCAAATAGAGTTTTGCCGAATAACTTTTTAAAAATGTACTAAAAATAGTTGGGTGTGGTAGTTATGGGATAGGCCAGTCTAGGTTTGAATTCTTGCTTTGTCATTTATTAGATTCTGTGAATTTGGATAAGATCCTTTAGTTCTCTGAGGCTTTCATTAAAATAATGACAACTATCAGTATTCATTGTTCCCTGAAATCGATGGCCTACTGTCTTTACATGGGCCTTTATTGATATGAAAATATGACTCTATGGAGTTCTAATTCTGCTCTTTGAAGAGACATATGTTTCCCTACTTCTAGGACATTCAGTATTTCATGGAATATTTTGAGCAACTGAATTAAAATTCACCTCATAAAACATAGGATCTCTCTTGGGCTGTTCAGAGGCTTGACATCAACTTCTTGACATCATGAATCCTGAGGGATTTTTTAAAGTATATCTGAGAATTTAAAGGAAAAAAACTCAAATAATTTTTTTTAATCTTTAAATTCTGTATCAGAGAATTCTATTTTCCCTTCTCTCAACACTCCTTTTCAACCATCTTCTCCATGAAGGCACCGTACTAAAGCCAAAAGCAGTAGCCGCTGCATCCAAGTCTTCATTTCGGAATCTTTACTGAGGATTTCCTATGGACCAGGCTTGGCACCAAAGCCGTCATATGCACATAAGCCATCCAAAACCCTCTGTGTGAGGGACAAATATTTATTGTGCACCTAGAAAGTTCCAGGCATTTTACATATATTATCACATTTTATCTTCACAACAGCACTAATATGTTATATTCTCATTTTACACTTCAGAAAAAAGAAGAATCTCAGAAAACAGGCAACTTATTGAAGGTCACCTTGCTTCAATACTGCCTTTTCTGTCATATTCTCTCACCCTGTTTCTCTCCCAGATGACTACTAGGACCACCCTGGTGGCCTCAAAGACACATGAGTCTTAGTAACACTGGAATTGATGGGCCAACACCCGAAAGACAACTAGTTACAGAAGGCAATAAAATAATCAGACATATTCCAAGAACAGGTGCTTCCCTCCTCTTGTCTTTGCCTTGGCCACACTATCCTTACACCTCCCTACTCCACACACACACAAAAACAACTGTGTGATTAGAACTAAGAGCACTGCTATCCCCCTTCAACATCCAAAATAAACAAAAGGTGTACTCTTCAAACTGCATAATCTTGTTTGTCTGTCCCCATATTTATATGCATAGAAAACAGCTTAACTAATTACATTCCATGCAGGACACCTAGGACAGAAGTGAAAGTACAAATTTGTTTCTAAGAATTGCAGCCCCAGGAAATGCTACTAGGAAGTACAGAAGATGAGACAACTATCAAGTTAAAGGGACAGATGCTATATAACAACATAACTGGAATTTCTACACACTTCAATGCAACTTTTAACTTATATTATAAAATATATTCTTTCTTTTGCTTTCTGACAGACTGACAAGAACCAACAGCAGTAAGAAAAAGGAAGTTATCAAATAATTCCATTCCCTGAAGGGAAAAATTAGAATTTGACTGATAAACAGAACTTGGAATCGAGAAAAATCTTTAACTGAGCAACACAGAAGACTGTTAAACCCTACCTAGTCTGCTGGCATCAGTCCGCACCTGGCTCAGCACAGCCACATCAGTGGTGGATGCTTATTGAACATGACCACCAGAAACAAACGAGGTATCAGCCCACAGTTTTAGTTGTTTGGAACAAACACCAAAAACATACTAATCTATTTATTCCACTTGAAAAACATAAAACAAATTAATAAATATTATAAAAGCAGCAATGACTAATTTTGTGTCTCTTTTTTACAAAGCAATTTTTCCTATAAAATAAACTACATACTTACAAAATCAGACAACCTTACACTGAAAAATAGGGCTTGAACCATATCATGTAAGAGAAAACTGAAGCATTTTAGTTATTCTTAATCTCTTGGAATTTTTAGATGAAGAAGTGAGGTTTACCCCCTAAGGGCCCTACAAAGAAAGGTGATGAATATAGTGTCAGTGTAATCACGTTGAAAAGTATCCCTACTTCCCAAATACCAGTGAAATAGTACCTGACTAAGTGAAAATTACAAAAGCAAATATTATCCCCTTCTCTCCTTACCAACCTCTACCTTTATCCTTAAATCCTTTAAAAAACAATTTCCAAGTATTAAACATCTACCATCACTTCTTACCATCTCCCACACCTTTGGTAGTTCTATTATTTCCCTACTTTCCTGCGATCCTTTTTCCCCATTCTATACCCTTTCCTTCTCCATTGTTATAGCCTTGAATTTATCTATACATTCATACATTTATCCATCTATTTATTCATTCAATCAATCAACATGTATGTACCAAGCACCAGCTACATGGCATCCTTACACTAAGCATGGGGTGAGGGATGAAGAACTAAGACAAGAGTGATCACTGTAGTCACTGTCTCATGTTCTAGCAAGAAATGGAGTAAGTAATCAACGCACAATGTATTTTTAACTTCTTCTGAGTTACAAGCTACAAAAGATACTAATTGGAAGCTATGAGTAGAAAGAGGTAATCCCACTCGGGTGGCAGTGAAGAAAACTTCCTCAGAGAAATATCTTTTGAGCTGAATTCAGAAGGATGTTTTAAGATGTTTTAAGATTATCAGATATCTAGAGACCTCCAGGAAAGGGAAAGAAAGCAGCAAAGTCCACAAGAACAAAGGATCAGGGCATTCAAGAAACCCAAAGCAGGCTTCTGTGACTAGACACAGAGTACTATAGGTTGAGTCAGTTGAGGCTGCTGACATAGCAAAGAACCAAACCAACTAAAGATGCTGGTCTTTATCTCCTAAAAAACTGACAAGAAAAAAAATGCTCCCTTTTTACTCTAAACCTAAAATTCTGTCAGAAATGATGCTTTCTTGATTATTTATGTGATATTTTACGTACCTCATTTACTCCTTCCTCCAAGATTCTATTGTCCAATGCCCTTTAACAAAACAAAGTGAACTTCTAGACAAGTGTCATTTCTTAGATCCCAGGTACACTTGTTTCCCAAGAGAACATTCTCAGTTCCTGACCACTGACAGCATTTACTTCTGAACGCTAATATTGCTATGGGCCACTTCCCTAATATATGTGCTAAAATCTATGCATGAATGAATGTACACTTTTGCAATATAGTTCCACAATAAATTACAACAGACAAAATCTTAAAGCACAGAACAAAGTAAACCCTGGGCAAAGTCCACATTATATTTTCATGTTATCATTACTATACAGTCATTTTATATTCTACAATGACTTTGTTTCAAAATCAAATTTTAAAATTCAATCAGACAACATCTAAAAAGAAGCAACTCAGTTAAATAACCTTATTGAAAAGCACATATATTCTATAAACTTGAATGAATATATAATGCAAAAAAATCAATAGGTGGGTTCATAGGAGGAAGGCATCAGTAAAGTATGAGGAGGAGCCCATATAGGGGATGGGGAGAGAAAGCATCTCGTAACAGAACTTTCATTCCTTTACCTCACATGCACACACATGCACATTTGCACACACACACAAACATTCTCTCTTTCTCCCACACACAAGATAAAAGTGGAGGGTAAACAAGAATATCTGGTATATATTTTTTAATTGTTTCCTGCCCCTCTCAAAAGACACTATTTGGACCTCCAGAACTAGATGAATAAGAATGCAATTATGCATCTACTACACTACAGGGCCTTTACTGTAAGGTGGAAGTTTTCCACATTATATATGAGAGGTTATACATATTTTCAGGTTTGGAAGAATGTATATCTCTCCAAGTTTTATACCTTACACACGTTATCCTAGATGCATAAGTTACATGGGTTTGACAAACCAGTAATTCCAAAATCCAGACTACTGTAGCAAGCAAGAGACCATATAAATCCTGTTTCTTCCATACGCTCTCAATTTTCCTAAGCCACCATCAACATAAGACCCATTCAAACATGTAGAGAATTTTTGTGAGTTTATTTGAACCAAACTGACAACAATTGCCAGGAAACAAAACCTCAACACATTGAGAAATGCTCCAGAGAATGGCAGTTTGGCACCTTACTTTATACATTACAATCAAAAGAGGAGCCATAAAGGGGTTACAAGAAATCCAGTGGTGATAGATTAGGGAGGCAGGAGAAAGTAAAGTCGGGGGGAACCTCTGGGACTGGATAAAAAGTAAAACGACAGACACTTTTACACAGGTGGGTACAGGATAGTAACAGTCAACAATTAACATGGAAACAATAGCAATGAGTCGATCTGTGGTCTCCCCCTGGTACGGTGCCTGTGCTTTCAGGGGTCCAGAAAAAGGAAATTTGACATTGCAAAGGTATGTTATCATAGCTATAAAAAGACACCAGACAAGCTCTTTTAAGGCAAAGATTGACTCTGTTAGAAGAAAACACCAGCCTAGGAAATGACTGCTCACCATGAACTGTTTTTAGTTAATTAGTTTTAATTCCAGGCCATCCTTTGTGGTCACTTTAGATTTCTTAGTTTGTAAGGCTGCCACACAGACCTCCCCTTAGCTTGTCAGGTTTTGCATGTGGTCCCTTTTCTTCTACATCATCAAAAATTGTAGATAATTTTTTTTTGCTTCTACAAGTCTGTGTTCTTTATATGTGGCTGCATGTTTTGTCAAAGCTTCTACCACCTTTTCCCACACATACCTTCCTCCCATGAAGAAATCATTCCTTAAGCTGAAGGAGTTTAGGATACCCTGAGGGTTCCTGGAAACATCTGGTCCACTTCTATCACTTCTACCTACCATTTCTATTTTAACAGTTAAAGAGAAAATAGGCAAAGAGAGTAGAGCCATTGGTGAAAATGCTTAATGATGTTAATAAGATAATATTGAAGGCTACAGAACAGCAACCAAGAAAGAAATAAAGGAGGAAAAACACCAACAAACAACAAAAGCAGAATAGAAATGTTTCTCAGAGAGTGAATTTTATAAAATTGGCTGGTCCATTATCCATTTTATTACATTTTACTTTCTTGATGCAGTGGTTTTGGGTAGAATTTACTCCCCTAAAAGCACTTTCAACATCTACTGAGAGAGTATTTTGCATCTGTAGTGGCAAAGTAAATGATTATATATATACATATAATATTATATATTTATATCACACACACACACACACACACACATATATAATTAGTAAAAGTAGCCTAGCCGGGTTGCTCAGTTGATTGGAACACTGTCCCATACACCACACCAAAAGGTCGCCAGATGAATTTCCAGGTCAGGGCATATATCTAGGTTGCAGGTTCAATCCCTGGTGGGAGGATGTATGAAAGGCAACTGATTGACATTTCTCTCTCACATTCTCTCTCTCTCTCTTCTTCCCTCCCTCCTTCCCACCTTCTTTCTCTTTGTCTCTCCCCACCCTCTTCTCTGTAAACTCAATAAACATACTCAGATCAGGATTTTTTTAATTAGGAAGAGTATAACAGCATGATATAATAGTAATAATGAGTTTTGAAATTATAAAGGCTGGATTCAAATATCTGGTCTGCCAATAATTAATGGTATGACTTTGAACAATTTACAAAACCTTCAAGAGACATAGTTTCCTTATCTACGAAATGGGAACAAAAATGCTGACCTCATGGAGTTACTATGAAAGTCAGTAAGACTTCCTTTGCAGTACTGAGTAGACACTCAATACAAGATGGTTTTTATTATTAAAAGTATTATATTTTATAATAATGATTAAATTGACTCTATCATGTATGTATTATCTAGAGATCAAAACTTTTTATTTACCTAACTGAATTTAAGAAATTCCCAGCAATTTCTCACCAAATAACTTATCACTTGAGATGTCATATAAAAAATATAAATCTCAAACACTGCAATGTTCTTAGATGCTATGAGACCATGACATCATACTTACTGACAGGACCATGAGTTTTCAAAGCTAGGCAATGTGACATGCCACAGAACCCAGGCAAAACCACCCCAGTGTTGGCCTCATGTTATTCCTCTGAGAAAAGAGAAACAAAGCTTTATATTACCATAGACATCAACAGAAAAACAAACAAATTAACAAATAATGGCTTTATTAAGCTTAGGCTGAACAAAAGATAAAGGATATTTTGAAATGCAGCACACCATGCAGTCTGGGGTGTGACTGTGGACACTGTGGTCTCTGTGAGTGATAATCTCTAGAACTGCATAGTGCATAGCACTCACTTGGGGTCATAGAAAGTGGTCCTCAATGTACCCAGACTCAAGGATTTTTAGTGAACAATAAAGAAGAAAAAAAGATGGATTTGAAGGTAAGGATTGTAATTTGCCTTGTGAAAAGATCTCAGTTTATAAAACACCTCATTACCAGCAGCCTTTGAACAACAGGTACCCTAACTGCATTTAGAAACATCAAAGGCGGCATAGCTTTCCAGGAACACATCTCATTCTGTCCGTGATTGGCATGACCAGTCAAAAGAAAAGGTCTTGTGCATAGGAAGCTGTCTAGAAGTAAACAAGATGCAGGATCCAAGTCCCAGGTGCAGCAGGTCACTGTGGAGAAGCAGATTTCACACCGGTGGCCCAGACCAAACTAACTGCAAATACAAACTCAGAACCCAGCTGAAGTGCCCAACTTTAGAAAAGGAAATTTTTAAGTTGAAAGGGAGGCAAGGCTAGAAAAGGGAAACACTACAGATAGGAATACTGGCACTTTCCAGGATGGCTGACCAAAAACTCAGCAGTTCTCCAGCTTTCTCAACAGAGAGAAATGCTGACCGACGACCTCTATGTATGGCAAAGCCAGAATGTGAATCAAATGTGGGTCAATAGATTAATGAATCTCCTTTGGTTTAAACATCCCACCTATTAGCCAAGCAAATAAATAAATTATGCATTTCACCTTTCTTTCCTTCTTTTCTTTTTTCCTCCTTTCTTTTCTTTCTTCTTTCTTTTTCAGGTAATATAGTCTGTGAATCAATTATTTATGGCTATGGGTAAGTACCTTTGGAAGCCAAATCTCTAGCATGTCTTACTTGACAGAAAATGATAGACTTTATAGTTTTAATTACTCACTTCAAAGACTTGGATTAAACAGGAAAGAATAATCCACCAAAATGAGCAGGGCCTCCAACTATACTGAAATATAAAACCATAACTATTCACATTCCAATGAATAAAAAGTGACACCTACTTAGGATAAAGTAAACTAGTGAATCCAAGTAAGAAATTTGAGCAGAGCTTTCATGTGGGCAAAATAATATACAAAATATAACTAGAAAATAACAAACAATAACCAAGAATATAGAATATGCCCATATTAGCAGAAAAATAAATAAATAAGAAATGTAAATTTTAATTTTCCATTACCATTTAGACCCTTATGCCCCCCACACTCCACCACAATCCCCACATTGTTGTCCAAAAACTAAATTAAAATAAATACAATAAAAATAAATTAACAAAAGTGACCACAGAGGGATACCAACACTATTAGCTATGTTTTACTTAGTAGGCTGATTCTGGGTACACTGTATTATTCTTTATGCTATCATATGTCTTATTTCATTAGTAAAATTATAAGACCTTTACTTTGAATATATGCTCTGGTAAACCTTTTCTTCAGTGGTTTGAATGGGGGAATACAGGTCTCCACATGTTTTATAAATAAAAGGGAAGTATATAAAAATGTAAATTTTCAAATGATAAAATAGGAACCAGAATGCCAGGAGTAATCAATTTTCTATCTTTAATGGAAACAAATTTTTAAAAAACTATCAAGAGAAGAATTGCCACAGCCCCGAAACAAGAAATCTTTTCTGAATAACTAAAGAAATTATTTACCCAAAGAAAATATCCACTGAATGAAAAAGTTATTCAGCAAGTCTTCAATGTAAGAGTGGAAAACCTGTGTCTAAACATCTCTCTAGTCATCTTTCCCACAAAGAACTGAAGCTGTGGCTTGAAATGACCAGAAATCTCAGATAAACGCAGCCTGACGCTGCCAATAATATCTGCAGCATCAATGACAGTTTCCATAATACCTCCATATTCACTTTGTAGCTGGGGAAAGTAAGAGGAAAGTCCAGGGTCCAGAACAGAAGTAGAACAGAAGCACATCTGGGGCTGAGTTTGCAAGTCACTGTCTGAAGGAAAATGGACATTACCAGGATGACTTCCGCGATGTTTTTATCTTACCCACTCCTCCATGCCGATTACTTAGAACAGGGCCTTACACAGTAGGCTCTCAATAAACATTTGCTTCATTTATATTGAATGAATAAATTCCATATTCCTGGATTCTTTCTGTTGTTACCAAAGGTCATTTCTTCACGTTCTACTCTTTTGAAGTCCCTGATGACAGCAGAGAATGGCTCTTTATGATTCTATACAAAGCAGCCATCCAAAACAACAGTAAAACTGCCATTAAGTTGCCCTCAACTTCCACATTGCCTACCTGTTTCTCTTGCCTACTTCCTTCAAATGTAACACTTAGGAAGCACTTAATATAATATTTAAATGATATTTAACATCCGGAGTGCTTTCATCTTTAGAGCCTCTTAAAATGAAGTTAATTTAATAAGAAGATTGCAGTGAAAGAACATGCTCTCATCTAAAGCACCACAACGTGAGTAACAAGGACAAAGTAATTGGACAAGTATATACCTTCATATGTAAATATCTTTGCTTAAGGGTGCTCTGTGGGGAAAAACACTGTTTAAATGCCAAATTTTAATAGGGAAAGCTCAATGTATCATTTCCCTTTTGTGTTGAAGCAACTGAGAAATTTCTTCAAACTGAGAGGTGACACTTGCAATTAGCTAAATGTTCATAATTTTTTAAAAAAGATGCAAATAAATCTGGGCTCTGGAAACTAAATATGTGTGTGTGCGTGTGTGTGTGTGTGTGTGTGTGTATTTATATGAAATCTAAGGGAGTTTTACTTAATATGTTCCCAAGGTCATGCTAAAAGTTTTGGTTAGTGCCTTTACTAAAGCTGCCAGGAGAATGTATTTTAAAGCACTTACAAGTCATACTCTATTGGAGGCAGGAAGAGAAAAAGGGCGTGGAGGGGAGGGTGATTCTCTTCCAAGCATCATTGTTCAGGTTTATGACTAAAGCATGAGATGATCTCAGAATAATTGGGTGTCTCTGGGAGAAGTTAAGTGAGTGGATTAATCACCCATTACCTTAAACCACCTGAATTTATCATTTACATACTTTTACATAACATAACCTCTAGTTATTTCTTCCATTTTGTTTTGTTTTGTTTTGTTTTGTTCTGGGGACGTGTGGATTTATAACCTTGTAAACAGACCTAACATGCAAGCCAAAATAAATGTTCCCAAATGTAAGAAATCACTATCATGAACTGATTACACACAGAAACCCTAATAATAATATTAATGCTTACCACTTTTTTTTTGCACATTATCAGTTACTTCTTGCTAGGTCACAAACCAGCCCAAAACAGTAATTTAAAACAATAACCAAGATTTCCGGTCAAGATGGAGGCTTAGTCACACATGGCTTGCCTCTTCTCACAACAACATGAAAATTACAACAAAAATATAGAACAACCATCACTCAGAAACATCAGAAATCAAGCTGAATCGAAATCTGACAATTATGAAATTAAAGAAACCATATCCATCCAGACTGGTAAGAGAGGCACAGATGTGGAACAGGCTGGTCCCACACTCGTGGATAAAAATTCAGGAGGGCTTTCTTGAGAACAAGGAGTACCATATCCACAGCAGGCCCCCCAGATCAGGGTTCCAGTGCTCGAAAGAAAATCCCCACAACTTCTGGCTGCAAAACTCAGTGGGGATTGAGTCTGGGAAAGAAACTACTGGAGCCCCAAGAAGTTCCTCTTAAAGAACACACATAAACTCACCTATTCAGACTCACTCTCTCTGAATTCTTATACTGGGGTAGCAGGTTGAAAGGGACCAGTGGCATACAGGGAGGAAACTGAAGTGTCTGGCATCAAGGCAAGCAGAGGCCTTTATCTCTTTACTAAACCCAGAGCCTGTAAGAGGGTTCCACATCTGGGACTCCATCAACCTGGCTAATACGGTTTGACCTGCTTTGGAGATCCACAGAGGCTTGGGCCCACCCAAGCTGCTCTTCCATAAGAATACCTGGTTTTGGCTCCTAAATCCTATCAAACAAGTAATAGTTGGCTTCAGTGAGCCCTATCAGCAGCTAGACTAGATTCACTGCTTGACTTCACCAAGGATACTCCAAGCCCAGCACAAGAAAGGGCCATTTCATATTGCTTTACAGCTCAGGCAAAGTGCTGCAGGCAAAACACAGGTGGCTTGGCCTGCACCACCCAAGAAACTCCAGGGCCAGTGCACCCAATGGACAGCTACAGACCATGTTGCCACCATGCCAATGCACAGGTGATCCTCCACAGAGGGAGTAGATTGAGGAACAGTGGTCACAGCCAGTTTTTACAGCTGACTGGTCTGGGTATATCCCTCCCATGGATCTGCCAACAGCAACCAAGGCTCAACTATAAGAGGAGAGTAAACTTAGCCAACACAAAAGGCACACCTTGAGTACCCAGTTTGGGTGATAGGGGAGGCTGTGCCACTGGACCCTGCCAGACATCTACCACTTTGGGCCACACTACCAAGACATGGAGTCAAAGCAGCTCTACCTAATACATAGAAACAAACACAGGGAGGCTGCCAAAATGAGGACACAAATAAATATGGCTCAAGTGAGCGAACAGATCAAAACTCCAAAAAAAGAGCTAAACAAAATGGAGATGAGCAACCTTTCAGATGCCAAATTCAAAATATTGCTTATAAGGATGCTCAAGAAACTTAGTGAGGATTACAGCAGCATAAAAAAGACCCAATTAGAAATGGGGAACTAATTTAAATAAAGAACAATTTACAAGGGAACAACAGTAGAGTGGATGAAACTGAGAATCAAATCAATTGTTTGGAACATAAGGAAGAAAAAAAACAACCAGGCAAAACAAGAAAAAAAAGATTTTAAAAAAATGACAATAGTATAAACAGCCTTTGGGACAACTTCAAGAGGTATAACCTTCACGTCATAGGGGTGCCAGAAGGAGAAGTAAAAGGGCAAGAAACTGAAAATCTATTTGAAAAAATAGTGAAAACTTCCCTAATTTGGTGAAGGAAATAGACATGCAAGACCAGAATGCACAGAGAGCCCCAATAATGAAGGATGCAAAGAAGCCCACTCCAACACACAATATAATTAAAATGCCAAAGGTCAAAGATAAAGAATCTTAAAAGTAGTAAAAAAAAGTTAGTTATCAGATGGCTGCCAGATGGGAAAGCAGAGGGGGAGAATGGGTGAAGAATTAAGGGGATTAAGAAGTACAAATAGGTACTTATAGAATAGCTATGGGTCTGTAAAGTACAGTAGAGAAAATGAAGTAGCCAAAGAGCTTATACACATGGCCCATGGACATAAACAACAGTGGGGGACTGCATGAGGGGGTAGGGGGCACTGGGTAAAGGGGGGGAAAGGGGGAAAACTCAGGCCAACTGTAAGCATAATCAATAAAATATAATTAAAAATAGTTTCTTTAATGAATCTAAACAGACTCTATAGGGTCAGCTGGGAAGTCACATTGATCTGAGCTCATCACACACCTGGTAAATGGGCAAGGACTGGTGGGGGATGACTGGCTCTGCTCTACAGACCTCTCATTTTTCTCGGGGTGCCTCCAAGACATATGTGACAGTGGCAGTAGGAATTCAGAGAGAACAGAGCTCACCAGACCTTTAGAACTTATCAGAAACAGCCCCGAGAAGAGCACTCTATTGAAGAAAACAAGTCTCAAATGGTGGGAAACAGATTCCACCCCTTGGTGGGAAACATTGTAAAGTCATATTGAAAAATGAAAATTGGAGGCCATTTCTACATTCAGTATACCACATCTGCCTAGTATATGCCAGGCACTGTTGTTTGTACATTACATACTTTAAGTACATTATTTCAATTATATTCAAAATAACCCCATGATGTGGGGAAAAGGAAATCAATGCTTAAAGTGAAATAATAACCTGCCAAGATTGCATAGCTAACCTCCATAAAAATTTCAGAAGAAATATCAATTTAGGCTTTGCAAGGGGCTTTTATATAATCTCTCCTTTTAATATGGACAATGGTAGTAGGTAAAGCAGGGGATATTCACATTTTACAAAGGGTGACTTAAAATGCAGGAGGAATTGATAAAACTTCAGTCTCCTCACTCTGAAACCAAGTCTCATTCCTCATCTCACTATCTCATGACTCCCAAATAAATAATGATTGTAGGATTTCCAAACCACAGAATTGAAGTAGATCCACAAGGGTGAATTCAAAAAATACACATATGCTACATCTCAAAATTAGCTGGTTTTGCTGAAATTAATAAAAAAATGGCCATTAGGTATGAAAATCTTAATGCCAAATGCCCACTAGCATCTGGAGAACTTTTAAAAAGGCAAACAAGGTGTATGTTCTTTTTCTTTAGCACAAATGAAACTTTTCAGGCATGTCAATCATTTTTCTTTCTCCGTTATATACAATCAACTTCTAATAAGCTCTCATTTGACTTTGCAAAAGTTATTTACTTCTCACAAACAATTTTCCTGATTTACAAACTCAGGGATTGAACTGTATGGCTTTTCAGAACCCTTATATGAACCTGAGACTATAAGTAACATTCTCAGACTATAAGTAACAAAACCTATGAAAATTGAGTAATTAATACTTGCTATTTTTAGCAATTTGATTTAAATTACCAATGAGATATCTATTTCTTCCCAATTTCACAATTCATCAAATAGTGCCTCAGTTTCTGTCCCATGCATGCACCCCCCCACACACATGCACACAGTCAAGGATATGGGATGCCCATGTAACTGTTTGAGTGATGCACAAAGGCATTGATCTCTACAGTTAGAGTCACATAATTAAAATGAAGGCTTGCCCCCATCCATGACCAATGTAAAAATTTACAACTAATATACTGTGGAAATTAATAAACAGGAATATCATTTAAAATGGAGTCAGGACACAGGGAGAACCCTCACTCTCTTGTCACTCAATACACACTACTGACCCCAACAGGAAGAGAACTTGACTATTTATCTAGTCAGGAAGCAGAGAAGACTCTTCCATGTCCAAAAACAGCTCAGCCAATGACAGACTTCCATAAACCAGCCAATGAAAAGTCACTAGAAGGATGTACTTACCTGTAGTTCTTTGATGTTCCTGAATAAACTCATTTTGCTGGAGAAATATCTAACTCTCTATTTGTTTAAGGTCAGCATTTTAAAATGAGATGAAAATAACCTCCCCAAAACAGGAAAGAAATTGAAAAAATTGCTGTTCTTCTGAATTACTAACTGTCAGAATAACACTTCTGAAATGACTGAAAATAACTTCACTAGGTGCTAAAATATTTCATGATTAGTTTGGTTAACACTTAATTTCTAAGATACCTTAGTATAAGCAGTAAGACAGAAGTAAAATTTTATCCTAAAGCATACTATCTAAAGGCACCATTTTCTGGGCAATACCAGTTTGTCAGTTATCATATGGGGATTAAGAATGCCTACTGAACACAGCTGTTTTGATAATTAAATGAGATAAGACACACAGCATAACACTTGGCACATAAGAAAAACAATAAAAATTGCATATCATTATATATCAAAATAATACTAAAATTGCACTTTTCAATTTTGAAGGGTTTTCACATAGACTTCTTCATTTAGTTTTTATATACATATACATATTTCAATTATAGGCAGATGAATCATTGTATCTCCCCCAGAGTTTTAATGTGTGAAATTCCTTGCACAAATCTGCAAAGCTAACAAAGAAGCAGAGCTGAGATTTGAAAAAAGGTCTTCGGCATCCAGCTCCAGCCTTCTTCCTGCTGGACCACAGCCTTACCATAAAATGTTCTTTCCACAATCAATCCACTTACATAAAGCATTACATGCAGGCCAGTGAATTTTTAATTACGTCTTTAAAAACAAATGCATAGGTATGCCTCACTCTGTTAGAGAACTAAACAAAGACACTTACAGATCAAATTCTTGTGAAGATAATTCTCTTTTTCCATTGCATCTTATTATAAGAAAATGAGAATATAATTTAACTTAACGTTTATTGTAAGTTAAATCAAAATCAAGAATGTTTTATTTGTATAGTTCTTTAACCTCAAAGAGTAGTATATAGATTCAATTTGGGACTGTTCAATCTTCTATTCTTCTAGTTATTAGAAAAATAGAAAGTTCCAAATTAAAAATATGATGACACTTAGCATTCACCAATGCTAATGTAATAAAAACGGGTTTCAATTATACCGTTGCATCTTATTGGGTGCTGTAACTAGAATAAACGTATTTCTATAGAAAATAGAGTCCAGCCATTGTTAATATAATGAGAACAGCTTGTGCAACATTGATGTAACCTGGCAGCCAAAGGGGGTGGACTGGAATGTGCATGTGTGAACAATGACAACTTCACTGTACCAGTCAGTGGAGCAATAGATGCCATTGAATGAGCATGTGTACTGTGTGGCTGTCACATTCAAAATGACCGAGTGGGCAAAGCAACAAATCTGTATCAAATTTTGTATTATGCTTGAATACTCCTCCACATAAATTATTTGGATGATTCAGAACGCCACAGCTATGAGCAACTAGTGATTGGCAGCCTCATCACAACGATGCACGTGCTCAGGCATCATATCTCATGAAGAGATTTTTGGAAAAACATCAAATTATCCAGGTGACTCTGGCCCCTTACAGCCCAGATTTGACACCCTGCAACTCCTGGCTTTCCCCCAAACTAAAGTCACATTTGAAAGGGAAGAGATTTCAGACCATCATTGAGATTCAGGAAGATATGGTAGGGCAGCTGATGGCAACTGAGAGAACTATGTGAGGTCCCAAGGTGCCCACTTTGAAGGGGACCCAGGAATCGTTCTTCTTCTATATTGTATTTTCTTCAATACATGTCTCTGTTCTTCCTATTGCCTGGCTAGATACCTTCTGGACAGATCTCACCTGTGTAAATTTAATATTCTGTACATATAGCATAGTCTGAAAATAAGAAGTATCATTCCAATTTTATGAATAGAGCATTAGATTTCATCAGTTTCATTGTGAACTTCATAATTTAAGAATGCATTAAAATCGAATCTTTAAAATTTTTTCTTTGTTAAAGAGCAGTGTTGACTTATATGCTAGTGATTGTTACCACAAGCAACAGATTAAAAAGTCATCAGACAGATGGCAAATCTAACTAGAATAAAGTGCACAAAATATATGATTATAATAATTAAACATATTTTAATTGCTAGTAATTTCTACAAATTGCTCAAAAAGCTAATTTTAACAACATTTGAGTAAACTAAGTTGTTTGTTCCCATTTCTATTCAGTATCTCAACAATAATGTGGATCCCAAAACATTCTAACGGTTCAAATAAATGAACATATATTTTTTAAATAGTGTGAAGAAAAATGTAATTATTATTCATTTGTTCCCAATGTTTTTCTGAAAGTGACTCTTTTTTAAGTCTTATGATTTAAATTAGTAGGAAGTGCTGCTACATAAATTAACCTAAAAAATACCAACATGGCAAATTTATGCTCATCTCATACAATACAAACAATAAAACCAAGACCTATGCAGGTCAAGCAACAAGGACCCTATAACATGAAAAGTTGTGTTTAAAAATATTTGCTTTTTTACAAATTTTCCACATTAATATTTTCATATTAATTATTAAACTGTAATTAAAATTACAAACATCTTTTCAAACATTCAAACATGTGTGGTAATTGGTTGGCATCATCTCTCTTTTACTATTTTTTTAATTTTATAAATATGTATAGGGATATAATGATTTACAGTACTAGTCATAGAAGTTTATTGCTCTCAGATGGACAAAGAGACCAAGTAAAGAGCCAGTCAACATCAAAGTGAAGAAGTTGTTATATGGCCTCTACAAGAGAGGGAAGTTAGTATTTATTGAATGCCGACTGAAATAATGACTAAATGACTGTAAACATCAAATGCATGAACATCCATTACTCAGAAAGAGAGCAGTACCGTAAACTTGCCGCCATTACACACATTCAAATATCATTGGCTAACAGTCTCAGAATCTTGAGTCCACATATCTGACAAAATTTAAGCAAGACCCTTGGTAAACAAGTAGAAACAAGATATATGATATTAATATCATTCTTAAAATAAGTATATTCAACATGTTAGATACATTTAAATGCATTATTGCTGTGACTTTGGTATATAGGACAAAATTCTGAATGTAACTTGTACAGCTTATGAATTTCTAACATTATTCAAAGGTTATTCAACTGCATGTTATTCATACATTTCATTGCCAAATAAATTATTAATAAAAAAGAATTATATATTTTTAGTTTCTTATTAAATTCTAGTCATGTTTTATTATGACATTTTTGTCATTTCATTTGTTTGTTTTTGATAGCAATGATCTTAAATAACCATTCCCACTCACTTTCAACTTGGTTTTGATCCCAGTGCTAATTATTACCATTATTTTCATTGTTTTTGATCTGGCAAGTCATCTTCGGGGTCTCAAAACTGCTGGAGCTACTTAGAACACAAAACATTCTGGGGATGCTTCACTGCCTAATTTCTCTGTGCTGTTAACCCCATAGTCAAGATGGCAGGATCCAGAAATCAGTATGATAACATTATTCATAATGTTGTCAGTATTCATTATGTATATCATACATAACTGATAACATAATTACGATGCATTTTCTATTAAAGCCCATTTTATTGAGCACTTTTGAAGCAATCAAACACTATGCCTAACCAGGGATATAAATAGTAGCTGTAAATAATGTTGACTTACAATTATGTTGTGAATAATCTTTCTTATGAACACTATCACACTTATTTTCTATAGACTTTTCCAAATTTTCTTACCATTAAGTTCATCTTTAAACTCAGGATTATGTATTATTTTCAGCTAACGTGATTCTCCCACTACAGTAGAAGCAACACTAACGTAAACTAGTCTATGGTGTCTGTTATGGAATTAATCACTCTTATTGACCTAATCTCCAATAGCTGTCTGATCAAGTCCCCGGCACCCCCCAACCTCCTCCCCACTGTAGTGGGTCCAGTGTGACAGAGTGCACATGCAACACTCAGACTGGAGTGGTCAAATTCATTTGTAATGTGAATTCTGCTATAGCATTTCGGTTTATGATGGAAAGTAGATGCCCTTATCAAATGTTCATCCAATTAAGTTATGGTTTTAGGGCTAGTTCTACAGTTTTAAAAATCTTTTTGACCTGTTTAATAAAGATTAAGGGAAATGTGGAGATAGCTTATAGGATAAATTATATATTACTCTAAAAAATTCTGAAAAAGGAATCACTTTTTAAAACCTAAGAACTACATTTATATCCTTCACATTATATTTTTAAATAATCTCCTTTATTAAAATGGAGATTCATTTCTGTAAAGTAATGTTGGTCCCAAAAGGTAACATATAATGTAGAAAAACAATTAATCTTTTTATGAACAAAGAAAAATATTTTCTAATAAAATATTATTAACTTACTTTTCTCAAGCTGCTGGGAGGAAGTACAACTTGCTGGTGATATAACAGTTCATAAATGTCTTTTTACTTCGAATACTACAGACTACATAGTTTTAACTTGTCTCAGTTTAGCTAAGCAGTGGTGCCACTTTGACTTTCTCCTCCTTATAGGCCTCTTCTGATGAAGATCCCAAAAAGATTTATGAACCCCCTTCTATGTGACTGCAGTGAGGAGTAGGCCTGGTTCTGCAGTTTGTTTACTACACAAACGATGCCAATTGCAGTGATGAGTGAGCCCCGAAATTTAGTTTGCACTCTGTCTGTCAAATGGTGTGCCTTGTAGCAGTCCTGACAGGGTCTAGAAACTTAAAGAAAGGGGTGCACCCTTTTATAATTTTGTGCTCCAGTATGGTCACTTTTTGCCACTCATCTGTCAAGATAGAGTACCTTTTATTGTCATTGCCACAAGGCGATATGCATGTTAACATAGACTTGCCTTTATATATGCAGATAAAATGAGAATCACCCGACTCCTTCTTTGCCTTCATTCTTCACATCCAAATGCACCATTACATCTGTCTCTTATCCCTCCACCACTGCCTTGCCTTAAAGCTTCATCTTCTCTAAAGTGGAACACTTTGCCTTTGAATTGGTCTCTCCTTCAGTCCCTCTAGGTTCTCAGGATCTTATTCATATCTCCACTGCCTGCTTACCAGTTGGCCTCAAATCTTATAGTCTACCCTCATCCACCTCCATTGACCTCAATTCCTTCATACTCAGCATGAACTGGAATGTGTCATAGCCACTCCAGTCTATATGGTCCTCCTCACATGTCCCCACTGCCTGGCATCCTCTGTGCCTTCACTTCTCCTCTGTCTGACTTGTCGATTTTCAAGTCTCAGCTCAGACACCATCTCCTCATGACAGCCTTTCAAGCCTCCAGTATCCTGGGTTAGATGCTGCTCTCCTGATTCTGCAACACCTTTTACATACCCTGTGTGGCACTCACTGCACAGATTTGCAGACCTCTATTATCTCACCACTGAGGCTGCTTGAGGAAAGGAACTCTTACCCTCCGGTATAATCTCAACACCTAAAACAGCACCAACACACATAAGGACAGGAATAAGTTATCATTTGGAAATATATGGAAGAAGTATGGGGTTGAAAAAAACATTAACGGTCATTTACCTAAACCTTCAATTATAGACAAAAATTATTCTTAGCTGTTATTCCCAATATAGATTTTTCAAATCACAGAAGTCTGGGGCTGGCTTTAGCTCAGCGGTTACTTGGACATCACATCCAGGAAGTCTGGCAAAACAACAAAATATCCAAATGCTTAAAAAGTGCTAAATGTAGGGTCATAGTTATAGGCCATTAAAATTGGCATCTGAGATGTTTTGGATGATGTATTCAAATAACACTTTTCTAATTATAAAGATAAAATATTCTCATTGCAGAAAATTTAGAAAATATATAAAAGATTAAATAATTAAGTACAAAACAGCTGAAATATCATCTAGACATAACTATTATTATATAAACTGCTAGTCTTTCTTTAATGTCAAACCAATAATATTAAACATAATGTGTGTACATCTATATATACACATATATATACACATATGCATATATATACTTCATTGAACAAGCTAGATTAAGTGGAATGTAAAGAAAACAACTTCGTTCTCTTTTCATTGTCTTTCAAACCTCCTCTATTTTATTTCTCTTTCCTGTCCTTGGAAAATAGCTAAGGCCAAATCCAAAGCTTTCTGATACATTTGAGGTATGTAATAACCAGTCTAATTTTTATGTATAAATCTTGATTTTATAACTGTGTTGTCTCTGGCCTTAGTTTGGAGAGACGGGCATGTGAAAAGGAAATGATTGCAAAGTTCACTCTCAATCATGACAAAGTCTCCGAATATTGCCTCTTTCTTTCAAGAACAGCGTCCCTGGGCCCTTGCCAGGGTGGCTGGGTTAGTTGGGGCACCATCTAGGTCACCAAAACATGAAGGCTCAATTCGCAGTCAGGGTATAAAACTAGGTTGTGGGTTGGATCCCCGGTCAGGGTGTATGCAAGAGGCAACCAATTGATGTTTCTCTTTCCCATCGATGTTTCTCTCTTCTTCTCCTCCCCCCCCTCTCTCCCTGCCTCTCTTAAAAAATAAAAATAAAAAATAAACATATAAAAATAAGAAGAAGTTTCTCTGGAACTCTAGGATCCACTTGCTTCCACAACCCATCAACCCATCTGCGGTTTGCTGAGGACCTCCCCCTGCAATGCTCACTGGGCCATGATCTCCCACTGCCGTAGTCCACTGCATGTAGACTCATTCAGGCACTGACACATCCTAGGTGTCTAGTGCTTCTGTAGTTCACCAGACCCAGGACCTCCTCCCCATTCCCAATGGAAGAATTGAGGTCTAGTTTCAATGCAACTTTCTCTCACTGCTCTGATATCCCAGACAACTTCAGCTAGACTTTGGTCTTTGACTTCTTTATGGAAAAATCAGGCAACAGTCTCTACTCTCCAAAGAATGAAGATCAAATTACTCCAACATGTACCTCCTCCACACCAAACTTGCTCTGATAACAAGATAGCAGGAAGTCCCAGAATGATTTTGTAACACAGAAAATTAGTATTAAGTGTCCCTTATGAAACTCCAGATATCTCCCAAACAGTTCTATATATCATCCTCACTCAGATTTCCTCCACGGTAATATCCAGCTAAACTATATTGCTATATATCGTTACCAGGATATTGACATTGAAACAATCACTGGTCCTTTTCAAATTTCCCCAGTATTACGTGAACTGACTTGTGAGTGCATGTGTATTTAGTTCTATACAATTTAAAAGCATGAGTAAGTTCATGTACTCACCACTATAATACACATACGGAAGAGCTACAACACCACAGAGAATGTTTGTGTGGCCTTTTGAAAAGCTTATTCAACTCCACCCTTAATCCAAACCTGGAAACCATTAATCAGTTTTCCATTTTTATAATTTTGCTATTTCAAAAATATTATATAAAAATCCATAGAGTGTGTAACCTTTTGGAATTGGCCATTTTTATTCAGCATAATTTCCTAATAATCCATATAAATTGTTGTATATATTAATTGATCATTTCTTTTTATTACCGAATTGTATTCTGTAGTATGAATACCAGTCTGTTTGTTGTGTTTTCATTTCCCTGTGATAAATGCCCAAGAATGCAATTTCTGGATGGTGTATTAAAAACATGTTTAGGTTTATAATAAAATACAAAACAGTCCTCCAGAGTGGCCATTTTACCTTCCCAGAAGCAAAGTATGAGTGATCTAATTTCTCTACCTCCTTGCCAGCATTTCACATTATTTCACACAGTCTGATAGTTGTGTACCAATATCTCACTGAGTTTTTAATTTTCATATTCCTAATGGCTAATGATGAAGAACATCTTTTCATGTGTGTTTTTTCCCATCTGTACATGCCCAGTGGAATGTGCTCAGTGGAATCTCTCTTCATATCTTTAGCTCATTTTTTAATTGGATTGTTGTATTTCTGTGGCTGAGCTTTGGGATACTTTTATATCTTTAAGATACTAGTTTCTTGTCTAATATATGGCTCGTAAATGTATGGACGTTTTGTAGATAAACTATTTTAATTTTGATGAGGTGCAATTTTTCAATTTTTCTTTTTTAAAAATCATACTTTTGGTGTAAAGCCCTAACTCTGGAGATGTTATATGTTTTTCACTAAAAGTTATATAGTTTTGTCTCAGCTATTCAGTTTGAATCAATTTTTGCATGAGATGTTAGGGTTAGTTTAAGGTTCATATTCTGTCTATCAATTTCCAATTGTACCAGTACACATGTAAGTTTTGAATACACTATTCAGAAATTGTATTTACTGAGTGCTCACATTTGGACATAGTCAAGTGAATCCATCCCTAGGTTCATGCCTACCTGGAGGCAACTGTCATCACGACAGCTCTAACTGTGATAATGACACCAGGTTTGGATAACTTGGAAGGACAAAAGAAAGCACACAAGCAAAAATTGTCTTTATTAAAACAAAACAACCCAGAAAAATACTGGCAGAATTTTTAACTGATCATTACTAATCTTTGCTTAAGTATTATTTAGGAAAATTTGTTAAGAGTAAAATATTTCCAAAGTTTCCAAAGAGGAAAACCTGTGATCATATTAAACTTCAATTGCTTTCAAAACAGCTAAATCAGATCTGTACACTTGCTATGGTACTAAATAAACCAGATTTGGTCACAGATGGCAAATATTTGAGAGACGACCCATTGCTTTCCAGCTCTCTTCCATAAAAACATGAATTGAGCACCCTTGATGCTGCAGATATCCTTACCTCAACAGTAATTTATGACCAGGTAAAGCTCTAATGCACTAAGTCACTGTATGTAATAAATTAACTTCTCTTCTTTAGCATGGTACTAGTTACCCACCATCCTTGGAAGCATACAGAAAATAAACTCTTACAAATGATTTTTACTGCAAGGAAACTCACTTAAAAAAGATTGTAAGAATATAGTTTGCACTTTATATCTTTTAATATACTGTGGTTCAATATTATTTTTCTGTAATAGTTCTAATTATCCCCTGATTCACCCCCAAAATGGCACTGAGTTACTAAATTATATTGACTCCTTGGGGCTTTCAAGCACCTTGTAACAAATTACTTCCCATCTAGACAATATTGTCTAATATTCAATTACATATGCTTTCTTCCCATAAAACTTCCCAATTTCATACATGACTTGATTGCCTGCTGTCCTTCCCTTGTTTCTAAAATATATTTATTTGCCTGATAAGCAACTTCCTTTTTTATTTCTTATGAATACATAGGTGCCTATAGTGTCATGGAATGTGTTAATTTATTAAGGACTAAAATATTTTTATTTCTCCATAATATCTCCATATTAGCCATTATATCTAACATACTCATCCACTGTATTTAACCTACCCAACTTGGAATTTTTTAAAGGTAGAAAATGCAAAAACTAACATAAAACATCAAGGCTTCCTCTCATCGCTTTGCAAAACTGTTTCCAAAAATCTCTCAGTTGTTAAAGATTGAAGATACTCTTCAGTGTGCTAGGACTCAGACATACAAAAGAAATCTATAATGTATTTGCCCTAAAAAAGCCAACAGTCTAATTTGAAATAAAAGATTAACCCAAATTAGCTAATTAAAAAGCAATGCACAGGCTATGAAAGTATACACAGGTAATTAAGGTGTAATGGTAGTATTCAGAAAAATTTCTAGATGACAGAAAACAAATGCCTGGTTTTCTGGGCCAAGGCACAGAAGACTGAAAGAAGATGTCATGAGTAATAGAAAACATTTCAGGACCAATCGCTGTGTTCATTAGGTATCAGAGTGCAAATCCCAGGGTGAATAACTCACTTTTCTACCCACTACCAGAAGCTGTGATGCATACTGATTTACATTGGTAATACAAATAATCTTCTACAGCTCAAAGTCTTCAAATGTTAATTAGAGCATTCCTAGGTAACAGTCCAAAAACATTTTGTATTCTAATTGTCTTCATGAATATGGCTTAGATTTTTTAATGTAATAATTTACTTACCACATGAAGGACTATGAGTGAAAAAAATAAAATAATAGGCCTGACCGACGTGGCTCAGTTGGTTGGGTGTCATGCTGCAAAACAAAGGGTTGTCTGCTTAGGCCACATGCCTGGTTTTGCCTTCTATCCCTGGCCGGGCTTGTGTGAGAGTGAGCCAATCAAAGTTTCTCTCTCACACTGATGTTTCTCTCCTTGCCTTTCTCCCTCCCTTCCCTTCTCTCTAAAAATAAGTGAATAAAATCTTTAGAAAATAAAATAATAGATAAAACAATAATAATACTTACTTGTAAATTTATAATGGCACTTATACACTAGAATGATTGCTATATTAGGGTTGTTTTTTAACTAAAATGACTTACTGTTCCATATCAAGATAAAATTGCAGAATTTTCTTTTCTGGTTTCATGAAGTTTAAAATTTTATAATGAACACCAGGTAATATTATTAATGTATAATAGGCATTTTTTACTTTTTAGAGTTTCAGTGTCTTCTCCTCCCCAAACCCCAGAAGGGTTCATATTACTTATTACACAAGTAATCAGTCTGAAAGGTTAATTCACTAAGTGTGTTAGCCAAAGCAATCTTTCGGAATGAAGGTACAGTGGCTGACAGCATCAGTTTAGTAGAGGCCCTCCTACAATGGCCAGAATAAATACATTTTGCTTAAATGTCTTCAGTAAGTTCCACTTAGCAACACTTAGCAACACTTACAGAAACACCAAAGAGCTTTAATGAGCAATGAATGAATTTATTCTATTTATGAATAGTACCATATTGATTTTAACAACAAGAAGTTGCCAGAGTTTCCCATAAATCATTTCTGTGATTCCTCCAGAGAGGCCATGTCTCTGTAGTCATAGGCAAATGTATTTTTAATTCACTTTATGAATGGCTTTAGAAATACTGAATGATGCACACTATGCTCTAATGGTCTTTTTGAGCACACCCAAGCACAATATTCTTAGAACAGGTGTTAAAGGAGACACTTTCTGTGAGGGTTTTCATGAAGATTCCAAAGCCAAGAACCAAGCAAGGGGTGCATAGTGTTCCCCACCCCCATTTTAAATGGAAGTGCTAGTTCATCAGTGCAGAACTTGCAAAATAATTCTCCAGAAACAGTTTTTGTGAGCCAACTGTCCTCAAAGTTTAAGTCGTCCAAAAGGTTAGAAACTAGGTAGAAGAAAAACATTGAGTTGTTGATATGCTATAAATCCCACCACCACCTCCTCACCTCATACTTTGAAGAAGCTTTAAGGAAAGCACTTCAAAAGATTAAAATATTTAAATTGATGCTTAGGGACATAATAGCTAATGTCTGACGTGTACCTCTGAGCATGCTGTTCTCAGACCCTTGTTGTAGGGTACATTCTAGGGGATTAGAGCATAGTTTACATCGTTCAATAATTTCTAAGTCATTCATAAGTTACATTGAAAGTTGAACGCTCGCCTTAGCCAAGTGGCTCAGGTGTTGGAGCCTCGTCCCACACACGAAACCGCTGCAGGCTCCATGCCCAGTCAGGGCACATGCCTAGCCTGCAGACTCCATCTCCAGCAGTGGAGCATTCAGGGGGTGGCAGACGGGTGTTCTGCTCCCTTCCTCTCTCTCTAAAATCAACGATCATATTATCAAACGAAGATTAAAAAAAGGAAGGCTATGATACGGAATTGGGAAAAGAAAGAGAGGTGCTGGATACAGTTTCCCTGGGAAAGATTATGTAAATTTCTGGAAAATAAGAGGCGGGTACTTAGAGCTTGCTTAGAAACATTTGAAATGAATCTTGTCTAAGAAGAATGCACAGAGGGATGGAGTAACCCTAATAGAGGGGATGTATTTTCAGATTTCCAGGAACTAGGTGAAAAATATTATGCATATAGGCTGAAGTAAATGAATTTCATGTGTCATTAAAAAACGTAACCAAACCATCCCTTTAAGCACCTCTCAGACATCCACGTATCTTTTTGTTTCAATCGGTTAGCTTATGCTGTGGTAACAAACAATCCCTTCATTTTAGTAACTTAAAACAACAAAGATTAGGGTTTTTGTTTGCTTTTTGTTTTGTTTTGTTTTGTTTTGTTTTTTTGGGGGGGTGGGAAGCTTCATCTAATATCATTGTTGTAGGCAGCAGTGGACAGAGGCTGGCTCTTTTCTGAAGTTTTAAGGATTCAGGCTGATGGAACAGCCACCTCTTGATTGCAGTGTCAGAAGGAAAAGAAAGATCTCTAGAGACTGTCACAACAGCTCAGTCTATCAAGGACACCTGTCACTTGAGCTCATAAATCTTAGAACTGGTCCTATGGTCTCACCCAACCACAGAAAGCCAAAAAGTTCAACCCTACCACGTGCTCAGGATGCACAGAAATTTCTGATGAGCACCAGTCATGTCTACGACATCCTAAGGTAAAAAGAAGAGTCCACCAAATGCAGAGGAAGCTTATCCAAGGTTAAATGAATGTCAATCAAGTCAGACCTCACCTTTACTTCTACTTTTCTGAGATTCAACTCAGGAACAGCCAGAGGCAGCCTATTTGAACAGGAAACAAAAGCAAGGTGGCAATTTGGAGGAACAGAGGAGAGGCTGACCAAGCCCCCTTTTCTCCATGAAAAGTGGCCAGCAGAAAGCTGGAGGGAACCTCGTGAGGTAGTAGGAGACTTTACCACTAAATAAATTCAGGACTACCATATTAAGCAAATGGGATATTTTAGAAGTGAGATTATTCATGTGATTAGAAGTGACCACAGAATATTTTTATTTTCTAATAGTGAGTAAAAAAAATATGAAGCCTATCTGAGATTTTATTCATGAGCAAGAAAAGGATTAACTCCACTGAGCAGGTTTGAGTAGTAGAAGCAAAGGGAATAAAGACCTCTTTGCTTCAATAAGAAACTGCTAGGTAAATGCAGTTTGAGTGAATGATAATAGCAGAAAAAATGAAAGAAAAAAAAACTTCAATGTAAGTCTAAATAAAAATAAAACTATCAAAATACCTTTAAAAATCAGAGCAAAATATCATACATAACCAAGAGAATCTCACAAGCATTAAGATAAAAAGCTATTATAAAAATGGGGAAGAAGTTTAGAATTCAGGCTAAAATACCCTGGAGTATTTCCCAGATACATGAAACCAAATTAAAGATAAAAATGCTGTGAGAATCTGACTTGAGTAAAAAACACCTAAGAAAATGCTCCATCACAGCAGAATGAATGGCAGAAAATCTGATTATACTCTGTAACACTGGCCAAATAAGAATGCTGGGGAGAGACGAAAAACATAATTTATTTCCAACAAACTAGATCTAGGCATGGAGTGATAGATAGCCTTTATACCATCAGAACACATTAATAGTGGATCTCCCAGAAGCAAAAACTACCATTAAATCAGTAACTATTGTTCTTTGAATTTCTGTCAGTGATCTAGAAACCATCAAATTAGAAAATGTGAGGAAACAGGATACAAATGTTTGAGGTGGTCAAATATTCAAAACAAAAAGAAGTGAAAACTGATTATTTTATGCAAATCTGCTATAAATGGGAGAGATGGTAAAAAAATCGCAGCTTACAGCCAAAGTAGTTGCTCAACAATCTTCAAATTGTAAATGACTAATGGAATTCATCAGCTGATCCGTCTGTAATGAGGTCTTTAAACTGCAACTGTCTGATGTGTTGCAATCCTATTGCAATCCTATTGCAATGTGTTGCAATCCTATTGCAATCCTAGTTTCGTAATCTATAAAATAAAACTTATATGATATGAAAATTTGAGGAACTATGTTACAAAAAGACAGTAAAAATCCCATAGAAAGAAATGAATTCTAGTTGATGGGTTTTGTTTTTGCTTTTCTGTACAAATCCCCCATTTTGTTTCGAAAAGTGATGTACATTATTGCACTTGAGATTATCTTATCAGTGGCTTTTCATTATCTATTTAATATAGGAATGACTTTATTTGTACAGGTACTGAGTATATAGGTTTATTTTACTCATTTTCTACTCTGTTACCATAAGATCCACGGGAAATGTACAGGGCAGAAAATGTTATCACACCTATTTAATATCAGAAAGCTCACACTTCATGAAATCAAGAGATTGCTCAAAGCTTAATAATTAGCAGTCAATGACAGAGTCAGGATTTCAAATCCAATGTTTAAACTTTTAATCATTGCACACTATCTCCTACACCAACTGGAAATAGTATTAGCAATTGTTTTGGATATAATTTTAAACTAAGTGTTCTAAAAATCACATTTCAACTCATATTCATTCCAAAAATATTTAATATGACCTGACTATATATTCTAGAATATTAAAAAAACAATGGCAAATAAGATATAATTTTTACCCTCGAGGACCACTAGGTTTGGAAAGATAAACCAGTGAGCAAAAGGAGTAACACATTTTAAAAATATATATATAACAAAGAAAGCTTGCAAAAGTAGAGAGACTGCACTTTGACCAGAGATTCTGGAATGGTTTACTGAGAATATGATACTAGGTTAGTTTTTAAAGGATGAAGGATGATAGAAGTTTGCATGAATAATATGGAAATATTATTTCAGTCGAAGAGACCTCAATATACAAAGACTTGCAGATCTATAAAAACTGGAATGGTTCCACCAGTAAGTACTAAATTATTTAACTTTTAAATACTATTTCCAACATTAGAATCTTTGTACAAACTAATTAAATTCATTAGTACTTAATTCTTATAAAGCAATCAGTATACGTGATATCTATATTCTTTTTTTCTCCCACAAGGAGAGCTAAATGGAAAGATGAATGTTTATCCCTCCAAAAGTAATAACTTCTCCCTGGTTTTGTACCATTACTAGCAAGAAAACATCTGATTATTAACCATAAAGCTGTAATTTTAAATTATTAATTTCTACTATATAAAACTGCATATTCTTTCTTCAACTTTATATTAACATAATCATTGAACCTTCATTTCTGAGCCTGAGATGAATGCTTTTAGCTTTACTCCCATAATCCCTCTATAAAATCCATAGTAGGTGCACTTATAAATGAGCAGGAGCAGAAGCTCCAGATCCTGAGGATGGTCATGCAGAGTGCCTCTTCTCAACCATCACGCAGACCTAAGTATTTTGCTAGGCGATATAAGCACCTATAAATAATATGCAGAGTTTATTTCATTTCACTTTTCACATTAATTTAATCAATTAATTATGTATAAAGTGTAATAAATGACAAAATACTTCATTTTAATGCTGTTTATAGTTTCTCTGACAAAGATATACTCTTTTTTTAAGATTTTATTTATTTATTTATCTATAGAGGGGAAGGAGAGAGGGAGAGAAACATCAATGTATGGTTGCCTTTTGTGCATCCCCTGCTGGGAGTTGGCCTGCAGGGAACCCACCTGCAACCCAGGTATGTGCCCTGACTGGGAATCGAACCACGATCCTCTGGTTCGCAGGCCCGCGCTCAATCCACTGAGCTACACCAGCCAGGGCTGATATATTCTAATTGAAAGTCCATGAAGTGCCCTTTGAGAATTTCGAATATAGAAATCACCTACAATATAAATGTTTCCTTCCCAATTTTAGCATCTACTAAATTAAGATGCTATGAACCAACATATGAATATGTTCTAGAGTGCTATCCAGTTATCTTAATCAAAAAGTTCTTCAGGAAAGAATGCACAATAGGGTGCCATCAATCTAATTTAGCTAGGTAGAATGTCTTTATGGGAAACAATGAAAAATATTAACTAGGTCATGTACAGACACATGAAATAATCTGCTACGGACTCCAGTGATTAAGGACACCTACTTGAAGGGGACAAACAACCACTTGAAGAAGGTATGTTGGAAGGTCTATAGCCATGACATGGGTAAATGGACCAGATGGCAAAGGACAGACATGTTAAAGACCCAAGGGAAGAACCTCTGTGCTGCATGTATCTGATAGTATCCTCTTATCCACACAAGCGGGCTATTTGGTATTGCGTTCCCAACTTTCACCCAAATATAACCTGCTATCAGCCTCTACCAGGAGTCCAATCACATTGTCACTAAGGCTTATGTGATTCTGCAATCACAGGAAGCAGTGACATTGTATGAAGTTCAATATAATGTTATACTTGAAAAATTCCCATTTGACATTTATCCTTTCAAGGCTATTCTGGTCTCTCTGACCACTTCGTCCTCTTCCCTCTTACCCACACAGTACCGAGTCTCATTCTTCTCTCGGTTCCTGTGCAATGTGGCTTCCTACTTGGTCAAAGTCTTGGGTAAAAGGGAGCTCCAGGAAGCTTTTTCACTTTGTAAACTATGTATTTCTCTAACAGTAAGTGATTTTATGGTTTGAATGTTCTAATTTTATCATCAGAAAAAAAGGGAAAAGAAATTACAAAGTAAATATGTAGAAAGGGGATTTAGTTAAATTAAATAAATGAATACTGATTTGCATTAGGCAACTATGAATCCCTAATACTTAGGATGATGCACTTGTTCATAAAGAATTCTAAACAGTGCTAGGGATGATAAGGCAATTATCTCAAATGAGAAAAGAGTGTAACAATACAAGGAAAATTAGTGTGGTAGGGAAGTATGGTATGTATTCCTTAGAAAGTTGATGGATGAAATACTGGATACAAAAGGGGAAAAGGTGAAGTAGGAAAGAAGAATATTTGGATTAATCTATTATTTTTAAAAAATGTCCTCTGCTGAGTGCTTACTAGGTACAGGACACCTCTTAGGCAAATCTTCCTGTCCCTCTCACAACCCTCATGGGTAAATACAAGATATAAGACATTCTACCTAGTTTCTTATGTGCACGTAACACAAATTCTCAATCTACAATTAGTTGCTTTCAGTTGATTATAAGTTCTTTCCCAAATTAGCCTGTAAGTCCCTCTAAGGCAAGATAATTTCTGTCCCCTTCCCACAGACACTCAATTACCCATGGCCTCTCCTGGTGCTTAAAGTAAATCTGCGCACCATTGACTAAGTCACTGTTCTACAACCACATTTTTCTCCACAATGTATCTTAGAGATCTTACCAAGATGGTATTTAAAGAACTACAACATTTCATTTACCTTCTTACTAACCAAGTAACATAGAAATCATTTTGTAAGTATTTTAAAGTTTATTTAATTATATTCCTATGGGATATATGAACTTTTCAAAAATTTTCAATAAATACATGTTTATTTTTAATTATTTTATTGTTGCTCAAGTACAGTTGTAATAAATACATGTTTAAACAGTTTTGCTTCTTTCTTTACTGTCTGTCTGCCTTTTGGAGTCACTTTCTTGCCTTACTTCATTGGCTAAAATTTCCATTACAATGTTGAGTAGAAGTGATTAGAGCGGACATTCTTGCCTCGTTCCTAAGATTAGAGGGTAAGCATTTGGTCTTTTACCATTAAGTATTATATCAGCAATACGCTTTAACACAGATGTTCTATGTGAAGCTGAATTACCTTATTCTCACAGAATATTTGCTAAGTATTTTTAATCAAGAATAAGTGTTGGATGTTCTCAAACACATTTCGTGGAATCTACTGAGATCATCACAGAGTTTTTCTTTTTTGCTCTGTTAATATGGTAAACCACACTGATTAATTTTCTAATGTGAAACCAACACTGTATTTCTGGAATTAACCCAACTTGGACACGTGCATTATTTTTTATACAATCTTGATATATATTGCTAAATTTTGTTAATACTATTTATGTTTATGTCATAAAGGGTATTGGTTTCTGGTTTTCTATTTGCATAATGACATATTTGGGTATTGGTAAAAGGGTTATACTGGTCTCTGAGGATAAGTTTGGAAGTGTTCCCTTCTCTACAGTCTCCTGAAAAAGAGTGGATATATTTGGTATTATTCTTCCTTAAATGCTGAGGAAATTTTATTCGTGAATTCATTAATCTGTGCCTGAGGCTTACTTTGTTGGAAGACCTTGGGGTATCTTTTTCAAGTTGTGGTATTTTTATCAGCTGTATTGAGATATGTGAAGTATGCTCATTTTATGCAAACAATTAAATGATTTTTAGTAAATTGACAGATTTGTACATCCTCACCACATCCTATCATAGAGCAGTTGCATCATCCTCAGAGAATACTCGTCCCAGCTTCAGTCACTTACCATCCCCACTCCCAGTGCCGGGCAAACGCCAATTTACTTTCAAATTCTGTAGATTTGCTTTTCTGAACATTTTACATATAATATGCAGACTTTTGTATCTGACTTCCTTCATTCAGCATAATACTTCTGAGGCTTTATTCATGCTGTACCATGTATCAGTACTTTACTCACTTCCATTGCTGAATATTATTGCAAGGCAGGGATATGGCTTGCTTTGTTTGTCTGTTATTCACCAGTTCATTTGTCATAAAAAGGTTTTAACTATAAACATAGTTCCTTTGAAAGACACGAAAGCTTCAGGTTATGCATTTTTTTGTGAGTACATAAAATATCTTCGAAGATCCAGAAGAACATTTCTGAGGATAAATTCTTAGAAAATGAACTATGAAGACAATTATTTTGAACATTTATAATATAATAGATGCATTAAAAATAAAAATTTAAATTTCATTCCAGATGTGATGAAACAGTTTAAAATGTCTTCAATTACACACACACACACACACACACATACATGAGAGTCTAGTACAAATAACACCCCTTATTACAAACTCTTTTATTATAAAATCATAGGCATGTAATTCTGTCCCATAATAATATCACACTCAAGTGCTCCACATGAAATTTTAGGTGAAATATTCAAATTAAAACTATGAGTTACTAAACCCATATTATTACCCTACCAACCAAACTCAAGCAGGCACTACTTCTGCCGGCTATGTGTGTGTGAGAATTCCCCAATCCATCCCCAGCACATGGGATCTACCAATGATTTCATCTGTGTCCCAACTCACCAGCAAGTCACTATTGTGTTAGTTTGCATTGCTTCAATTATTTGTAAGGTTATGTATTTATTATTCCACTATATCAGTCTGTATCTTCCCCTTTGATGAATCCCAGGCTACTTTCACTTTACTCAATTCAGAATTGCCTTATGAAACAACCTTGTATTGTTATTTTGTATAGGTATACGGCAAAACTTTTCTGAATGAGTTGATAGACTATTCTACTTCTTGTTAGCTTACCATCCACTTTTGTCTTTTCTCCAAGATCACAAGATTCTTAAGAACAAGGACCAACTCACATACATCATTATATCCTGACCATGATACAGAAACTCACTGAAACATCAATAAGTAGTTAAGTATTAACCGATGTAAATTTAACTAACTGAGACCAAAGCTACAGTTTTAGCATTTATCCACAAATTAAATGGAAGGCAAATCATAAAAAGAAACAATTTGCAATCTATAAGCATATACTTAAGCAGTAGGTCACAATCAAAGACCTATCTCCACAAGGACTAACGGCTGCCTGTGTGTTTGTGTATCACAGTAAATGTATATAAGGATACAGTGTATACAGTATGCCTGTGTATATGTGCGCATACATGAAATACATAATAAAATATGTAACATACATTAAATACATAATATACAATAAAACATCTTTATATGATATATAATAAAATAATACCTGGTATGTTAAGCATATAAATATATGTTATTATAGCAAAATCCAGTAAAAAATCATTAAGAGGAAAAAGGCTTTTTCCCTTTGACAAATGAAGCCCACCATTTAAAAATCAACATTTATTACAGGGTGCTATGTTGGCTCCCCTGGTATACCAGGAGCAATACAGTTTTTATGCTGATTATTCCCCTTCATGCTGGCTACTAGATAGATCTCTCGCAGCTAACCACAGTTACATTATAATAGAACGAGATTGTCTGAAGACACAAAATCCTCTTATGCGGTCCAATTTAGAATCCATTTCAGAAACTCTCTAGTGCTGCCCCAAGAAACTGAAATGTGCTGCACATCTCAGATTCCAGCATGTATTTCTGTTACACTAAAATTTGGTAATGATTTTTGCAAAGGGAATAACTACCACTTTATAGACAATTTGATACTATGTTCTATTACATCTAAGTTTGCATTTAGTGTTATTAATATTATTAAATATATTCTTAGTTTATATTGACAATGACACTGAATTTCTGGGGAGCAGTGTTCGACTTATCCATGAAATCAGTAAAGAAAGGCTATCCTTTATATTAATTAGTGAACACCTTTAGAAAAGCAACAAAATGTATTATAGCCTCGAATCCTAGCAGGCCTCATATTTCATCAAAAGAGCACACAATTATTTCAATGGCGTTTTTAACATTTTATTCAAATCAATGAGTCATTTAATATCTACCATTTACTTTTTTACTAACTCACCTGATGAAAATAACCTATAAATAATATAATTAGCAGCTAGGTCAGTGAAATAAAATAGGACAAATGGACTATCAGCATTCCTAGGCAAATTATGTTATAAAATCTAAGATACTGTCTTCCTGGCGTGGAGCCTTGTGAGTTCTTTACATTTTTGGAGATCAAACCCTTGTCCAAGGAATCATTGGCAAATATATATTCCCATACCATTGGTTCCATTTTCATTTTGCTGATGTTTTCTTTAGCCATGCACAACCTTTTAATTTTGATGAAGCCCCATTTGTTTATTTTTTCCTTTAGGTCCTTGCTCTAGAACTCAAAAGACTCCACTCCAGGAAGAAAACAACGCAATTAAAAAATGGACAAAGGATCTGAACAGACACTTTTCAAGGAAGACATGAAGAAGGTCCAGAGACATATGAATGGTGCTCAGCATCACTAGCCATGAAAGAGATGCACATTAAAACCACAATGAGATATCACTTCACACCAGTCAGAATGGCCAGTATAAACAAATCAACAAACAAGTGTTGGAGAGTGTGGTGAAAACTGTTGATGGGAATGCAGAGTACAGCAGCCACTGTGGAAAACAGTACGGGGTTTCTTCAGAAAACTAAAAATGAAACTGCCTGTTGACTCAACAATTCCATTGCTGGGACTATACCCTAAGAACACTGAAACAACAATCCAAAACAACCTATGCAACCCAATGTTCATAGCAGCACAATTTACAATAGCCAAGTGCTAGAAGTAACCTAAGTGCCCATCAGTGAGTGGATCAAAAAACTGTGGTACTTTCACACAATGGAATACTATGCAGCAGAAAGAAAGAAGGAGCTCCTACCCTTTGCAACATCTCAGATAGAAGTGGAGAACATTATGCTAAGTGAAATAAGCCAGGTGGTGAAAGACAAATACCATATGATCTCACCTATAAGTGAAACCTAATCAACAAAACAAACAAACAAGCAAAATATAACCAGAGACATTGAAACAAAGTCAATCTGACAGTGACTAGAAAGGAAGTGGGAGGGGATAATGGGGGAAAAGAGAGAAGGGTTTTCAGGAGCATCTATAAAGGACACATGGACAAAACCAAAGGATCAATGAGGATAGGTGGGGGTGGCTGAGGTAGGGGAGGCAGGAATGGTGAGGGAACATGGAGACAACTGTACTGGAACAATAATAAAAAAAAAAATTTTAAACTAAAATATAGTACTACTTTTGTGTACAACTTCACTAATTAGGCCACTATATTAACATTTCACAAGCTTTATATTTTTAAATGTTTAAAGATATTGGGTAACTGACCTAATGAAATCAATGGCAATTGCTATCTGTGTCATAATAAGTACACCCAAGAAGAAGAAATATGTAGATTGTTTCAACAATTGGGGACTGAATTTAAACTTTATTATTCAAAAATATTTTCCTCTTTTTTTCCTTTTCCCTTTTCTTCATCATCACAACTCTAAAAACAGTTCAAATGCCCATATATACTTCTATGCCTCACACATTAAGCACTACACAATTTGTACTACATTAATAGCTTTTAGAAAATAATTTCACATAGATATATGTTAATTTAAATCTTTCATGACACTTGTTAATGGCTCCATCAGAAAAAAAACCCTCTCATAAAATGCATATCAAAATCTATGTTCCATAAGTTTTATAGGTACTCTTTAAATACACTTAATAAACTCCTCTGTAAAGTGTTATAATGCCTGACATATACTTGGCTGGCAACTGAAATATTTTTCTTTTTACAAAGCTTAAATCCAGGTTTGGTCAAATTTGAAGTATAAGAAAGGAATGGGTAGACATTAAATGTTCCATTTTACATTTCTTAATACTGAGCCTAAGAAAAATAAGAAAACCTTTCAAAAGTGACACCATTAGTCATGAGACAGAATAGAATCCACATCTTTTGGTACCCAATTTAGTTCTTTTTCTACTTATTCATGCTGCCTTGCAGTGGGACAGAATTAGTTTCTCCTGGGAGATATTTGGACGTTAGATTTTTCTCTTGGGACATTTAAGGACCATTCAGCAATTGTATTTTCTTGAATGATATTTAAAAAGTTGTTATATTTACTAAACACTTAGAGATAAGGGTTTCCTAAAATAGTTTACTAATTTCTGAACAGTTCCACACTGACAAGTGTGGCTCAACTATTTGTGTAATATGAACACTTCAGATTTGATTATGCTGGCTATTTTGCACGGGGAGAGTGTATTAACTACACAGAAGTAAGTCACTCAAAGCACAAATGCACCATGTTGCAAGGCAGCCCATCACTCTCCAATGAGTACTCTCCATGCATGTGTGCTTCCCAGAAACAAGCCACTGGAGTTGCACTGAGACACAGCAGGCATCAAGATGTAAGACTTAAACATCAACTGATAGTTTATACTTCCTAAAGAATCTACCCCGCTTTCTCATGGGTTTCTTCTGTATAAAAGTTTTAAGCAAATGAAACAATCAATATTTTTAAGACTACCTGCCATTCAAAATTAAATTATAGAATGATAATTATAAAATAACTAACTATAAAGGGTGGGGCAACTACACTTGCAGTTGTCCGCATGGGAAATAATACAAGAATAAACTCTATTTCACATACTCTATTTCACAAATATAAACCTATTTTCCCCATCCTGTATACTGCCATGAATTTCTCTCTGATGGGAATATTTTAAGAAAAGGTGAGAGAGAGAAAAATAAGGAAAGAAAGTAGGGAGGGGCTAGAGGAAGATGGAAGGAAAGAATGAAAGAAAGAAAAGAGAGGATGGAAAAAGTCATAGAGAAGAATTTTTTACCATAAAAAATAGTTGCTGAAGGAAGAAATCATACATGCAGTTAGATGGGTAACCCTTTTGCTTGTTATTTAACCTGTCTCTCCTATTCTTTTATAATTAAACAACTTTTTTAAGCTCAATTGACTTTCCTCATTAAACATCTTTTTTAAGCTTAATTAGTTTCCTTCCAAGAAATAAGATCCTGTATAACTAAATACTTCCTAAGTTGTTAGCATCAATGTAGTCCCTAAACCCTACATGGAAGAGGCTTGGTGACATATTTCTTCATCAATATTATAAATGAATATCCAGAAGCTAAGGGCTACAACAAAGAGTGAAATATCCATGTAAACTCAGAAAACTGATATTTTTTTTTTAAATCTAGCATTCTGCCTATGAGAAAATGCAACTAAATTGTAGAATTGGTAACTGACAAGCCTTTTTTGCATATAATGACCTCCTCTCCTTGTACTATAGGAAAATATTTCCACCTAGAGTCCTTTCACAGAATATCTAGAGACCAAATGAAATCAAACATAATGACTATCAGATCCAGAAAAATAATCAGTTTTTAATGGAAGCATCAAGCCAATTAATTGATGAAAATGTCCTATCACATCTGATTCCTGACATGAAGTTTCATAAGGACTCACAGGGTTTCCAGGTCCATGGCAATCCTGGAACATCCCAATGTCTGGCCTCCTTTAAAATCACTTTTATTAGAGAAAAATTCTTTAGAGATCTGAGTCCTAAAACTGAATCTGAGGTTACAAACCAGCCTCACTAGTTCGATTCAATTAACAGTTAAGAATCACAATATCTCCTATGTATCATATACACAGATTCTTCCAGAAATAAAATTTAGCCCCTATCTATATCTTGGTTAATTTATTTCAATAAATAAATTGTGCTATACATGCAGATAACTACATTTATGCAATTAACTTATTTTGTCACATAATAAAAATTTTAAAACTGCATATTTTAAGAATATAAACCATCCTTTTTGGGATTTAGCAAGATATTTATCCTTGCCTTCTACAAAGGGTTCTATGCAATGTAATACGTGAATGACAAACTTTATATAAATCTTCATAGAAATCATGTTAGGTGTTACTCTTAAATGAAAAACATCAGTAACTTGGCCTGACTCTGGTTCCAGTAAGTTACACATATTATATAACATTAGCTTACATATTTACCTTACCAAATATAATAGATGCCCTACATATGTGATAATCAAACCACTTCATTCATCATCAGTACACACGCACTCCATTTAAATTCCTAAGGCAAAATACCTGACACAAAATATGTGACTGGTTTTCAGCAGGAAGTGCTTCATTTTTTTCTGCCTCTTACTCTTAACTGTATTGGAAGTAATGCACACTGCTGGATGCTGATGATAGCGCACTGAAGAATAGCCCATTCTTTTGAAATGTTAAGCATCACTTTCCATATCTGAAAAACATTTTTAGCTTTTTCCATATGTGGTCCAATATTTCCCAAATCCTGGATCTTTGCTTTTATTCAGTATTCCTAGAATAGTCCATGTCCCACCATATTTCCTGTCTTCTTCAGTATTATTCTTCAGGAGATTTAATATCACAAGTCCTGTTTGCTAGGAGCTACCTTTAGTGTACTCTAAAATTGCAATACTGAGTGTAAAATGACCACATACGGTATTCACTAAAGAACACGCCAAGAAAAAAAAACTGCCAGCTGCCTGAACGATACAGTGCAATCAAATCAAACACAGCCACTCGGGTTTTTTTTGTTTGTTTGTTTGTGGGGTTTTTTGGGGGGTGGCTTTTTTTTTTTTTTTTGGTTTAGACACAGTCATCAAACATATTCAGTGTCCACTGGTGCCCAAAGCAGTACCTAGCAGTAATGACTTTTGTTAGTAGGTTTGAAAAAGGATTATGTCAAAGACTGTGTGAAATGTGAAATGAATCAGACTTCATCAAATAATCTGAACTCCAAGGCTATTATTACCTAGCACCCCCCCTTGGTTGCTCCCACACACACACAACACACGCACACACACAGGCTTAACTTCACCCTCTTTCCTGGCCTGACGTTCTGGCAATGACTTCCTTCTCTTCTTTATCTCTCTCCAAGTCTTTCAGCAGCTTTACTCTGTTCTCAGATCCAGTCCCTTGGGAAAGGAAATCAGTAAAACCCTCTATGGTAAGACTTCACCATCAGGTGAAAAGGAAGGATAGAGAAAGAAGAGGGTGTGGTACTCCTTCCTCCACCACACCCCACCCATTGAGTCCTGCACTCCAATCCACTGCGGCTCAGGGGAGCACAGCAGGTCCCCTGGCTCACCTTCGAGCAGCCTGGCCCAAACACCAGCCATCAGGCACTTTGCAGAAAACTTCCCTTAAAGCTGGCAAATATTCTGGGGAAGCGAGCAAAATGAGAGATTACTTCAAATATACACTGCATGGAGCTCCACGGAACAAGACTGAAAGGCACCTTTAGATACAGACCCCACAGACCCGCACCCTCCACTCCCGATCACCTTTGGTAATTGCCTGAGAATTTACAGAAAACTGCCCGGATTGAGCACGCGAGGGGGACGCGAAGAAAAAAGACATTACCTCCTGGGACTGCCTTCAGGGCGCGGGCCAGGATCGCATCCCCAAAGTGGCTCCGGCTCAGGTCACAGCTTTTCCGAGCTCAGCCTGCATTCGGACCCGTGTCCCCGCAGCTCTGCGCTCAGCCAGGAGGCTGGCCGGGACTCCGGCTCACGTCCCCGGCCGTAGCCCTGCTCACCTCCCTCTGCCGCTCCTGCTCCGCCACCCCGCGGGCACGCTGGCTCCCAGAGCTCGCCCTCCGCCTACCCGCGCCCCCAACACCCACCCGCTCCTTGGTGCCCACTGGGAGCCTCTAGCGGAAGCAAAAGGAATCGCAACAGACTTGCGGCGCCCGGGCTCCGACGCCGACTGCTTGGAGCCAGCCCGGCGGCGGCTTGGACTTCCTCCCTCGGCCCTCAATCCACCCGCCCGATGCTGCCACCGCCGCCACTTGCCCACCTGCACCGGGCTCACCTGACCCCGAGTCCGCGAGGCGCTAGCCTGCCCGCAGCGCTCTATGACAACGAGGGCGTGGGTATGTTGAGCTAAAGAAAAACAAATCTGGTAGGAAGAACACACACACATGCACGTTGTAAATTAGACTGGACAGACTACCCAGCTCCGTACCTCTTTCCAATAGCTTCCAAAAAGTGTACGATCAGGACACTTCCTCGTTCCTGCTGCCCCCCAACTGGGCACTGGCCGCACCGGCTACTCCTGTATTTGCCCGCTCTCAGCCATTCTCTTGGTGACGCCCAGAGATACCCTAACTTGGCCTAACCGCTCCCTCCATCCCCTCCCCAACATGTATTTAAGTTATTCCTCTTCCTGACAATTCAGAGAGCGGTTTTGCTGCTTCTTACCTCGAGATGCTGTTAATTCTCTTTCCTGTCCTTAAAATCCCAAGCCAAGGCTGAGACGCACACAAGTCCAGAGGATTTTTCTTGACTCACTCTCCCTGAGCTCTGCCGGCTTTTCCTTCCGAGGGGATCAGAAGGGGATGGCGGTTCCAAGCTCTTGACTGGCAGCGCCTACAAATCTTCACTCCCGTAGTAACGGAGACAGGACAACCTCCTGGCAGCCAGTCCCTCCTCAGTCAACTTGGCTTTCTATTTTATTTTCTTTAACCCCACAGGCCTGTCATCAGTCAATTCCAGGACATCGGTCAGAAGAGAAGCAGATGTTTTCAGTTGTGGCCGCCCCGGTCTCTTTTAATAATACCCCACTACCACACACACACACACACACATCCCTTTCTCCCTTTAATTTGGAAAATCTACTCTCTGCTCGGATCAGGTGGGGACAAGGCGGAGAGGTGCTGTAAGAAGAGCCAGTCCAAGGCACAGCTTCAGAAACCCATATCCCTGGGTAGCCCTTTGCCAAGGTGTCTGCGCTGAGGAAACTTTGAGCTTAGGCTGCTGCGGCCGAGCGGGGCTGGGCAGGCAGCAGGCGCCGGGTTACCAGCGCTAGGTGAGGAGGATTGCGATGAGGTGGCTGCAAGGAGGAGGGACACCAGTCAGGCGGCGGGTGGCGGACAGCCAGGTCCCCGTGGCCAGGCTCTGCTAGCGGGCTGCGCACTCACGCACACACACACAGGCGCGCACACACGCGGGAGCGCGCAGCAACACACGCACGCTCAGCCCCGCGCCGGCCTCCCCAGACCACTGGAGAGCATGAAGGCGGGAGGCGCAAAGAGGGGCAGGAGTTACAAGGATGCAAGTGACCAGGGGACTGGACCAGTCATCACTAGTTATCACATTGTTGCTGGCGGCAAGCCCTCAAGCCCGTTCGGCCACCTCCTCGGTCCCTGCCTTCTCAAGCATCTAGACTTTCCGGCTCTTTCCTTGAGGCCAGTTACTTCCCGGACCTTGATTTAGGACACCAGACTGCAAGCGAACCCAGTCCCCAACTGCACCCTCCAGAGCCACTTCCGCCCCTCCTCTCGCCGAGTTTAGAAGTGGTTGCGGCTGCAAGTCCCGGAGTTCCAAAGGGCTCCCCGAGGTCCTTCGAATAGAGGAGTCCACACCCTTTTCCCTGGACAGAATGCCCTCTCATCCTGCCTTTCCTGCGTGTTCCTACACACATTTCCCTAAGAAACTCCCGAAGTTCGAGTAGATCTTTGGGAAAGAAACAGCCTAGGAAATTGTAAAGCCTAGCTTTTAGAACTGGCCTTAATTTAGGATCTCGCTTATACTGCAAACTGGACGGTAGCAGGTGAAAGACTCATATAGAGAAAAGGGAGGGATTAGGAGTCTGGAAACTCAGCCCCTTTAGCAGCCATTTCCGAGGTTTTGGTCCTGGAGTAACTGCCCAGGTCTTAAGCCAGCTCCTGTCCCAATTTCTCTTCCCTCGACAGCTTGGAAGTGATCACTGGGTGCCGCACAGCTGGACAGCCCCAAACCAGAGAGACGTCGCTCTCAGAAGCGTCCCAGGCCCACTCGCCACTCCCCTAGAAGAAGCTTCCTAGTGAGAGTTTGCTTACCCGCACTGAGCTGCCGGACTCAGCCAAAGTAAACTTTTGTCCTCTGGTTTTTGACACTGGTTCGCCTTCGCGCTCTGGGAGGTCGCTTCCTGGCAATTAACTAGCAGAGCGTTGCTCTGCTTTCCCAAGTGCTGGCCGGGCCGGGGACTGCCGCGGGCTTTTTTCTTTAGGGAGCTTCGCTAATCTCCACAGCTTGGGACCCGCTGGAAGAAAACACAAAGTTGCGCAACGTAGTGATAGCGCGGGGTTCTTGGCTCTGCTGCGAGCGCGGCTCTCCACCACCTTCTCCATCCAGCTAGCTCTCAGGAACCTTGGGCTCCTGACTTGCTACGAGAGTCCACTTCCAAATTGAAAGGCGGTAGGTAGACTTCACCCAGAAGCCAGTGGGGAAACACCGAAGGTGGAGCCGCCGAAGCGCCAAATTGGAACCAGAAAATGATTTGGCTCAAACGATTAAACTTGTGTTGATGGGAGCTCCAGCAGCACTATTCAGCTCAGAAATCTCTCCAAAGCATGCGAAGGTCACCCTTGCTGCGCCAGACAAGTAGCTTACAGGGCACACATTAGAATATCAGGGATGAACCTGCGCTGGATTTCGTGTGAGCTGACTCTGCAGGAAGCAGAAACGGAGAAAAACTGTCGATTTTTAGGGGATGATGGATCTCCAGAGGATTAGAGGACTACTGGCAACAGCCCCGTTAATTTGCGTTGGTGCACAAGGCTACTTAGACCCGCGCACTGGGATTCCGAGTGGGCGGACCCAAGGCCCATGCTTTCCTTCCGATGCAGTAAGAGGAAGAAGCAGCTAAACAGAGGAGGCTGCCTGAAGTTAATGAATTTAGTGGTGAGACGCTAATAGATGAAGAGGCATTTCATTTCTGTATGTGTTAGTTTGCCAGGAGCGACTTTTTAGGTTTGACATCCGAAGAAGTAGCTCGGATACTGACTTTTTTGCAGCATTTCAATAGAAAATGTTCCGTGTTTTAGAAGCTGGTATAAATATGTCCATTGCTCTCTTGCCACAAGGTTTGATGCTTCTTCCATTTTTCGTCCTTATTCTTAACTAATACGTTACTGTTCCTGATATCTAAGTGAAGTGACAATAAAAAATATAGTAAACTACTTCAAACAAAAGCCCATCTAATTTAGGATTTCTGATGACATAAACCTATGAATTAACAGTAAATTATGTGGCAGACTATTAGACAAGAATTGCAGAACTGTAATCAAGAGACTCACTTGGTGAAAGGAAACTCAGAATTCAGAGCTGATTCCTCTCTAGAAAAATTCAGGCTTGAAATTTGTTTCCTGGTAGCCGCTGAGGTACTACTGGCCACTCTCTGCTACTAATGCCTTTCTGTAGAACAAATAAATGTGTTATTTATACACTTAATACCCCAAAAGTGTCTTATAATTCTGGGAATGTTGTGCCCACCACAGCAGTCTTCCTTTACCTTGAGTTATTCGGCTTACAAGATGTGTAGGCTGCAGTGGTAACCAGGGGTATAATTTTTTTGACATTCAGACATTTTCAACAAAGTTAAAAGCCTGTGGATTTATGAATCCTCTTCCAGAAGCACTCACTTCTCAGTCCTCTGGAAAAAGTGCCATTTTCTCAATGATTTTTGATTGTTGCAAAGCCAAGTCCACATGTGTTATTTGTCACAAAAAGAGGGGGACATCTAGACTTTCCCTACCATTTTTATACTTTGTTTTTATGGGGGGAAAATAGCTGATTATCAAAAGAAGCAAATATTCATGTCAGAGGTTTCCCCCATCTCTTACACCCTTACCTATGCCTACATTATCAAGAAGTTATTGAGACTCGAAGGTACTACCAGATCCAAGTGCATACCTTCCAAATCCATACCTCCCAAATTAAAATAGCCACTGCCTTTGTTGTAGTGTTGTATGTTTCTCTCTATTTTTTAACAAATGAAAACTGAAGTTAATATAAATGGTGTTTCTTCCACTAGAGACTGCCTTGCACTTTTTATCTCTTCAAGATAATTGCTATATAAAATCTATCTTTAGAACAGTTTTTTATCCTGGAAATAGCATTTCATTTATTAGTATACTGCTTTAGTATATAGTAAAGTTACTCTTTGTTTACCAGTATGCTTTTCCCACTGCACCATGAGCAAGGATGGTGTCATACATTGCTGTTGCTGAAAATCTGTTACAGAATGTCCCTAAATAGATGCAAATAATAATGATGATGATAATTAAAGCTACTGTTTATTGAGTAACTACCATATGTGATTTATGTATATTTTCTATTGATCCTCTTTACAAGCTACTGATCTAAACTCTATATCCTTACATTATGGGGAAATTGATATTTATTCAAATTTTTCCAAGATCACAAAGCTATTTCATTGGAAGTGAGTTGGGATTAGAACCTACATCTGCCTGACTCTGAAGCTTGCACTGTTAACTACTTCACTCTATTCAAATGGGCAGGCATCGTATTTTCAATTATTCAAGGTTAAAGGAAATTTATATACACTTAATACTGAATAAAGGAATATGTGGAATGTATAATATATTCTTTATCTCTTATGCAATCTAATCAATATCTATTCAAGTATAGAAACATTGGAACGATTAGTCCTCTTTTGTGGTAAAGTAGGATGATGTTTTCTAGGCATTACTACCATGAGAAAGATAAATGCTGAGTTGTAACTTTCCTTGAAGGAAAACGGAGTCAGGCCACTGTAAATTTCCAATTGTAGAAAATTTTTAATTGCTTGTGTCTATGTTGATGTGCTTATGTTAAAAAAGAAGTGAATGCTATTATAAAGTTTCACTTATAAGTTCTAGAGAACTGCTATACAGCATTGCATGTATAGTTAGCTGTATTGCAGTGTAGTGTAGCATATTTACACTTAAAATTTGTTGAGAGAATAAACTCACATTAAGTGTAATTACCCCAATAAAAAATAAAAATAAGCACCTGGGAACACAGAGAACATTGACTATAGAGTGGCATAGGAACATACCATATAGGTGCAGTTGACATTTCTAGAGGCTCACATTACAAAACATTTTTTAACTTTGTAAAGTTATGGTACAGATACAGTACATCCGTACCCCTGGAAACCAAGTTGTTTTGAAAATGAATGAGGAAGTTCCCTTCATACTGATATGGAAAGGTATCCATGATATTTTTATTTATTTTATTTTTTTATTTAATTCTTATTCCATGGTATTTTTAGGTGAAGAAAAGCAAAGTGCAGAAAATATCAATAAGTGATAATAGTGGTTAGTATTGAGAGGTAATTGAACAGGTGTGTTACAGTTTAAGATGAGACTTTATATGTTCTTTTGATTTTAGAGCCTTGTGATAATTTTTCCTATATAAAAAAGTGATTTTGAGGATTGCATGGAAATAAGAATATAACGGATATATGTACTTCATTATTTAAAAAAGAAAAAATGTTAAAAGGTAAATGGGAGATAATTAAAGAAACTGGCCTATGGTACATTTATTCATTCACTCCCTTTACCACGGAAAGACCTTGGGGGAAAGAAGTGAAGGGAAGTAGGGAAGTGTCTTACTCAGCCTTTGTTGCCTTAACAAAATACCATGGACTGGGTGGCTTAAACAGCATAGATTTATTTCTCATGGTTCAGAAACTAGAAAGTTCAAGATCAAGGTGTCAGCTGATTTGGTTCCTGGTAAGAACTCTCTTCCTAGCTCCCACAATGCCACCTTCCCTGTGTTTTCTCATGTGGCATTTTCTTGGTAAGTGGACACGTAGGAAGAGAGGTTTCTCTTCTTAGAAGGGCACTAATTCCATCATGAGGGCCCCATCCTCATAACCTAATCTGACCCTAATTACCTCCTAATATCCCATCTCCAAAAACCATCATATTGGGAGTTAGGGATTCAAACTAAAAATTGAGGGAGGGGTCAAAAACATTCAGTCAATAACAGGAAGTGACCAGCTCTAGTCTCCTTTTCAGCTTAACAATAACCCACAACCTTCGGACCAACTTCTAGTCTCCTTTTCAATTGGACTTCTTCTGGATAAATAGACTAATGCAATTTGCTAGGAAGAAAAGGCCTAACACTGAGGTATTCTTAGCAGGATGTCTCTGGGTAAGGGTGACCTATAACAAATAAAACGAAGGTCTAGGAGGCATTGCTCCCTTGAGAATAATGTATAGGTTCTCTTAGCCTGAGGTAAAAAATGTTTCATAATTGGAATGCTTCCCACTGTGTGAGAAGCCGTGCACACCCCACTTACCTATTCTGGGCTAGCCTAACACATATATTATAGGAAGGTCATATCTGGAGAGCCACTCTTGATGAACCTTTTGATTGTATTCTTGAAATTATTTAGTTTAGGTTGATACTGCTTATAATATCTAATAGACAGAAAACTGTACTTGAAAAATAATTAAATTTTAAAAATAAAAAATAATAAAGAATAATAATATCTGATTTGTGGCAATCTGACTTGAAAAATTCAGTCCTGTGAATAGCTCAAAAAGTTGATAGATTTATTCAAATTGCAAGGAACCTTTTTGATCATCTTTTATTGATTAATTTAATGCTAATATCAAAACTATTAAGTATTATTATCTTCATTTATGAATAGAAAACAAACAGTCACAAAGAGGTTAAGTAATCCTGCCATGGTCACACAACCTTGACTGTCTAAGTTCAGCTCCTTAACCTGTACTAGAAGGTTCTATATCAGCTGTAAAACCTGTAAAAGCAGGACTTGGGTATAGGGTTCATCACAGATATCCCAGCTTATAGACAGTACTTCATTTCTAACTAGGGGGGAAAATTAATAGAGGAAAGAGATGTACAAATTGTAACGACATGGACCAAGTATCCCTGTATGCCATGCACTGTGCTATTACATACTATATTTTATCTTACTTAATTTTTAGAATAACCTCATGAATTAGGCAATAATACCATTATTCTACTAGTACTGTTAAACAGATTACCTTCTCAAAGTCTTACAGCTATTAAGTACAAAACCAGAACCTGTTGTTTTAGCAATGAAACCACACTTCCTTTAACATCAACATATTTTATTTTTTTATATGTTATTTATTTATTTTTAGAGAGAGAAGAAGAGAAGGAGAAAGAGTGGGAGAGAAACATCAATGTGTGGTTGCCTCATGTGTCCCCTACTGGGGACCTGGCCTGCAACCCAGGCATGTGCCCTGACTGGGAATTGAACCGGTGACCCTTTGCTTCACAGGTCCATGCTCAGACATCAACATATTTTAAACTACAAATGAGCACAGACCCAGCTGCCTGATGCTCTGAAAGCCATTACTCGAGAGGCAGGTGCTGATGTAAAGGAAAGAGGTTTTAGTTTCAGGTCCTGGCCACCTGGAAGATGGGGGGCTCATGTCTCAAAGGCCATCTCTATATCTCAGTGGTATTTTTAAAGAAGGGGAAGGGAACAGAACAAAAACTCAAGGGAGGGGATTGAAAAGTCCTCTAAGTGCAGACTAACACAGTCCCATTGCAGTAAGGCAAGTGATGGCCAGGCGTTTAGCCATCCCGAGTTTACTTCATCCTGGTTTTACTGTTGAAAGTCAGCAGATCTGGAACTGGGATGCGTGAAGGTCAGAGTCTATATTTTTTGAAGTTAGTTCTATGATTTTTTATTTAATTATTGTTTAAGTACAGTTTTCTGTCTTTTTACTCTACGATTTTTATACAATCATGCTGTTTATCCACATTAGTCAGAGTTAGCACTTTCAGACACAATGTCAAAAGAATGGTGGGGTGGGTTACAAATCCCTACTGTTTCACTACAATATTGTATTTGAAGCTAAGTCACATGCTCAAATTTCAGTAACCATTGTAGTTTTTTTTTTCAAATCAAAATACCTGCTACAACAAAATAAATAGAAACTAACCATGAAGTTGGAATAAATACCAAGCAATTGGAGTGTTTTCCTGAAGAAACTACATAATGGTTATTGATTTACTACTTGCCATTCTGCTAAGATAAGTGGGTATAGTTGTGACTTTTTTGACACTTTTTTTTGATAAGGGTGGAAATCAAACAAGAAAATGTGTTCAGAAAAACATAATTTTTATAACAACTTCAGCCCATTTTACTTTTAAATGCTAGAAGTGTTTCTTTTTTCAACTGTCTCTTAGTGTGTAAGCCAGTGGATTCATAGAGCCATCACAAAATTTCAAAATGGCATTACGCTATTACACATTAGAAAAAAGGAAGTGAAGAATAGAAAGCTTTACTTCTATCCTGATTCAAATTTCACTCTCCCTTAAATTCTGGACATAGAGTGATGTTTAGAATGGGAAACTGAAAAATGAGTAAGAGTTGTCATTTAGGAGCCAGCTCCTCACGGGGGCTTATATATCAGGCCAGGCAGTTTGAAATTCTCCCTGATGAAAATGGTCACCGTATAAAAACAATTTATCTCTACAGTAGTGCATCTCTGTGTAATAATTGATCTATAGACCCTTGAGGTAATTGACCCTCTGTGTAATAATTGATCTATAGACCCCCTCAATTTAAATTTTTGTTTCTGACACCCTCTATTATTTAAAATCTTCCAAGGAAAATTGAAGGTTTCCCAGAGGCACATAGGGCTTTGTAAGTCAGCAGACACAGAAATGGGGAAAAGGTCAGGAAGGGAAATTCTGAGAAAGCTCCAAAGAGAAATATACTCTAGGCAGAATCACAAAGGTTGAGTTGGCAGTAGTCTAAATATAAAGAGGGAGGCAGAAACCTGTGCAAAGTTTTCAAAAATGGGGTGGGACAGGGAAGAGGTAGGAAGGAAAAGAAGAAAAGGAGAGTTTGTTAACTTCAAAGTAACTGCAGACAGAGGTTTTAAACTGAAGATTAAGAAACAACTGTTTCACAGTACCTCAGAAAATGACTGTATTTGAAGATAAGAATAATTAAAGTAAAATGAAGCCATTAGGGTAGACTTTAATCTAATCTCACTGGTGTCCATATAAGGAGACACTAAAACCCACAGAGAGATATGGGGAAAGATGGCAAGATTGCAGCCATCTGCAATCCAAAGAGAGAGTTCTCTGGAGGAACCTATAGACATCATGATCTTGGTTTTTTATTCTCAAGAACTGTGAGAAAATACATTTCAGCTTTTTAAGCCACCAGTCTGTGACATTTTGTTATGGAAACCCTAGCAAACCAATACACAAGGGAAAATCAACTAAGAGATGGGATTGGAGAAGTCAGCTTCAAGCTATGATAGAACTTGCCAACCACATTTAAGATGCAACTACATTTAAAATTAAAGAGAGTATTGCAAAAAGTTTGGATAAATTGTTTGAAAAAGCTTGGAATAACATTAACAAACTTTTTCCCCTAAAATCACTTTAGATGAAGAAGACTAAAGGAAGGCAGACTGGACCAATTAGTAAAAAAAAAAGGAAAAATAAAGTGAAAAGGACTCACCAACTTGGACAACAGTGTGGTGATTTCAAGGGGAAGAGGGTATAAGTGGGATAAAAGGCAATGGAAAAATATACAATTAAAATGTGTTGAAAACTTATTTGAACAAATAATAAAGGAGAACTTCCCCAGTCTGGCAAAGGAAATAGACTTCCGGGAAATCCAGGAAGCTCAGAGAGTCCCAAAGAAGCTGGATCCAAGAAGGAACACACCAAGGCACATCATAATTACATTGCCCAAGATTAAAATGAAGGAGAGAATCCTAGAAGCAGCAAGAGATAAGGGGACAGTCACCTACAAAGGAGTTCCCATCAGACTGTCAGCTGATTTCTCAAAAGAGACCTTACAGGCAAGAAGGGGCTGAAAAGAAGTATTCCAAGTCCTGAAATCCAAAAACCTACATCCAAGATTGCTTTATCCAGCAAAGTTTTTATTTAGAATGGAAGGACAGATAAAGTGCTTCTCAGATAAGATCAAATTCAAGGAGTTCATCATCACCAAGCCCTTATTATATGAAATGTTAAAAGGACTTATATAAGAAAAAGAAGATCAAAAATATGAACAGTGAAAGAACAGCAAACTCACAATTATTAACAACCACACCTAAAACAAAAACAAACCAAGAGGACAGCTAGATCAGGAGCAGAACCATAGAAATGAAGAACACATGGAGGGTTAGCAACAGGAGAGTGGGAGGAGGAGAAGGGGGGAGAAGGTACAGAAAATAGCATAGACAGTAGGTAGAAAATAGATAGGGGGAGGGCAAGAATAGTGGGGGAAATATAGAATCTAAAGAACTTGAGACACATGGTCATAAACTAAAGAGGGGAGTGGTGGGAGAGGGGGTGTGCAGGGTGGAGGGGAATGAAAGGGAGGAATAGCACAACTGTAATGGTACAATCAATAAAATATATCAAATTTTTTTACAAGTTGAAAAAATAAAGATATGGTGTGAACTAACACAATGAAAATACATATAGAAAAGTGTAGAGACTGCAGAGAAATAAAGAAGGCAGAATAGGATTAAGGGATTGATCTGAGTGGTGCGGAGAGGCAAAAGTACAGGACTAGAGGATGGGACCCTGTTTCAAGATTGGAAATGAAGGAAAGTTGTTTGTTTAGGCTGTGTGTTTCTTCTAGTAGATAGTCACAGGTAATGAGATGAGAACAGTTACCTTGACAAATACAAGTGAACACATAAAAAGGTCAAAAACAAACACTAAGTAACAATTTAAGAAAACAATGTAAGATGTGCCTTAAGGCAGTGTGCTATTAAGTACAAATGTTTGATTAAAAAATAGGTGAATCATATGGTGATGTGAGATTCCCTAGACTGGACAATCAAAACAGGACTCCTAAAGGTAGGAATTGGTTTCTCAAAGATATAGTATTTGCTAATATGAGGATGATTGAGAGATAGAGAAGGTGAGTAAATATAAAATGAATCAAAACAAGTAAGTGTTAGGTTCAATTGTGAATAATACCATTACTTAATCTAATACTTCATTCCTCCAGTAGGATGGAAATCCACGGGTGAGCAGTCAGGGTTTGTACAGTGGCTCCATTGTGTCACAGGCCCATGCCTTATAACGCAAGGTTATTTTGTGTTACAAGAAGTCAGCTGAAACCCCAGTCATCAAATAGAGTAAGATGGAGGAAGAGGAAAAAGCAGCTTTAAGAATGTCACACACATTATTCTGGCTAACATTTCCCCCCAGACTTTAGTCACTTAGTCACTAGAACTATAAGGCAGACTAAGGGAAGTATTCTCTCTAAGCCATGTGGCAACATGCCCCACTAATAATTGGAGCTCACTTACTGAGAGCTAAAGAGATGAATGAATAATCCAGTTAGAGTCTATCCATTCTTAGCACTGGTTATTTTTTTATTTAAGTTTATTTTCTCAGAAGAATTAAATGCATTCTTGTTATTATCCTTAAATTTCTCTAGACTTTTTTTACTTTTTGTATCCTGTTTTTCTCAAATTATGAACTTATTTTTGTCCTCCATAAATTTCATCCTACCCAACTAATATCAAATATTAGTGTATTGGAAAATTTGGGCTTTGCATACACGCAAGTGCAGAAAAATAGATTTTAAAATATTTACATCCATAAAGTATTCTTGTATGAATAATATAATCTGAAGTCCAGAATAATGAAATCTTCATGTTATAAGACCACATACAGTAAGTGATAATAATACAAAGTAGCACAAAAGTAAGCTTCTGTCTCCTTGAAAATATATAGCTTCTAAAATATCCTAACCAATTTCTTTTTTCATATTTCTACATCCACAGAATTTTGTCTCTTCATAGACTATACTTCTGTGGAAATTGTTGCTAAAATTTTATTTTCAAGCAATTATAAATAGCATAAAGAATAAATACAAAAAGTTCACTCTTAATTTGAATATTATATAACATACCTGAGCTCTCTGCCAATTGACGTTGGATTTTCTAAAGCTTTGCAAACATCTAGAAGACAAAGTATAGCTTCTGTTCCAAGAAGTATTCTTGACAGTAAGACGAATGTGAGTCTTTCCAAATGAGTGCCAGCTCACAAGTGTTCTCGGTGGGCAGATAAAGCAGCAGAGGAATAGACTCAGTTTCTGACTCTGTTGACAAATTTCAAGCGAGCAATGACCCACTTCCTCAAAACAGTGTTTTTTTTAAAGAATAAAAAAATTAAATGATATAACCAAAGACACTGAAATAGAGAACAGGCTGACAGTGACCGGAGGGGAGAGGGGAGGGAATTTCAGGGGAAATAAGGGAGGGATTTAGAGGAACCTATATAAAGGATACATGGACAACAACTGAGAAGGGTGGAAATGGGAGGGAGGGGGGAGGATGGGGGGTGGGACGGGATGGGAGTAATAGACAGAAAACTGTACTTGAAAAATAATTAAATAAAAAAATTAAAAAAAAAATTAAATGATAAAATTTTAGCAGATGCATTTTATTTATTTTTCTGGGATTCAAGGTCTTTTTTGGTATTTAAATGAATGCTGAATAAGTTTCCATTGTATAAACAATAGGTAAAGAGAAGGTAACTTGTTTTAGCCTCATTCCCAAATTGATCAAAAATATTTTCCTTTGTTTCTCACTAAATTCTTGAATTACAACCTGATCTGCAAAATCTTAAATGGTAAGTGATCTTATTACAAAAGTGATTATGATTTGTTCTTTCTTTCCTTCAGCAAAGTAATAACAATGACATGGCCCCTCGATAGCACTCGGTTAATTTTCATCATAAATTGATTATGAGATATGAGAGGGAGAGCAATGGTTGACTGTTTGAATACACAGCTATCTAAATTATCCAGAAATAAATTAACCAGACTTCTTAACCAAAATAATACTGTATTCAGAAAATAGGATAATTAGGCATATGGAAGAAATTTAACAGATACAATGGTTTCTTGGTCTAGGATATTCAGCAGTTTCTGTATTGTTATTATTGCATATTTATACAATATGCAGCAGACCACTGTTTCCCAGACTTTTATTAATTAATATTAATCTTGGGTTCATGACATATTCTTATCATTGCTCTATGCACAGCTTACTTTATAAAAATTTAATTTCTTATTTTCTCCCCAAAATGTAATAAGTAACCATAAATCTATTACCTATAGAGAAAGTTGAAATCTTAAAAATAATTAATATCAACTTTGAATTCTCCAGTCTTGTAACTAACCTATCCTCCAACCTTCTTTAAACATCATCTTAAATTTTATGTTCATCATTAATTTCTTTTTATTTTGTTTTCCTATATCTATATCTAATTTAATGTTTAATTTTATGCAAAAGTTGTCATGCTATATTTAATCTTTGGGGGCTTATATTTTCTATATATTGCCATTTTGTATGCAAATTGCAGTGTCTGTAGGGTTTTTTGTTTGTTTGTTTTGTAAAAGAAAGCCTTTTCAGTTGAATATATCACAACTTATCTACTTTTCCATGATGGAAACTTAGGTGATGCCTATAATTTTGCTGGAATAATTTTGTGAATAGTTTTGTTATGAGCCTTCTTATTTCTGAAGACATTTTATTTATTTATTCATATTGTTATTCAAGTACAGTTGTCTCCATTTTCCCTCCACCACTCCCCCTGTCCCACCCATGCCCACCTCTCACCCTCAGTCCTACCCCTCATTTGGCTTTGTCCATATATTATGAACCTTCTTGTATCTGTCACCTGCTATCTTGCAGAAGTGGCATTGTTGAGTTTTAGAAGATATTCTTGCTAGATAATAGAAGAAAACATCAAATTCCTTTCCAAAATGTTTACAGACATTTTTATTTCATTTCTTTTCTTTTCTTTTTAGGAACAACCTTTTCTAACAGCAATGTGTCAGCTATCATGGGGATATCTAGCACCTTCAATATGAGGTTTTATCAACTTACATTTGTCAGTCAAGATGATATATAATGGTACTTTAGTGGGCTTTTATTTGCATTTTGGAGATCGGTTATGATTTTCAATATCTCTATATGTTCATTAACATTCATATTTACTTGTCTGTGAAATGTCTATTCATGCATGACTTTTGCTCATTTTTAGTGGGTTGTTTGTACTCTTCTTATTGATTCATAAAAATTTCCTATGCACCTTGGGCCTGATATTTTTGTTTCCGCAGCCCCCCAAAAAATCCTTCTAATTTGTAATTGGTCTCAACTGTTATTTTATTCTTGTTTCAGTTTGATGTTTGGTTATCCTAAAACATACTTGATAAAATAATGAAGCTTTATTAAAAAGGAATTTTCCCTGATTGAGTGGCTCAGTTGTTTAGAGCATCATCCTGTAGACCAAAAGGTTGCAGGCTTGATCCCCCGTCAGGACACATACCTAGGCTGTGGGTTTGATCCCTGGTCAGAGTGTGTACAGGAGGCAACTGGTTGATGTTTTCACATTGATGTTTCTCTCTCTCACTCACTCGCTCTCCCTTTCTGTCTCTCTAAAATCAATACATTTATCCTCAGGTGAGGATTAAAAAATCTAAGAAATTAAACCAACTGAACTCATCTTAAATCTTACAAATGGAACACTCTTAAACTGTTTAAGCCTTAAAAAATGCCATATCAAAATAGTATACCATTGTATATTTTAACTGAGAGGTGATCAAAGGAAGATAGTGCTATACCAATTATATATCAATCATTGCCACTTGTCAGCTCAACAGGAAGAGTATCTAAGTACTAAATATTTTTATGATTGCACCCTTAGTTTAAAAATGCAGCTACTGCTATACTGACATATACAATAATAAATTTGCAGCAAATAAAAAATCTTTGGGGAGGATATGTGATTATTGCATCTGTAACATAAAAGAACATTGCTTCCACTACTGCTTATTATGGGTAATTATGTTATCTGGAGTATAGCAACAACATACAGCAATATTTAAAAACAGCATTGATTATTTTTGTGCCATTTGCATTAGTCATAGCATTATAAAGGAAATATTATTCTGAATTAGATTTCTATTTTGAAATATAAAATATGTTATTTAAAATATTTCACTCTGAGCCATTAAATCTCTAAGTCTTTTGAGAGCTAATTTAAAAAATAGTGTACTAGAATTCTACTCTCAAAACATCAGTTTTTCACACATTTCAAGGAAATCTCATGCCTATTAGCCACTTCTCCACTTCCACTTTTTTATTGCTGTATTGCAGTTATCCTGATTTTCCATTGTAGCTCATCCCTGTCTTATTCAACCCCCATAGTCAATCTCCACCTTGTTGTCCATGTCCACAGGTCATTTATGCCTGTTCCTTGACTAGACCCTTACCTTTGTTTCCCCACTGATCCCCCTCCTTCCTCCCCTGTGGTCACTGTCAGCATGTTCCTTGTTTCCATGCCTCTGGTTGATTTGCTGCCTTGCTTGTTTTGTTGCTTATGTTCCACTTATAGGTGAGATCATACAGCATTTGTCTTTCACCTCCTGGCTTATTTCACTTAGCAAAATAATCTCCAGTTCCATTCATGCTTTTGCAAAGGGTAAGAGTTCCTTATTTCTTTCTGCTGCATAGTATTCCATTGGGTAAATGTACCACTGTTTTTTAATGCATTTCTTTTCCGATGAGCACTTGGGCTTTTTTTTCAGCACTTGGTTATTGTAAACAATGAACATAGGGGTGAATGAGTTCTTCTGAATCGGCGTTTCAGGATTCTTAGGGTATAATCCCAGTAGTGGAATAGCTGGATCCAAAGGCAGTTCCATTTTTAGTTTTTTTGAGGAGATTCCATACTGCTTTCCAAAGTGGCTGTACCAGTCAGCATTTCCACCAACAGTTCACTAGGGTTCCCTTTTCTCCAAAGTCTCACCTGCACCTATTGTTTGTTGATTTGTTTATGATGGTGGTTCTGAATGGCATAGGTGGTATCTCACTGTGGTTTTGATTTGCATCTCTCTGATGGCTAGTGATGTTGAGCATCCTTTCATATGCCTATGGACCCTCTGTATGTCTTCCTTGGAGAAGCACCTGTTTAGTCCTTTGTTCATTTCTTAATTGGATTGTTTGTCTTCCCGGTGTTAAGTAATATGGGTTCTTTATATATTTTGGAGATCAAACCCTTGTCCAAGTTATCATTAGCAAATATATTTTCCTATATGGTGGGTTCCCTTTTCATTTTGCTAATGTTTTCTTCAGTCATGCAGAAGCTTTTTATTTTGGTATAGTCCCATTTGTTATTTCCCTTGCCATAGAGGATTTACAGGTGAAAATGTTGTTGCATGGGATATATAAAACTTTACTGCCTATGCAAAACTTATGTTTAGGTCTTTTATTGATGTTGAGTTTATTCTGCTATATGGTACAGGTCGGTGTTCCAGCTTCAAATTTTTGCATGTAGTATTCCAGTTCTCCCAACACCATTTGTTGAAGACTCTTATTTTTACTCCATTTTATGTTCTAGCCCCATTTGCCAAACACTCATTGACCAGAGAGACATGGGTTTATTCCTGGGTTCTCCATTCTGTTCCATTGATCTATGTGTCTATTCTTATGCCAGTACCAGTACTGTTCTTATGCCAGTACCACTGAAAACAGTGGACTTGTAATATAGTGTGATATTTGGTATTGTGATTCCTCCTACTTTGTTCTTTGTCAAGATTGCTGTGGCTATTGGGGCCTTTTTGGTCCCATATAAATTTTTGTAATGTTTGTTAAAAATGTGAATGTTATTGGTAATTTACTAGGGATTGCAATTGATCTACAGATTGCATTGGGAGCTATGGACATTTTAATAATGTGAATTCTTCCAATCTATGAACACAGTACATACTTCCACTTGTTCATATCTTCCTTAATTTCTTTCTTTACTGTTGTGTAGTTTTCTGAGTATGGATCTTTTACCTCCTTGGTTAAGTTTGTTCCTATGTACTTTATTTTTCTTGCTGCTATAGTAAATGGGATTTTTCCCCCTAGTTTCTCTCCCTGAAATTTCAACTTTGGTGTACAAAAATGCCTTAGGTTACTGAATATTGACTTTGTATCCTGCTATTTTTGCCAAATTCACTTATTAAGTCAGGTAGATTTTTGGTGGAGCCTTTAGGGTTTCTACGTACACTATCATATTGTCTTCAAATAATGACAGTTTTACTTTATCCTTTCCAATTTGGATGACTTCTATTTCTTTTTCTAGTTTGATAACTGTGGTCAGAGCTCCCACTAGTCTCTTGAATAAAGGTGGTAAAAGCAGACACCCTCGTCTTGTTCTTTATCTTGGGGGGGAAGCTTTTAGATTTTGATGGTTGTGTGTGGTGTTGGCTATAGGTTTCTCATGTATGGCCTTTACTATGTTAAAGTATGCTCCCTCTACTCCCACTTAGCTGAGAGTTTTTATGATAATTGAGTTCTGCGATTTATCAAATGCCTTATCAGCATCTATTGATATGATTGTGCAATTTTTATCTTTCATTTTGTTTATGTGGTATATTATGATTATTGATTTGTGAATATTATACCATCTCCGCATTCCAGTGATTAATTCCATTTGATCATGGCACATAATCCTTTTAATGTATTGCTGGATCCAGTTTGACAGTACATAATTGAGGATTTTAGCATCTATATCCATCAGCAATATTGGCCTATAACTTTCCTTATTTGTTGTGTCTTTATCTGGTTTTGGCATTAAGATAATACTGGCATCATGAGAAAACTTTCAGAGTCTTCCCTCTTCTACATTTTTTGGAATGGTTTTAGAACAGGAGTTAGCTTTTCCCTAAATATTTGGTAAAATTTGCCTGTGAAGCTATCCAGTCCAGGGCTTTTTGTTCTAGGAGTTGTTTTTTTTTTTAATTATAGCTTCAATTTCAGTAGTTGTTATCAATCTATGCAGGCTTTGTGTTTCTTCTTGATTCAGTTTTGGAAGACTATATGTTTCTAGAAATTTTTCAATTTTGCCCCATTTGTCAAATTTCTTGGTGTACAGTTATTTGTAATAATGTCTTACAATTGTTTATATTTGCGTGGTATCGGTTGTAATTTCTCCCCTTTCATTTCCAATTTTCTTTCTTTGGGTCTTCTATCTCCTCTTTTATGAGTCTGGTTAAAGATGCATTGATTTTATTTATATTTTCAAAGAACTAGCTCCTGGATTGATTTATCCTTTGAATTGTTCTTTTAGTTTCTATGTCATTTAATTCTGTTCTGATGCTGATTATTTATTTCCTTCTCTTCTAAGCTTTGTTTGTTATGGTTCCTTTAATTTCTGTAGATGTGGGGTTAGGTTGTTTATTTGAGATTTGCCTATCTCTCTTTGGGTAAGACTGTATTGCTATGAACATCCCTTTCACTACTGCCCTCTCTGTGTCTCATAGGTTTGGGGCTGTTGTGTGTTCATTTTCACTTTTTGATTTTTTACTTCATCTCATTGTTATGCCATTCATTACTTAACATCATGTTATAAATTTCAATATTTTTGTGTTTTCTCTTAGAGGTTGTTTTCTAGTTTCAAGCCATTGTGATCCAAAAAAATTACTGATATGATTTCAATTTTCTTGAATTTGTTGATGTTTGTTTTGTGATAGACCATGTGGTCTACCTTTGAAAATGTTCCACAGGCATTTGAAAAGAATATATACTTTGCTTCTTTGAGGTAAATGGTTCTGTATATATCAATAAAGTTCATTCAATTTAGAGTGTTGTTCAATGCCATAATATTCTCATTGATTCTTCACTTGATAGATATCTCTCCAGAGCAGCAAGACGATGGAGTAGTGAATGGAAGCCACACTAACCTCCTCTCAAGACCAATCTGGAATTATAACTAAATTTTGGGGAAATTACCCGGAACAAACATTTGATCTATAGTGAAAGAGAAGCCTTGTTATCTTAGGAAGACAGAATAACCAGCTTTGGCACAACCGGTATGCACCTGCACTGCAGAATACAAGATGTGGTGGGCAGAGTGACCCTTAGTCAACCAGCTGGAGGGAAGGACCCCATAAAGAATGAGCCAACAACAATCAAAGCCCAGATATATCTAGAGAGCCAACATAAATGACATTCAAATACCAGCAAGTTCAGGAGCTCAAGGAGACTGCACCACTGATTTTCACAGGTCTTCTATTATAAAAGTTTATGCCACAAACACAGGGAGTTAGAACAGATCAATTTAAGAAGCAGAGGCTAAGAAGAAGAGTCTCACAAACAATGAGAACACAAATAAACAAACCCCAAATGAAAAGAACAGAGGAAACCTCAGAAAGAATGACACAGGAGCCAGTCAACTATCAGATACTGAGTTCAAAGCAATAGTTATAAGGAAACTCAATTAGATCAAAGACAATTACCAAAAACTGCAGGAAAATTATGATGAATGCAGTATGAACTACATCAACATGAACAAGTAACTACAAACTATCAATAAGGGCCAAGAAGAAACAAAGAATACAATTTCTGAATTGAAGAACACAGTATAGGAATCAAAAGCAGGCTTCATGAAGCAGAGGATCAAATCAGCGACTGGATGACAAGGTAGAAATAAACATCCAGAAATAGAAAGAAAAGGGAAAAAAGACTCACAAATAATGAAGATGTATTATGGGAACTGCAGGAAAACATGAGGCATAACAATTTCTGTATAATAGGGATACCAGAAGGAGAAGAAGAGAAGCAAGGGATGGAAACCCTGCTTCCATGATGGAAGTAATGACGGAAAAAGTAATGATGGAAAAATTCCTTAATTTGATGAGAAAAAAAGTCACAAAAATCCAGGAAGCACACAGGCTTCCAATGAAGAGGAAAGAAAAAAGGACCACTTCAAAATACATCATAATTAAAATGGCAAAATTCCAAGACAAAGATAATCTTAAAGGCAGCAAGGGAGAAACAGAAAGTAATGTACCAGGGAGCCCCAATAAGGCTAGCAGCTGACTTCTCAATGGAAATGTTCCAAGACAGAAGGAAATGGCAAGCCATATTCCAAGTAATGAAAACCAAAGGCCTGAAACCAAGACTACACTATCCAGTAAGGCTCTCAATTAAAATAGAAAGCAAAATAAGCTTCCCAGACAAAAGAATCTAAAATACACCTTCATCAAACCAGCTCTGCAAGACATGCTAAAGTGATACTTTAAGAAAAGGAAGAGCCCTGGCTGGTGTAGTGCAGTGGATTGAGTATGGGACTGTGAAAGAAAAGGCCACTGGTTTGATTCCCAGGCAGGGCTCATGCCTTGGTTGAAGGCCAGGTCTGCAGTTGAGGGCACATGAGAAGCAAGCACACATTGATGTTCCCCTCCATCTCTTTCTCCCTCCTTCCCCCCTCTCTAAATATAAATAAATAAATATGTTTAAAAAAAGAAGAAAAAGTGAGAGAGAGAGGAAACAGGTATGAAGCAAGTAAAATGTCAATGAGTAAGGACCTGGAATATTTTCAAAGATATATCGCATGGTAAGACACAAAACAAGCCTGAACAAATGAAGAAAACTGAAATATATCAAACATTTTCTCTGACCACAAGAGACTGAAACTAGAAATCAACCTCATGGGAAAAATGCAAAAGCACTCCAATTCACAGAAATTAAATAGCATGCTATTAAACAATATATAGGTTAAGAATGAAATCAAGGAAGAAATCAAAAAGTTTCTGGATGCAAATGAAAATGAACTCACAACAGTGCAAAACTTACAGGATACAGAACACAAAACACAGTCCTGAGAAGGAAGTTCACGGCAACTCTTAGGTTGTTTATTTTAAATAAACAACCTAACCCTATCTCTACAATTACTGGAGGAAAAACAACAAAGACAACCCAGAGCAAGTAGGAGGAAGAAAATAACAAAGATCAGAGCAGAACTGAGTGATATTCAGACTAAAGGAATAATTGTAATGATCAATACATCTAGGAGCTAGTTATTTGAAAAGATAAACAAAATCAACAAGCCTTTAAGCAGACTCATCAAGAATAAAAGAGAGAGGACCTCAAATAAACACAATCAGAAATGAAAGAGGTTACAACTGACGCCACAGAAATACAAAGGATTCTATGCTGCAGAAAGGAAGAAGGAGCTCCTACCCTTTGCAACATCATGGATGGAACTGTAAAGCATTATGCTGAGGGAAATAAGCCAGGCGGTGAAAGACAAATACCATATGATATCACCGTTAACAGGAATCTAAACAACAAAACAAACAAGCAAGCAAAATATGACCAATGACACTCAAATACGGAACAGGCTGGCAGGGTCCAGAGGGGAGAGGGGAGAGAATCACAGGGGAAAAGGAGATGGACTCACATGAACAAGTATAAAGGACACATGGACAATAACTAAGATGGGAGGCGGAAATGGGAGGGAGGTGGGGAGCACTGGGGGGAGGGGCAGGGCTGGGAATATGACATAAAACTGTATTTGAACAAGAATTAAATAAAAATAAAAATAAAATAAAAAAGAAATTACTATGAAGAACTATACACCAAGAAGTTTGAAAACCTAGGTGAAATACACAAATTTCTAAAAAAATATAATCTTCCAAAACTGAATGAAGAAAAAAAAATAAATCCTGAACAGACCAATAACAACTTATGAAATCAAAGCAGTAATAAAAAAAACTCTTGGCACATGAAAGCTCTGGACAGGATAGTTTCACAGAATAATTTTACAAAACATTTAAGGAAGAGATCACCCCCATCCTTCACAGACTATCCTAAATAATCCAAGACAGCTTCTTTTTATGAAGCCAGCATCATTCTAATCCCAAAACCAGATAAAGACACAAAAAGGAAAAAAAAAACTTCAGGCCAATATCACTGATGAACATAGACACTAAACTCCTCAACAAATATTGACAAACCACATCCAACAATACACTAATAAGATCATACACCATGATCAAGTAGGATTCATCCCTGGATGCAAGAAAGGTACAATATTCATGAATCAGTAAATGTAATACATCACATAAATAAAAGCAAAGACAAAAATCACATGATCATATTAATAGATGCAGAAAAAGCATTTGATAAGATACAGCATGCATTTATAACAAAAACACTCAGCAAATTGGGAATAAAGGGCACATACCTCAACATAATAAAGGTCATATATAAGAGACCTACAGCCAACTTTATACTTAATGGACAAAAACTAAAGGCTTTCTCACTAAGATCAGAAACAAGACAATCATGTCTTATTTCACACTCTATCTATTCAACATGATATTGGAAGGCCCAGCCACAGCAATTAGATAAGAAAAAAGAAATAAAAGGCATCCAAATTGGAAAAGAGGAAACAAAACTGTCATTGTTTGTAGATGACGTGATAGTATACATAGCAAATTCTATAGACTCCACCAAAGAACTACTTGACTTAATAAGTGAATTTGTCAAAACAGGGGATAAAAAGTCAATATTCAGAAATCAAAGGCATTTTTTGTACACCAACAATGAAATATCAGGGACAGAAATCAGGAAGAAAATCCCATTTGATATAGCAACAATAAAAATAAAATACCTATGTATAACTCTAATCAAGGAGGTAAAAGACCTCTACTAGAAAATACACAATGGTGAAGAAAGAAATTAAGGAAGATACTAACAAATGGAAACATGTACCATGCTCATGGATTAGAAGAATTAACATCATCAAAATGTCCATACTACCCAAAGCAATTTATAGATTCCTATTAAAGTACCAATAACATATCTCACAGATATAGAACAAACATTTCAAAAATTTATAATTAATCATAAATGACCTGAGTAGCTGCAGCAATTTTGAGAAAGGAGAACAAAGTAGGAGGGATCACAATACCTGATATGAAACTGTATTATAAAGCCACTGTAATCAAAACAGTCTGGTACTGGCATAGAACAGACACATAGACCAAAGGAATAGATCAGAGAGACCAGAAATAAACCCAAGTTTCTATGGTCAATTTATATTTGACAAAGGGGGAAGTAGCATAAAATGGAATAAAGATTGCCTTTTTCCACAAATGGTGCTGGGAGAGGTGGACTGCTACATGCAAAAAATGAAGCTTGATCACCAACTTACTGCATAAACAAATATAAATCCAAGGCAGATAAAAGACAAATATGTCACGACACCATAAAAGTCTTAGGGGAGAACATAGTCAAGAAAACTTCATATACTCCATGCAGCAATATTTTTACCAATATATCTCCTAGAGCAAGGGACATAAAGGAAAGGATAAACAAATGGGATTTCGTCAAAATAAAAAGCTTCTGCATGGTTAAACAAAATAGCATTAAAATGAAAATAGAATCAACCATGTGGAAAATCATGGTTGACAATGATCTCTTGGACAAGGGTTTGATCTCCAAAATATATAAAGTCAAAAAACTCCATTCCAGAAAAACAAAAACCCAATTAAAAATGGGCAAAGGACCTGAAGAGACATTTCTTCAATGAAAAGGTGCTCAGCATCACTAGGCATCAGTAGGCAGAGAGAAGCAAATTAAAACCACAATGAGATACAACTTCACACTAGTGAAAATGGCCATCACAAACAAAGCAACAAACAACAAGTGTTGGAGAGGATGTGGAGAAAAGTGTTGGTGGGAATGCAGACTGGTACAGCCAATGTGGAAAACAGTATGGAATTTCCTCAGAAAACTAAAAATGAAATTCTCTTTTGACCTGGCAATTGCTGAGATTTTACCCTAAGAACACTTAAACACTGATCCAAAAGAACCCATGCACCCCAATGTTCATAGCAGCACAATTTACAATAGCCAAGTGCTGGAAGCAACCTCAGTGCCCATAACTAAATTAATGGGTAAAAAAACTATGGTACATTTACACAGTGGAATACTACACAGCAGAAAGAAAGGTGCTCCTACCCTTTGCAACAGCATGGATGGATCTGGAGAACATTACGGTAAGTGAAATAAGCCAGGTGGTGAAAAGCATATACCATATGAGCTCACCTCTAGTCATCAAAACAAACAAGCAAGTACAATATAACCAGAGACATTGAAATTAAGAACAAATTGACAGCTTAACAATAACCCACAGCCTTCAGCAAAAAGTTTAAATTTTAATTATATTGGTAGGGATTTGAAGATTTTGTTTTACAGAATTGCTTGTTTGCTTCTACTGTCCCCTTCTCTGCTTTTAGAGGAGAGGGGATAGGACTGGGGTCAAACACTGGTAATTTTGTATCTTGGTGTCCGTTCTGAGTAAAAATACTCCTTTGTTAAGGTTTTTAGAAGGTTTTTTTTAATAATAAAAATAATCCCCACCTTCATCTCTAAAAAAAAAAGGAACAAATTGACAGTAACCAGAGGGGAGGTGGGAGGGTATAATAGGAGGAAAAGGAGGGAAAGATTTTCAGGAAATCTATGAATGACACATGGACAAACCTGAAGGGGGTAGGATCCAGGGTGGGGATGGCTGGGGTTGGGGAATTGGTAGGGGGAAAATGGAGACAACTGCACTTAAACAATCAAAAAGGAAGATGTCTATTCATTGTTGACAGTGGGGTGTTAAAATTACCTACAATGAGATGTTGCTTTGGATATCTTTTTTGAAGTACTCCAAGATTTTTCTTATATATTTGTATGTTCCTATATTAGGTGCATATAGGTTTATAAGGGTTATACCTTCTAGATGTATTATTCCCTTAAGTATTATGTGGTCTTTGTGTCTTTTTATTGCCTTTGTTTTGGAATATATTTTGTCTAATATAAATACTGTTACCTCAGCTCTTTTGTGTGTGCTCCTTTGCTTGGAATATTTTTTCAATCCCTTCACTTTCAGTCTATGTAGATCTTTTGTCCTGAGGTGGATCTTTTGTAGACAGCATATATTCAGGTCATGTTTTCTTATCCTTTCAGCTACCTTATGTCTTTTGATTAGAACATTTAATCTATTTACAGTTAAGGTTATTATTGATAGGTACTTATTCATTGCAATTTTCCCCTTTGTACCTGTGTTCCTCTCTCTCTCTCTCTCTGTCTCTGTCTCTCTCTCTCTCTCTCTTTCTCCATCTTCTTAAAGCTATTCCTTTAGCATCTATTGCAATGCTGATTTGGGGGAGATATGCTCTTTTAGCCTTTTTTTTTTCAGAAACTCCTTATTTTACCTTCCGTTTTAAGTGAGAGCCTTGCTGGTTAGAGTAGTCTTGGTTGCATGCTTTTACTTTTCAATAATTGGAAGATTTTTTGCCACTCCCTTCTAGCTTGTAGTGTTTCTGTTGATTAATCAGCTGATAATCTTATCAGAGCTCACTTGTATGTTACTAGCTTTATCTCCATCAGTGCTTTTAGGCTCTTTGTCGTTAAATTTTGTCATTTTAATTATGATATATCTTGGAATAGTCCTCTTTGGGCTCATCTAATTGGGACTTTCTGTGCTTCTTGGACTTTCATGACTTTTTCCTCTCATCAAGTTAGGAAAGTTTTTCTGTTATTACTTTTTCAAAGAGGTTTTCTATCCCTTCTGCCTCTTCTCCTTCTGGTATCCCTATTATACAGATATATTACATTTCACATTGTCCTGCAGCTCCCTTAAGCCATCTTTATTCTTTTTTATTCTTTTTTCATTTTGTTGCTCTGTCTGAGAATGTTTTTTTTTCTTGTTCTCCCACTTGCTGATTCAATCCCCCACTTAATTTATCCTGTTTTTAATTCCTTCTACTATGTTCTTCATTTCAGATATTGTATTCTTCATTTCCTCCTGGATCTTATCGATATTTCCTGTGTCCTTTTTTTTATGCTGTTATAGTTCATTGTAAGTTCCTTATAGCTTCTATCGAGTACCTTGTAGTTCTCACTGAGCTCCTTGAGCTTCCTTATAAGCATTATTTTGAATTCAGTGGCTGATAGTTTGCTTGCATCAATTTCATTTAGCTCTATTTTGGGGGACTCCTCCTTTCCTTTCAATTGGGGCTGTTTCTTTGTCTCCCCATCTTAAGTGACTCTTCTTGTTTATTTATGCTTTTTAAATTGATTTGCTTTTACTCCCTGTCTTTGAGGGGTGAACTTCTGTGTTAGGAGACCTGTGGGATTCATAGGTATAGTCTCCTTGATCTCCTGAACTTGCTGCTCTTGGGGTTCACTTTATGCTGTTTATGTGAGCTTTCTTGTCACATTTGGTTTTTGTTGTTGTTGAATCATTCTTTGGTGGGTCTTTCTCTCTGGCTGACTGACTGAGAGTCACTCTGCCCACCAGGTCTTGCATGTTGCCTTTCCATGTTTAAGAGGTCTTTCTGCATCTTCATATCACTTTTTTTGGTTTCCTACTTACCTTCATAATCAGCAATCTTAACTCTTCATAAAAATCTCAGGCTTCTTAATGCAGATATTATTAGGATTTGTACTTATTTTTTATTCAATATTTTTAAAATTTATGAAGTCTCTTATAATAGATATAAATAAGAGTAGATATTTAAGAATCATTAAGTGGGAAAGCAGTATTCACATATTTTCTATGCTCTTAAATGAAAATTAAAGTTTAGCAAACAATAATTTTTCTGGCTATAACACTTGTAGTTCATTTATCTGAAGGATGACTTCTTAATGTATTAATGAAATGAATAAAATTTCCCATTCTTCTTTTATTTAAATAATATTTATTTGAACTTATAATATTTACTCTCCACTTCAAAAAATATTCATGGGGAAGTCAGTGCTTCTTTACTTTCTTTGAAAATAATATGCTTCCCTATTAGGGAAGCTTCTTCTATAGGAAAATAATATGATAGAATACAGAAGAATAATATGCTTCTTCTATATAGGAGAGTTTCTTACAGTATTCTTGTCGCCTTACTTGATAGAGTTGAACATGTTCACCAATGCTATCTCTATGACTTAAGCAGGTCTCTATTGTTATTCTTATTATTTCCTATTATAATATCTTGTATATTTTAAAGATTTTATGTATTTATTCTTAGACAGAAGTGAAGAGAGGGAGAGAAACATCAATGTGTGGTTGCTTCTTGTGCACCCCCACTAGAGACCTGGCCAGCAGCCCAGGCATATGCCCTGGCTGGGAATCAAACAAGTGACCTCTTTTTTTGCAGACCGGTGTTCAATCCACTGAGCCACACTAGCCAGGGCAATATCTTGTTTAATTATCTGGCTATCGGACAAGATTTTCTCCTGAATCATGTGAGGCCAGGGATAATAATATATTTATATATGACTCTCTAGTTTCCAGAAAGATGCTTGAGACTTTGTAAGAGCTTAGTGAATATTTGAACTCCTTGACTTACCAAATGAATGTTTATCTGCTATACTACAGTTACATTTATTTTCTGTATTCTAAATATAAAGTGCTAATACTTTGTATTTATTCATATTAATAGAAATATTTTCTCATGATCATGACTCCTTCTAACATGCACAGTAAGCAATATAAGAGTAGAAAATTATAAAGTGTGGCAGTTGAAGTGAGGTCTTCCCAGTGTAAATGTGTTAGAAACTATTTGACTGATCAATTCACACACTGCTGTATATAAATGTAGGTTGCCCATGACATGGCACAGAGGCTCTTTCCATAATGTGTAACGCTGACCCTTCTTAGAAGAAAATGGCCAAATTTCATCTGTATTCAAAACTAGGTATGTAATTATATTCAAAGTGTTCTTGTTAACAACTTCATACCAAACTTTTAAAAGGGCTCTAGAGAATTGGCTACTTTTTTTGTCTTTGTCTTTTAAAAAAATTCAGATTCTGTAATTTCCTGGAAATAAAAGAAGTGTAGATGACATAAAACATATAAAGAATATAGATAACACAAAGACATTGACAATAAAAGCAGAGATAAAAATGAGAAAGCTTTGGTCATTTCTTCCTTCCTGCTAAAATTCACTAGAAATTTTAAATCCTGCCTGTGTGCTAAAAACATCAACTACACAGGAAATAGATGCTTTGACAGTTCTGACACCTGAGGGGATGTTGGTGTTGATTTTGAATGACGATGAAATGTGCTTACAACACATTTAACATAGTCTTAAATTACTTCAAAAGGAACTTGGATTCAGGTTTAGATGAAGTAATAGCCACAGAGATTATGCTGCTACTCAGATCACATCAGAATTGATTTATTAAATTATTTGCCATATTTTGCACATATATTGTCAGCTATACAGATTATGAAACATACTCTAATTTTGTGAAGTGTGAATGAGTTTCGTGTTTTCAAAAAATGTGTTACACTGTAGGAAAAGTTTTAAGAACCCAATGTTAGTGAAGGTAGAAAAGGTTTCCTTTAACAAAGGACATCTTAGATTTTTACTAAGCTGTGTATTGCTTTTTAATTTTTTAAAATCTTCATCTGAGGATATTTTTACTGATTTTAAAGCATAGGGAGAAGAATATTGAGAGAGAAATGTTGTGAGAGAGAGACATAAATCAATCGCTCCCTGTATGCACACTGACCATGGATAGAATCGACATCCCAGTTATGTGCACTGACCAGGTATTGGATCCACAACCTTTTGCCATAGGTGGTGATGTTCCAACCAATTTAGTCAAATGGCCAGGGCTCCATTGCCTTTTCAAGTGTAGCTTAATGAATGTCATATTCTCTCAAGTTATTTGACCTCAGAATTTCACATAACAACCTTTTAAAAATGCTGCTCAACATTTAAGATGAAATAATAGTTATAGACAAGCAGTGAGTTTCTCCTATTCCCCATTTCAAAGAAAAAAATCACATAGACAATTTTAGGTTTATTAGTAAAAATAAAAGATACCTTTACAATTGTATTTTAAAAGACTGAACGATCACCTTCAGGTAGAATATAGGAAAGTCCACATGGAGCTAAGACGTTGGGTGAAATGGCCTTTGAAGTCAATGACAATGCCTTCGAATTGATGAAATTTACTCCAGGAAGCACTATTCTCTACCATTTGTAAAGGTGACCCCTAGAGATCCCCTCTTCCTAAATTTAAGGAAGTCCACTTAAGTAGGACCTTAGTGAATATCTAAGGAAGGCCTGAGACCGGTGGATTCCTCTTCCAAAATAAACCTTGAAAAAGGCTAATTAGCATTACTTTAATTGTGACCCTGCCCTACATTACTATCATTTCTCTTTAGATTCCTATAGGTTCTTCCTAAATTCATTCAAGTCTCCACTCTTGCCTCTTTTTCCTTCACTGCTCCCTACTGCACTCCTTTCTTTTTACACATAACTAGAGTAACTTTGGAACATTCTAAACCAGATTATGCCATATCGATTCAGTTTGCACTGACTTGTAGCTATCCCGGTCTTAATTCTGTGCCTGGTGTTATTAGGTTCTTATTCCTCTGCCTGGTGTGATTTTCCCCAGGATGGTTTTAGGTCTACTCAATTCACTCCGCTGTATGCTCAAATATCACCTCTACAGAGAGGTCTTTCTGATCCACCCTCTAAATAGTAAACTTGCCCCCTTGTAAACTCCCTTACATTCCCCACTTCTAAACCCAGGCCATTCTCTATGACTTTATCTTGCTTTATTTTTTATATGTATTTGGCATATTTGGGGTCTAACTGCCCCCAATGGATTCTCAGTTCAAAAGGGCAGGCACTTTGTTTGTCATTATTTTATTAAGCTCTCTTATATTGCTAAGTATTTTTAATGAAAGACATATAAAAAGAGTTTATATTTTAAAAAGTAATTGAACTAGCTTTTTTGGATAAGGTAACTATAAAATTACCATAATGACAATGTTACAGATAATTTATTATTGCTGTAATGAAGCTAAAATACTAAAATATGGGTTCTGCAAGCTATTTTAAAGGAGCCTGTATGGCATGATCATTTTTTTAAAATGTCAAAAAAGGAGCAATTTAGAACCTACATTGCAACTAGTTGCTTAGGTAACTACAGTATGACTAAACATTTCATCACTTGAATAATTGTATAGATTTCAGCAAGCAGCATACAAGACATATTAAGTAAGTCATGTCATTGTGTAAATTACTTTAGTCTAGAAACTAAGCTTCCCAGCATATATTTTACAGAAGGTGCTTTCCAAGGACATTTCCTCTTATGGATGAAAGACTAAACATGTCTAAATATTAATAAATATGTCACTCATAAAACAAAGTTATTTTTCTAAACCCTGCCTTCACAATTTTATAAATTGAACCATGTGTAAATTAGTAATTTAATCCAGAATTTTGTTTAATACACTTTGTCAAGTCTAAAAGCTTGGCATAGTATATAATTAGGCTAAGTGAAGTAAGCCAGTCAGAGAAAGACAAAAGCNTGAAAGACTAAACATGTCTAAATATTAATAAATATGTCACTCATAAAACAAAGTTATTTTTCTAAACCCTGCCTTCACAATTTTATAAATTGCACCATGTGTAAATTAGTAATTTAATCCAGAATTTTGTTTAATACACTTTGTCAAGTCTAAAAGCTTGGCATAGTATATAATTAGGCTAAGTGAAGTAAGCCAGTCAGAGAAAGACAAATGCTATGTAATCTCATTTATATGTGGAATCTAATGAACGAAATAGAAGTAGGGACATATTGAAACCTGTATGGTTTTGCAAACCAATGTTATCCTAATAAATTCAATGAATAAAAACAAAGAAAATAAAAGGCTGCAAAATGACATTGTAGATGCTTGTTTAGATGTTCTCACCTAAACAAAAAGCTTTGAATGTATTATTGCCTAGTGTAATAGCAACTATTATTAACCACATTTTAGGTGCAAGGAAACCAAAACAATGAGAAGTTGAATCAGTACTTTTGTCTATCACCCGCAACCCCAGCTACCTCAAAATGAGTAACAAAGTTTAAGGGATTTTACTCCCAGGTTTGTGCTTTTAACCTTTGTGTTATTTTATACCTTCTTTAAGTATTTTCTGTACCTGATACTCAGGATACAAACTGCATTCTCCTTAGAATGTTAGTGACTACCGATACCAGAACATTGATGTATATATGTTCAGTGTAATCCTCAGTACAATGAAATAAGTCTGCATATGAATACAAGAAGAATGAGAGAAGAGAAACTGCAAATAGCACATTATGACCTTAGCATCCATTGGAAAACACGGTATTTGCATGACCTAGGATTGGTCTCAACTTGCCTTTTGCCAAATTGATTTGACAGGAAGCTGTTAGCTGGTTCAGCTCTCAAGCTCCACACGCCAGTGATGTCAGGGTTCAGTCAGATGGAAATATGGAAAACACATGTCTCTAACAAGTCTTGCACCATCAAGTGCCAGTGAAATAAAAATAGTGCTGCTTGTGTGCTCTGACCAAGAAATACTGGGTCCCAATGTGAGTTATTTTGTTCCTAAGTAGACTTGGAACAACATACTAAGAAGCTGAAACCAGAAACTTAGATTATCCATCTTTCTTTACAACATGTTTTTGAAACATTGATTAAAGCACTAACAATAGTGACAGCACATATCTTACAAATGTTAACTATTGATAAATGCAAGATTTGGAGAACTGAGATATTTATATATCTATATATAGGGACCAAAGTTCCAAAGTGATGATTGGTTAGCTTCTTACTTGTAAGCTCATTTGGATTCATACTTGATTTCCCAAGAATGCGTTTAGATACAAATCTAAAAAAAAGGAAGTACAATTCCCGTTCCTAATGAAGAGCTTCTGGAGCCCACTTCTAGCAAACATTTTTGTGTTGATGTTTATATAATATCTATTTTTATCCTCACCTGAGGACTTTTATTCACTACTTTTATAGACATAAGAAAGGAGAGAAATAGAGAGGAAAAAAAACACATTGACATGAGAGAGACACATTAATTAGCTGCCTCCCATATGTGCCCCAACAGGGGATTGAACCTACAACCAGGTATGTGCCCTGACAGGGAATCAAACCTGTAACCTTTTGGTTCACAAGATGATGCTCCAATCAACTGAGCCACACTGGCCAGGGCAAATATATAATATTTTAAATTAATCATATTAACAATAATTTTTGTCAGGATAGCACACAACTATTCAGCATAATAATATCCATTTTCTTAGGAGATTTTCACAACCCTCAAAGATAGCATTTTTAATTGGCATTATTACCCAGCATAAAACAAATGCAGAACTTAGCTTATGAGTGGAAAAGCCAAGACCGAATTCAGATTTTCTTATTGTCAGACCTATATATCTTTAAATGTTATTGTAGTTCCAAAATAAAATAACTACTCACTTGAATAGTCTATTTTTGTTTAGAGAAGTTGCCTAAGTGACAACTGAATAAATTAATAATTTATATTTGTTTATCAGATGCTTTTTGAATATGACAGTCCTGTCATATTTGGTAGTGGAAAAGGGGCACTGGATTAAAAAAAGTGAAGCCCCACTTCAGTAAAGAATCTTTGAAGCTTTCAGCCATTCATGGCCTCAGTATCCTCACCTTTAAAATGTGGAGGTCAGACCAAATGATCTCCGAAGTCATTAATGCTCTAGCTTTAAAATTATGGTGTAAATCATCACAATAAATGATTTTATAGCTTAATTTAAAAAATATCAGGTATGCTAATTCCTTTTTTGAAGGCTAGAGATTTTAATTTTCCCCAAAACTCTTTTTTAGGTTCTCAGAACTTCCAGAATCATAATACCTGGTTTAAATTGTTTTTGCCTAACTGTACAGTAGCAAGAATTATTCTCTGCTATCGATGATATATTCATAGGTATTTTTGTTGTGGAAAATACTTATATTTAAACATATTTTGATAAACTAATTCATTAATTTTTTTGCTCAAATGTGTATTTTCTTCTTTGACTTTAATTAAAAACAGACAATTCAAATGAGAATATTGTTTTTGGTTTTTGTTAGTGCCTGATGAATGCACAGGTCATTTGAGTTTTGCAATTTGTGTCAAAACAGATTAAACTTTAATAATCTGAAATATTTGATCAATTTAGAAATCGAACAGAAATATTTCTAACAATATTTCTAATATATCCAAGTAATGGATACATGCCAATCTATTTTCTCTCTCTCTCTCTTTCTGTCATATACACACACCACAAATATCAGCAATTCTGTTTGCTTTAACCATGATAATACTTTATATTAAATTCTAGGAAAAGCAAATTTTACTTTCATGGGAACTACTAAGGGAAGGCCTTCTTGTTTCATGTATTTTGTTTTATCCTGGCACAATATTATGAATAGGAAGATTTTTTTGCTAATCTTTTTGTAAATGCAGAATAACATAGTTTAAATAATGTAATGTATATAATCTACAAGTGTGATGCACTGGAAAAAACACTGGACATAATGGTAGAAATCCTGAACTTAATTCTGTGTATACATTTTACGAGTGTATCTATAATTCAAATATAAAATGAGAATACTAATATACGACTCACAAAGCTGTTCTGAGCATTAAACAGAAGTTTATGTTAACACTTGTAGAGAACAAACTACCTAGAAATATTGCATGTTATTTTTAATGTAGATATACTAGGTATAAATAGGACTTGTAACCTTCTTTAAAAGCTACTCTTTAAGTGAAAAAAATAAAGTGAAATTCAATTCACCTTCCTCACTCACCTCTTTATTCCAATAAGGTGGATGGCTATAGAAGGTGGACTAAGACTGCCCTGCCCAGATCAAAGTCTCCATGGATAACTCTGGTTTTTATTATAGCATTATAAATAGTTGAGTCTCTTCTCCTTTACTTATTTAATATGCAAGTTATGTTAAGTGACAGAATTCAGAGCTTGTTGTTAAGACGAGACAGAATATGGGCAGTACTGCGGCACATCCTGGATTGGCGACAGAGGTGTGCTGATAAACTGGCTCCCCAATAATAATCGTAATAATAATGCTGACAAAAAATAGCAATGCAATCTTGCTTTTTAGCAACTCTGATGTTCATTCTATGAATACTCCCATTACGGCCAATCTCACTGGCTACCACTGTGACATCAGTAAAAGTGCAGTTGGGTAGAGATGACGATCAACTCTCCAAGTCAGTGCAAGCCACTGGCTCCAAAAATCCCCTATTTGTGGGCCACTCGTATTTCTTCCAATATCTGGCAAATTTAAGCAAATTTTTAAAAAGTGTCTGAGAGCTGGTGATTACCAGAGATGAGGGGAAATCGGGCACTGGGTTAAAGAGGTGGAGGGACATAGAAACTCAAACTAGTAGTTACAGAATAGTCACAGGACAGGAAGTAAAGGATAGGGAATATTGTCAATAATGTCAATATTGTAAGCTAAAAGACCATCACTGTGGGGGAGGGCCACTTGTGGTAAAGGTAACATCAGGGGAAACTAGGCAAATACATGATTGTCTAATCACTAAGCTGCACACCTGAAACCTATATATAATAAATACATTTTTAAAAAAAATCTAAGAGGTGCTTATACTCTACCTTCATTTCCACAGGCTTGTGTAATATTTAATGTAAGTCACCTATTTTTCCACTTATATTTGGTAGGAAATATGAAATATTTGATACTGCCAAGTTAATTTTTTTGTTCAAAACATAATTACCTTTTCCTCTATTCTGTTTCCAAAGAAGTTTCAAGGTTTTGAGCAACCTCCAAGATTGCTCAAGAAAGAAGACACTGAATGAAAAAAAGATCAATTCAGTTTTTACTGTGGAGCTTTTATTAAGGAAAGTTAATCCCAGTGGATGTGTCAGCAGCTGTAGGAACTACATATAGTAAAGCCTGATTTTATTCCAATGATGCACAAAAACATAAAACAGCATTATGTTATTATTTCCCAAAGGTATAAACATGAACAGTATTAATGGTGCTCGTCATATTAAAGTTATCAGTAGATAAAGTCTAACACCTTCCTTTATATGAAAAATGTAGAATGTCCTAAAAAGGATGTTAAAAGAAATAATTAAACCATTATAATAATGATATTTGGTTTATAAAATCTCAAACAGCAGGTAAATGAGGTTTAAAGAGCATGTAGAACAAATATTTTAGCTAGTATTTAAAATCATGGATTAGCAGAAAATACACATTTTATGGCAAAATACCTGTAAGACAACTTTATGGTATGTGGTGTTCTAGCCCAAACACTGGACTAGGAGAAAATAAGTGTTGGTTCTATGGTTGGTTGTAGTGCTGCCATCGTCAAACTAAGTGATTAGATCATGACCTAACTTCTGTATGCCTCCATTTCTCCTGTTGTAAATCGATAGGGCACAACTTTAAATTAACACATTCAATTATCTTTCACAACTTCAAACCCCTTCAATTTAGGAATCATGGTGTTAACTGACAAATTCTTTCTTTGCAACTAGCTTAAAATTTTTTTAATTTATGAAGAAATTGTAAGCTTTTATTCTTTGCAATATACCAATTGTACAATATCATAAATTGTACAGTTTTTCAATTTTATGATGTACTATACACAAAATTAAACTATATAGACAAACTATATTAAGTTATATAACTCAGATTTGATTTCAGATAAAGCTTCCATCCATACCTTCTCTTTTCCTAAATATCGTACTATTTTTAAAAAGTGTTAATTTTAAAAAGACAATTCAGCTATATTTTCTGTTATAAGCTTTTTCCCCTCAAAATGTATATGTTGAAGCCCTAACTTCTAATGTTAGAATTTTTTGGAAAAGGGGCCTGTGAGGAAGTGATAGGAGTTAAATGAGGTCATAGGTGAAGCCCTAATTTGATGAGTCTGATGTGTTTATAAGAAAAGGAAGAGAGATCAGCTGCCTCTCTCTCTCTCTCTCTCTTTCTCTCTCTCTGCCAAGTGAACACACACTGAGAAGACAGACATCTGCAAGCCAGGCAGATAAATCTCAGCAGAATCTAAATGGGCTAGAATTTGGACTTTCCAGCCTCCAGAATTAATAGAAAATAAATTTCTGTAGTTTAAGCCATCCAGTCTTAGGATATTTTTTATGACAACTTGGGCTGCCAAACATGCCTTTTGTTAAGTATTTTCATTTAAAACATTCTGAAGCCACAAGTATCTCTTTCTAATTGTGACCAAACAGAAGTCAGGGTGCCAGCCAGTATAAAAACCAGTACTCAAGGAGCAGGTGCTAATGTATAGGAAATCTATTTACTTTAGATGCTGGTCACCTAGAAGGTGGAGGAATCACATCTCAAAGGCCATCTCTACAACTCAGTGGAGGCAGAGGTTTTTATAAGGAGGGAGAGGGGAACAGATCAAAGACACCAAGGAAGGGGGCTGTAAAGATCTCTACATGCAGATCAGCACAGCTCATTCTGATAGGGCAAGGCATGGTCCAGTGTGTGTCGTCCTGGTTTAGTCATCCTGGATTCACAGCATCTCAGCTTCTTGTCACACCGGTTTCACTACTGAAGGCCAGCAAATCTCCCAGAGCTGGGATGACTGAAAGTCTGAGTCTGTATTTGTTGAAGTTAGTTCCTAGGATTCTAATACAAACATGCTGTTCACCTATGAGCTACATATTAATCAGAGTCAGCTAAGAAACCTTGTCAAAAGAATGGTGCAGTGGTTACAATTCCCCACCATTACATTTTTTCACTGTTACATAATTATTATTTTAACGATTAAAATGGCAGTCCTTTGTTTATAGTCCTTGTAGTATTCTATTTGTGCCTTTAAAATAAACTAATAGTTCCTACATTCCAGTCTTTTATTTACCCCTAATTCTGAAGATTCATGATTAGCTTATTCTACCTGATAAATTTCCTTATTACCTTTCTTAATTTTTCTTCCTTACCCCCTTAATTCAGACTCCTGTGTTATCTCCCAGTTTCCTAATTGGTCTCTCTGACTGAGATCTCGATATCTCCGATTTTTGTTCAAAAGGTCACCAGAATGAGCTTCTCAACATACATGTTTTCTGACAAAAAAATTGTTCAGTGTCTCATGGACACCCACACCCATAGAATTAAAAACTCAAACTTCTACATGAATTAAAGATTCTTCATAATCAGCCTCCTAACTCCTTATCTTTACTTATAAAGTGGTCTTTGTTTGTAATACTCTGCCCACATTCATCCACACAACAAACTGTTCCCCAGCCTGCAAGTATTATTACTAACATGTTTCAATAATGCTATGTGTCAAGCACTGTCCTGAGTATTTTAGGTTATGGATGCATTTAATGCTACAAAGCCCACGAGGAAGGTGATATGACTGTGTCTGAGTTTCTGAGTGACAGAAAGATTAAGTTACTTGACTTATCTCAAAGCTAGTAAGTGACAGATGTAGAAATCAACCTATACAGTCAACAACTAGAATCCAGGTTTGCAGCCATAAAGCACACTGCCTCCCTAAGAACAAATGCCATTTATTTTCTTTATTAATACTTCTCTAAATTTATCAGAAAATTCTGATGTTTTTCTTTTCTGGGCCTCACTGTATATAACTCCCCTTTATTAACTAATCTCTTCCATTTTTAGTCTACTTTATTCTCTTCTACTAAACTGAAAACTCCATGAAAGTGGAGACCATGAGTTTTCGCCATTTTAACCCTACTTCAATGCATGGTACATGGTCGATATTTAATATGGGACTGTTAAGTAAGATCATTTAACATTTGCAGAGATATTAAAATATTTTACTTTTAAAAAAAATAGAATTACAGTTCTGAAAACCACTAAATGCTTTATGTATCACCTTTACTTGGTTTCCCAAGCAAACAAATAATGCAATGAGGGAGTAAAATATGTCAATGATATTTGTTTTCACCAATTATAACTTGCTCTTAGAATTGAACAAAATATATACTTTCATTTATAAAATGATAGTCTTTTAAGAAGGCAACATATTTGCTATTTTGAAAATCTACAAGTATCTCCTGAATAACAAAGTTATAAGTTGCCTTATAAAGTCATCAGATTCACAATTAGTTATTTTTTGGCATTACATATGGCTTGAAAATTAACATTAAATAGTATTAGGATGGCCAAAAAGTCTGTTATATTTTTTCCATATGATGGCTCTTGTAGTGCATAGTTGTCTTTAACTTCATTTGAAACAATTTTGTTAGATTGTATTGTGACAGCTGTGATATCATTGTACATTAAAAAAAACTTATTGAAAGTGGTGAATTTCTGTGCAGCCATTTTAATATTGAAGATGGAAGAACATACACAATATTTTCAGTGTGTTATGCTTTATTATTTCAAATAGGTAAAAATGCAACTGAACACACACACACAAAGATTTCTGCAGTGTATCGAGAAGGTGCTGTGACTGATCAAACGTGTCAAAAATTGTTTGCCAAGTTTCCTGGTATTATTGACATTTTTGCCAAATAATCCTTTGCTGTGGGGCTGTCTTATGTGATGGAAGATGTTTCGCAGCACCCCTGGCCTCTACCCACTAGAAGCCAATAGCAGAAGATGGCCAATATACTCAAATTATCCAAATTAATGAAGTTATTGGTGAAAATAAAAAATGTCTTTTATATTACAGAAAACACATAATGACTTTTGGGCCAACCTAATAGTTTAAAGTTTTGTGCAATTTTAAAAAAAGAAGTATTTTCTTCAGACAAGCTCATTAATTCCATTTTATTAATCATGAGTTTAAAAGATAGAAACTATTAAATAGTATTGAGAGATACTATGTCACATTTAAAAAGATATTATTGAACTTTCAGTTTTGGTGAATTGTAGCCACTATGTAAAGAACCATCACCTTGGTTGGGTGTATTGAAAGAATACCGTGCCCAAACATTAGCAGGGTCTGGCTTGACTCTCTCAGACTCCTTTCTTTGATATACAAAATTATTTACTAATCTTTATATAAACCTATCAAAAAAACCCACATTTTCAAATATGTAGCTAGGACCTTGCTTATTATACTTGCAGATTCTAGGAGAAGTAAAATGTTCAGAAGGCCTTGCATGCCCTTGTGAGATATCCTAAATCCACTCATAGATGCATATATTGAAGAAGAGCAGTAATAAAAAGACTTTGTCACATGTACTTATGTAGCAACACATACAAAATTTATACACTATGAAATTAAGGAAAATTAAAGTCATTTCAAGGTAAGGGAATGGTTTTCACCACACTTAGTGACATTCAGACTGGACAGGTTGGACACCATGAAATGACAACACCTCACAATCACATGCACAGCCCAGAGATCTCATTCCTGATCTCATTCTGTAAAAAAGAAAAATTTGTGTTTTTCTGCACTCCTGCTTATGAACAGCCATGATGAACATCAAATATATTTTCATTGAGCCGGTAAACTGAAACATCAAAATATTTCCCAAACTAACTAGAACTAAGTTAACATTTTAAATTACTCCCTCATAATTTTCATAATTTGTTCTTGTTTCTTGTCACACAAAGTCCATACAATGGCACATCATAATTTTTCAGCAGCTTAAACAGAAACTGGATTTGAAATTCAATTCAATTGGACAAACTATGGCCCCTTCAAACCAGCCTCTGGAAGCCATGGTAAGACAACCTGGTTCACACTTGTATTTCAACACCTGAAGAGCCTGAGACTGTGCTGAGTAATAGTCACACCTTGTGTTCATTCACACTGTTGGAGGACTTTGAGATTCTTACAAATGTGGCAAAAATATGAAAAACACTTATTTGTCAATGTAATGTTTTTATCAAATATTTCATTTTATAATCTAATTTATGACATCCTCATTCTCATATCCCCACATTACAATTTATGGAATCTTTTGCTCTGTGGAAGGGTACATTCAATGATTATAGGGTATAATATCCATTGAATATACATGGAGTACCTGATTACAAGTTAAATTTAAACATTAAAGTCAGGAATCTTATTGATGAAGACATATCAACTGTTAAAAGTAGGGAAGTTGCCCTCTTTTATGTAGCAAGTTGTTCAGGAGCATTAGTCTATTTGTTGTAAATGCATTCAAATGTCACAGAATGCTTAGGTCTTCCACTCATGGCTAAGACTTCAGGATGATAGAAATCAAACTGTATGCAATTAAATTTGGAATTATACCATTACATCAGTCCCATGGCCTGTTTTGTCTGGTAGCAAGAATGTTTTAGTGATTTTAGTTCTTTAAGTGAAATAATACACTGTTCCCCACCCCATCTGGTGGACATGGTTTGCCCCTTTGAAAAATCAGTCAGTAAATACATGTGAATTAATTTGGAGCTTAGCTGATATATGTTGTTGGTACTCCAAAGTTTGTCCTGAGGAAAGTCTACAATAAGATACATAAAGTAAAATGAAATGAAGCAAAACACAAACACAATGCTGTAATGGGGATTATATCTTATTTCCCAGAGTTCAGTAATTCCTCCATAGTCCGTATGGGCCCAGGACATATTGCTGCTGCTTTGAGCCTCTCTTAATGTAGGGCAGTAATTTCTAAGAGCCGTTTCTATGTGAGTAGGGGTAGATTCACTGTTTTAGCCACTGCATTCTCGGAGCAGATGCTGAGCCTGGAGGTAGTCAGGTAAAAAAGAAAAAGAATTAGTGAGCTGCCTTTTGGGTTTTGAAAACTCATGTTTCACTCAATGTGTATGGTACTGACAACTACAAGGTGATAGAAAATAGTTAATTGTATTCCTGGAGTTACATATATAAATATATATAACAAAAATAAATTTTACCTTCTCTCTCTCTCTCTCTCCTCTCTCAAGAGCATGAAAATAAGGTAATACTTCACGGAGAAAAAGCTATGTAGCCAGTTTCTGGTACAAACAAATAAAGATTTGTAAGTGGTTCTGAGGCTGAATGTCAAGGAGACAGAAAAATCAGAAAGTCAGTCCTTAAGAAATAATACATTTACATGAGCAGTAACATTCTCCTGTGAAAAAGAACCTGAGATTGAACAGAGATACAAATGAGCATAACCAGGAAGGAAGGCTTAGCTGTGAGAGGAAAGAAGACTTTTGAGAACAGGGTGGTGAGTTTTTCTGTTTTCTCACGCTGATTGGTCTCCAGGTTTGAGGACAAGTGGGGCTGACATTTATTTCTGCAGAACAGTTTCAGTAAGCTTTGAGAAATGTGGAGTCACCTATATAGTGCTTCGTGATCCTTCCAGCAAGGTTAGAGGCTTTCGCTCTCCTATCTCCCTTCCCATACTTTTCTTTAATCTTCCTGTCCCTTAGCAACTGTGGATGCTTCAGTGCACTGGTGCTGATGCCCACTGAGAAAGAGCTTCAGAAGCAATTCTGGGAAGAAGAACTATTAACAGGGAAACCTTGATTATTATTGCTAATGTGACTTCACGTGCACAAAGGACCCATGTAGCCCTCAGTAAATTTAGGTAGCACTTTCTTTTTCTAGGTCCCTATCCTGTAGTTTAACATGTATACATACATTCATATGCAAAAGCACATGTTTTACAGTCCAGCACAGACTTTAATTCAGCACAGACTATTATTTTAGGTTAGGTGCCTTACAAGTAGAGCCTGAGATAAGGATTCTTATGCCAGTGAATCACTGAGACAAAGCTCTCAGGAGAACACTGAGTGAGTGAAGGACAAGGACGGAGGTAGGTAAAGATGTCAGCCCGGCTCAGTGGTTCTCAAAATATGGTCCCCAGGTCAGCAGCGTCATCACTAAGTGATAATATATTAAACTGCAAATTATCTGCCACAGATCTACTGAATTGGAAACCCTGGGTGTGGATTCCAGTAATCTGATTTTTAACAAGCTCTTCGGTTGATTTTGATACACTAAAATTTGAGAATCACAGGTCTGGCCGAAGTCTAATCTCAGTCTGATCATGCTGAGAACTCTGTAGCATGGATGGCATAACAGCCTATTCGTCTTAGAGGACACAAAAGCAATGTTAACACTCTCTGTGAGTTAGGTTTGATTGCAGACTTCCCTTCTAGGGAGAAGGGAAACTTTCCAGGCATTTCTTGGAGAGGTGAATATAACCAAAGGACTGGTGCAGCTGTGGGTTTGGGCAGCTGACATTCACAGCAACTGGAGATGGATGTGGAGAGCATCTAAGTGAGTCACTGACAGCATCTAGCACAACTGTTATGTTCTGCCAAACAGGGATTTGTGTAGGTAGAGGAGGTTTTGTCACTCTGAGATCCACAGATCAGGGGGAACTTTCAAGGCATCAATGAGTTCTAATTTTGTTTTCCTTCATTTCCTTACTCCATCCTCTTTTTCTAACCAGCATTCAGATTCCCAAGTCACAGTGAATATTTCTAATCTAGAGCACCACAAAGAAAGAAAATGGCATATAAACTAACTAGAAAAGTAGACACTCTTCATTTCTTTAAATATCCTGTTTGGTTAATATGTAAGTACCCCCTGAGTGTTAAGGGAAGAAATTTTCCTATTGTAATTACTAGGGAGAGGGCAGAGACGAGGAAATGAAAAGGAACAACAGCAGTTTGCTGCAATCTGGAGAAAGCCTTTTGAATACTTATCCTGGTGAAATAAGATCTGCCATGAATTGGCTGGCCTGAAAAGAGAAGGCTGATGGCCTAAAGAATGGCCATGAATCCAGCACAAGGTTCACAGTGGGAGGTACCATGACAGAAGTCACGTATGCCTTGACGTCATGCTTCCTCCTGTTGCTGGGCCTCCTCTTGCTGGCTTCTCCTGTTGCTGGTAGAAATTGGGCCCTTCCACCAGATTGCAAGGAAAAAATTCTAAGGATCCACACACAAGACATTGTGCTGTGGTAAGGTTTATTCAGGAAGGTCAGCCCTGGGTTTCCAACCTCCCATCTCCATCCGTCCTGCCACAGAAAAAGTCCACAGTGTCTTCAGCAAGGCCAAAACAAAGGCTGGTGTCCAGAGTTTCTGTTTCATATTAAAGCTTAATTTTTTGGAGCTCTGTGTGCTGCAGGCCCCAGTAGCTGCTAGATCCACATGGCTGCATGTTGCCAACTTGAGGGAGTGTGTGAATGAGCAAAGCAAACAGGGGTCACTCAGAAAAAGAGAGAGAGATGGAGAGATGGAGAGAGAGAAAATGCTTCTTTGTTCCCCTGGGGTTATAACCAGGAGCTCTTTCAAAATAGCAATCAATTTCCCAATATTTTTTTCTTATTTGTCCACCCCCTGACCAGTGATCTCTTTCCCAGGTTACAATGACAGGCCTTTATGGTCCAGCACTTCCCCCTGTGCCATTTTAACTTCTATTGCACGTGTTTTCACTTCCCCCTCCTCTGTCCTTTTCTTTCCCTCAGTGATCTGCAAGGAACAGACCAATGATTCTTGGTGCGGGAAGGTAAAACTGTAGCTTCCTGGTTAAACAAACAGTCTTAGTGTCCAATGCCCTTTGCTCTCTTTCCATTATTAACATTCAGTGAACTACAGTAACACGTCCTCTGCTTAGGCTCACTCTTGAGGCTTACAACATGATAGCTCCAAAAGGGAGGTTGACATGTAGATAGCAGTCACCTTTGACCTGGCCTTGAAGCTGCTATGTCTAATATGAGCTTCAAAGCTCACGTCCTAAAGGAAACCTCTTCTGAGAAAAGCATATATCTTCTCAGAAACACATATACTGGTCCTTGATTATTTTTAGCATTGTACTTTGGTAGTTATTAATCTTGATTGTCTATCAAATCTGTGGGCTTTTTAAAGGTTTCCAACATGTATACCATATTTATATTTCTTTGAGAATCTATCAGAGTGTTGGAAAAAATAGTTTATACTCTAAAAGAAATTTGCTAAATTGATTTCTTTGATTCTGTCAGGAGTTTTTCACTTCTCTGTTTAAAAAATAACCACACTGAAGTAACATGTAATTATAAACCAACTGCAACTAACACAAATAGGAAAAATCTGAATACTGCCTGCTATTCTCTTATCACAAGCAAAAGCGGTGTTTAATACTTGTGTGAGTCTTTGGGTCTTTTGTCTCTGGCACCCTCCTTATGCTTCAGCACAATGCACTTTTCTCTATGTTTCCCACTGGTGCTCTGTTGTACAATTCTTAGGAAATTCATGGACCACACATAAATTACTATGCTAGAAATTTGCTTTCAACAATGGCTTGGGTCAGGTATACAATAAACATAAGCACACTCACACTAAATATTATTATCTGACCTGTTCAAAAAATAAGAGTATGTAACTAACACTACTAAACTGTGCTGAAAATTTGCTTCCTAGAAGTGCTGGCAATGGGAAGCATCAAGGGGTCTACTAGCCCTGTGAAGATCTGAGTCCTCTCAAACCTCATCAGGCAGAACTGATAAATGGCTTTTCATGTTTAGGAGGGAGAGGCTGGAAGGGAGTGCTGGTTTCAGACAATTGAAATGCAACAACTATCACAAATCATCAGAGGCCAGGGCTGTCACTTTGTTAGCTCTGAGATCGAAGAGGCCACCTTTTCATGTGCTTCCCTGAGACACAACGATTTAAACAAAAAACACTACTTTTTATCTTGAAGTGCTTCCATCGCTTTAAAGAAAAAGAAATATATATGTGTGTATACATATATGCATATATACATGTATATATGTATACATATATATATGTATTTGTACATATATATATGAAAATACAATATCTGTATATATACATATATATAGTTAAAATACACCCTCAAGTCTGCAGTGTTTTCACACTGTTGATTCCTCACTTTATTGCAAAAAGCAAACAAAACTAACTGTTCTGACATAGCGAAAAAGAAATATTTTCTTTTCAGTGAAAATTACATCAATTCGAAAGCAAACAAAGGAATCATCCAGCTAGCAAATAAAGTGGGATGTTCAAGAAAGAAATATATTATGGAGTGTATTTTATTGTATTACAAAGTGTATTACCTCCTATGTGGACTGCAGCCAGCTTGAAGGCGAGAACTATCTCTAGGATTGTTGTAAATTTCTTCATAATAGCATGTATTAATAATTGGAGTGCTAAATTTACAATTTAGTGATTTTATTTTTTAAAATTAATTTGTTGGTTTGGACTTGATTACTAATTCCTTGCTTCATTTGGTGAATGCTCCAATAAATTTAATCATAGTAACTGATTATATTTTGCATCATGCCTACAATTCCTTTTAATGATAATTCTACCCTTTAGCTTGTGCTCATCCCTCTCATAATAAATTTTATACTTAGAAGTTTTAACATTTACTTTCAGGGCCCTTGAAGACCATCATATTACTTCAAATCCTTTGAAAATGAGGCTTACTAGTTTGTTTAAATATCTTAGAAGCCCTTCTTTCACGCTAATATCTGTGCTCTATAATGAGTGGAAAAGATTATTATTGTCATTACTACTACTACTACTATTTACATTAGAGGAAAACAGGCTGAATTTCTTCGTGAGACTATTTTAGTTTGTATTCCCTTGGTATTTCATCATGTAAACACTAGGATCTCAAAATCATAACCATCCAGACAAATGCAAGCTTTTTATTTTCTTAGCAAATGTTAGAAAAGGCAGGGAGGTTATTTGAATTTGTATTGGAATCAAGGACAGGAAAGTTCAGCAAAAATAGCTGGTTTTAAGGACTCTGACTCTCTGCTATCTGTGTTATCATCTCTAACAGCAGCTCATTAGAGAAAAGACACACTACCAGAAGGAGGAAAGACAGGAGAGTGGCATCCAGGTACAACCTGGATTCTCTCCTGCGGCTTCTTTGAGTCCTGAATGAGGCTTGAATGAAGTTCTGTGGCAACAGCTTCAGCTTCCTTTGCAGACCCCCTGCGTTATGGAGTTGGAGCTGGTGAGAGGCAGACTTGGGATTCAGCGAGTCATCGCAGGTTCCTCTCTGTCCTCATTCTCCTCCCTGGGTCCTGTCCCACTCTACTTCCTGCGAGCTGGCTCTGCTGACTTTTGCTGATTTCAGGCCCCAAAGCAGACAGAAAAAATAAGATTCTGTAGAATTTTTCACCAATTCACACACTGTGTAAAGTCCAGTCTCAATAAACTGTATTTGATACCATTCTAATGGCTGTGCTTCCTTGATTATATCTTAACTAGTACAGAAATTAGTGGAAAAATAGCTTTAGGGGAAATACAGTTTAAGGATAAATTATGTGAATTAATTCTGAGTAATCTGGAACTGTTTGCTGGATCTGATTAGATTCAAAGACATCAGTGACCCCATTGCCACTGTTAAAGGGGAGACAGAGAATGTAGGGCACACAGTGACAAAGAATTACTTAAATTGCAACCTATAGATGCCTTTAATCGAGTGGCTATAAAAGGAAAGTTTTGGGGTGACCAAGTGTTTTCCTTACAGATCATTTTAGTTAAAAAAAAAGAGAAGAAATGATGCTTTGGTTGTTTACTACTAAATGTGCTAAAACAGTTAGGGTAATAAAATAGTTAGCTCAAGGCTCTCAATTACCAACAAAAAGCACAGGTAAAGGAGCAGAAACATCCTCTAACAGCTTGAAAAACAAGCAAACAAACAAAAAGCTTTTATCACTTGTAGCTCAGGACCAAAATTTGAAATAAAATAAAAACCACAGTTAAAGTCTGTGCATAAATGGATTTGATTCAAGCAGATTAAATCCCCCACTTTCTCTTATCTTACAATTAAGTATTGATTGGAAAGGAGTTTTACCCTGAAAATGGTTAGAGTTCTGAGGCTAATCTGAAAGTAGAGATCTTAAACACCTATTTTTTGGCTAAGTACCCTTTGCCAGTAGAAGGAGCCCTCTCTCCCCATCTAAAGAGGAAGTTTCCCCTTTCCTGAAGAACCTTTTACGGTTTTGCAGAGGATTGTTTATCTTCCTTAGGACCTACCCCTGACCACAATTTCATTGTTTCTAGATTTATAACCAGACTCAAGACATGTAAGAATCCTCTAACTGAATTGCAGGTCAAATTCTTTAGAGTAGTGAACAAAATTATGATACGCCCTCTGGTTACTTATTCTCCTTTTGAGAAACAGCTTGTGACTTGCTTTCGGGACCTGTACAAATTGAGCGCTCTCCATAGACCATTATGTAATGACATGGTATGAGTTGCCCTGCACGGAGTAGATATTTTCTCATGTATCAAGTAAGGAGTTGAGCATGAATGTAAGCACTCCATATTCCACAGATATGGTATGAGCTCGAAAAGGTCAAAAATCAAAAGTAAGTTGAATGAGCAAGTGCTGCAGGTGTCTGTGCCCCCTGTCCTGGCAATGCTGCTTTGTTGCTCTCAACTTTCTCATCTAGCCTCACAGGAAGTACTCTGTGACTAGTTACCAAGGAAGAAAACAATGAAGATTGGTTTACAGATGGTCTGCATGACACCCTGGCATTACCCAAAAGAAGCCAGCAGCAGCACCATAAGTCAACTTATGGGTGATCCTGAAGAAGGGTGTAGTACAGAGAAGTCCTCTCAATGAGCAGAATTCCACCCAGCACATTTGGTTGCTCATTTTTCCCAGAAGGAGAAGTGGCCATAATTGTAAATCTACATTAATTGTTTTGATGCACAAGCAAGGACTTGAACAATAACATAACTGGAAGTTTAATGATAACAAGTTATAGGACAGAAGAACATGGGGAGTCCTCTCTAGCCCTGGCTGGTGTGACTCAGTGGGTTTAGAGCCAGCCTGAGAACCAAAGGGTTGCTGAATCAATCCTCAGTCAGGGCACATGCCTGGGTTGCAGGCCAGGTTCCCAGTAGGGGGCACATGAGATGCAACCACACATAGACATTTCTCTCTCTCTAAAAATAAAAAAATCTTTAAAAAAAGAAAGACCTCTCTTAACAGACAAAGAGTGAAGTTATATGTATTCTATATATAATTCATCAAAAAGCATCCTAGCAGAGGTCCTAATCTGATATACAAGATGATCAACTGTATAGGTATCAGTCAGCCTCTCTCCCCAGTCACCTCATTCTTTCCCAGTGGGCTCCTTGAACAAGGTCATGGTGGTCAGCATGGAGGGCATGCATGAACTAAGCAACACAGGCTTCCTTTCTGAAGGCCAATGTGACTACAATCACTGCAAAGGGTCACATCTTCCAGAGCAGATCTTAAGATCGAGTTCCTAAGAAAGCATCATTTCTTGGTGTTATCAGCCATCCTCCTGGGGAAAAGCTGATTATATTGGACTACTTTCATAAAGGAAAGGCAAAAGATGTTTTTCTCATTGGAATAAGCACATACTCTGGATTTTGAATTTCCCTTTTTTGCCTACATTTTGTCAAAACCAACATTGGTGTACCTCCAGATTGCCTGATTCACTATTATAGCATTCCACAAAGCATTGTTCCTGACCAAAGAGCCCATTTTACTGCAGACTGAATGTGACAACCTTCTCATGTTCATAGAATTCACCAGTCTTCACATGTTCTTCATTGTCTTGAAGCAGATAGCTTGAAGACACATTTACGGTGCTAGGCAGTGGTTCCATTTACTATTACCTTGAGTTACCCATTAATGAAATTCTCATTTTCTTTCCCTGAAATTTTGTCTTCATGCTTCCTGCAGGAGTATTTTCACAGCTTCATGTAAATGAACAAAAGGCAAAGGGAGGGCTTGCTATTCTGGCTGATTCATCCATGCTGTCAAGGAGAAACTGAGTTGCTATTTAAAATGGGGGAAAGGAGTGTTTGGAATGCAGGAGATTCTCTGTTGTTTTTCCATTAGTACCACGTGTTGTGTAGTGACTGTTCATGGAGAGCTATAACAACCTAATAGAGGAAGGACTGCTGTTGACCTAGACCCAAAAGGTATTTCTATGAACACCTGATCTTCCTCCAAAGAAATGAAAGTTGGGTCCTCCAACCAGGCAGGGAATCATGACCAGTAAAAATGCTTGCTGAGAGCAAAGAGAATGTGGTGTGGAGAGTTGCAGAAATAAGGACTGTAATTAGTACTTTTTCTTTATTTTGATATAAATATACAATGCGCATATTAGCCATTTTTTTTCTGTTATACTCCTGCCATTTAACATAATATATATTAATAATGGTTAACTTGATCACAGTATCTATACCAAAAGGGATGTGTGTGCTTAGCAAGGAGAAGAATAGACAACAATCCCCAAAGGCTTTAAAATGACATAAGAGATTTATTTTCTTATTTTAGAGAGTCATATTTTTAGTTATATAATGGCTGTTTGCATCAAGCTAGGCAGAAGCAAGATTTTATTAATGTCTTTATTTGGAAGTTTAAAAATAGATAAAAGACGTTTGCATGATGTCAAATTGACAAGGATAGACTCTAGTTATTTTAAACTGTGTCAGTCCAGCTAACCCAACTTTTCCCCAAATCCTCTTCTCTTTATAGTTACTCTCAGGTTATTGTTAGCCAAACAAAAAAAAATCGCATCACTTTAAAAGAAGTGGAGTATTAATGATTGCTTACTGGATATCAATGCAGGGCACTAGGCCCCACTGCGATTTGTGCAAACTGTCAATGAGTTACTGACTCAGTTTTCTGATGTGGGCTGGCAAGTCAACCTCTACTTCTACATGATCTCCTTCAGAAGTCTCAATTCTGGGTCAGGTACCTGTGCAGCTCCATGGTGAGGTCTCCAGTTTTTTCTGCAGGTTGTCCATACCCTTGAGATCAGAAGTAGTTTTAGTTTATCCTTGTGGGTACCAGTTAATTATTACTTTCTGCTGCCTCATGTCCATTATTTTTCCCCTGATTGCTGTTACTCCTAACCTACAGGAACTTTAATTCTATCACCATATGTGAGCACCATCGTGAAGCACCTTCCATGAATGGTAGAAGGTGAATTAGACCATGAATGGTCTAATTCCTCTAATTCCCTTGTTTCACATCACTCATGATGGTTCTGCGTCTTTGATAGATTCCTAACTGAAACAGTCTACTAAAGATGATATTTAATGAAGCATAGAAAAGAACCTTCCATATATTTATTGCTGATCTACTTCATGTGGTCATAACCTGCTGGGAGTTGACAAATTACTGAACTTTCTCAATTTCTGATATGCAGAAGTATACATTCAAAGTGCCATAACAGCTGACAGAGCTGTTGATAAAGTGAGTGTATCTAGACTAGAGAAGAGTTGCAGGGTCAGGCTTTTTGTAGCTTCATTGAGAGGACAGCTGCTGACTTAGTATGTCAACAGATCCAGGATACCTCTGGCAAAGAGCATATGCTTTTACATCTGCTGTTTTCTGACATATAGTTGGTTAAAAATATCCTGCTCTGGAAAGATACAGTGAAGAGGTAACTATATTGTTCTGTTTGACTGCTGTACTCAAATATTTTTTTTATTTTAAGAGCCTAAGAATTGAACACATACTTTAGACAGTTTGTAGGTTGACTTAGGGAAGTATTTCTCAAGGAGAAGCAGTGCGGCTCATCTAGTGAATGAAACAAAAGCCTGAGGGTGTATGTTTAGACAGGAAAACTTTGGTCTAAATCAAAATCACAGAGAAGATCCAATATTCACCAGAACACAAAAATTAGTGCATAAGCCTTGGTATATTGTCTGTGTCTCTATATTTTGTTGTGGTGGTAGGGAAGAATAATATCATGAACATCTTTTGTGGGTTTGCTAAAATATCCTTAAAGAAACTTTTAATATATTTTTTTAGATTTTCTTTATTTATTTTTAGAGAGAAGAGAAGGGAGGGAGGAAAAGCATCAATGTATGTGAGAAACATCCACTGGGTGCCTCGCTTAAGCTCCCAGCTAAGGACCTGGCCTGCAACCCGGGCATGTTCCCTGATTGGGAATCAAGCAGGTGACCTTTTGGTTTGCAGGCTGGCACTCAATCCACTGAGCCACACCAGTCAGGGTAGGGGTACTATATAGGACCTCTATTGGTTTGAAACTTAAGACCTTGAGGTTTAGAAACCCTAACCCATATCTTTAGCTATGTAAGTATATTTTCTTTCTGGAACATATACATTTCAGAAAAAATATATTTACTTCTATAAACAAATATATATTTATATGTACATATATATATATTTACGTGTATACATAATGTTTGCATTTCATATATTATATAATATTATATACATATAATACTATGTAATATTAAAACATGTAATTGTAAAATGTATAATTATATTTATTATATAATCATAAAACACTACCAAAGATAATCTGGGAAGAGAGAGAAAGAAGAGGAGGGAATCAAAAAGAAGGGAAGGAAGGGAGGAAGTGAGGGAGAGAGGGAGGGAAAAAGTAAAAGAATGAAGAAAAGAAAAGAAAACAAAAGGAAAGAAGGAAAGGAAGGAAGGAAGGAAGGAAGGAAGGAACCCATAATGCTTCACTATACCTAGAATTAATTAAAGAAATTCTGGTTTTCATGTCCTCCATTTAACACTTGTATTTTATCTCTTCTTTTTGAAAGTTTCCTATTTAATGCAGGAAGGGAGAAGAAACAGCTGTCCATGCCCCTTTCTTGTATCATCACAAACATTTATACTTCTGGAGTTCCTTGCCTACAGTAGAACTCTGTTACAGTAAGGTGACATTTCATCTGGGTCTCAATGCATTATCCTAGGAGGAGAAAACTGATGCATGGTGAACTGAAACATGTGTTTTCCATCAGTAAATAATGATCTATTCTGCTTCAGAAACTGTTTATAATCAGAGTCATGTACATAAAACTCAACAAGGCCTTAACAAATAAATTACAATATGTGAACCACTTTCCTATGGTATTACACATATAAGAAAATATTTTTATTAAAACTAAGAAAAATTTATTAGCAATTCTTAATCTTAAGTTTCTTTGGACCAGTTATTCTTTCAAAAAAAAACCTTTGGGGTCTATATGCCTATTGGAGTACATAAGCTATATTCTAGTCTTGTTCTGGAAAATAATTTTAAGACCCAATGTAAGATAAAGAGCTTTGTGATACTTTCCCTACACCAGCCTTCTTTCCACAGTCAGGAATCAGAAATATTTGATACAAATAGAATTTGACCAACACGTGATGATAAAGTTACCTTAAAAGAATGCAGATTGGTTCCCTGGGAAGCAACCTAGATGCCCATCGGTCAATGACTGGATCAAAAAGCTATGGTACATTTACACAATGGAATTCTATGCTGCAGAAAGGAAGAAGGAGCTCCTACCCTTTGCAACATCATGGATGGAACTGGAGAACATTATGCTGAGAGAAATAAGCCATGCGGTGAAAGACAAATACCATATGATATCACTGTTAACAGGAATCTAAACAACAAAACAATCAAGCAAGCAAAATATGACCAATGACACTCAAATACAGAGCAGGCAGACAGGGTCCAGAGAGAAGGGAGAGAATCATAGGGGAAAGGGGGGATGGACTTCCATGAACAAGTATAAAGGACACATGGACAATAACTAAGGGTGGGAGGCAGAATGGGAGGGAGGTGGGGAGCACTGGGTGGGGGGGTGGGCAGGGCTGGGAATATAAGACAGAAAATTGTACTTGAACCAGAATTAAATAAAATAACTCAACACTTTTAAAAAAAAGAATGCAGATTGAGAATGCTATACACAAAAAAGTAGCATGCAGTAAATAGTTCTTAAATATTAAGCCTACTGAAAATGTATTTTTCTCTCTCCCCACTAATACAATTAATGTTTGCTACATTAACATAACTTAGGTCATTTAATAGAATTCCCCTTATACAGTGTTTAATCTATTTTTCATAGATTAAATAAGTTAATTGCAAAAAAAGCAAACAAACCATAACCAGAGACATTGAAATTAAGAACAATCTAATAAGAGCCATATGGGACAGGGAAGGGAACAGTGGGGAGAAGGGTTTTCAGGATCTACCATAAAGGACACATGGACAAAACCAAGGGGGAGCATGGAAACGAGGAAGAGAGGTGAGTTTGGCTGGGGTAGGGAGGAGTGGTGGGGAGAAAATGCACACAACTGTAATTGAACAACAAAGTAATTTAAAAAATAAAAAGTTAATTGCAATAATTATAAGATAGTGATGTACTTACAATTCTAAGAAATTTTTAACAATTTTCTTCAATTGAATGTATTTCTCTTTCACCCATCCACACCCACCCTCTACATTAAGCCTATGGAATGAGAGGCATTTGTAGCTGACTATTTCTTGTAATTGGAAATCTAAATAAACAGAGATCACAATGTGGAACTGTGAAACAGGTGTATATATTATTGTACTTTTTATTTTAAATATGTTATTTTTATGCTATTACTATTGTTCCAATCTCCCCCTTTAACCCTTCCACCTAGCCTGGCCCCACTCCCACAGTCAGTCTCCACAACATTGCCCATGCCCATGGGTCATTCATACAGGCTCTTCAACTAACCCCTGCACCTTTTTTGAAGAAGACCCAACCTTCCCCACCCCACTTAAAGCTGTCATTCTGTGTATGGTGCCAGATGCAGCATTGGCTTATGGCTACTTGATATTGCTGTAAAAGCCCAATGCTACAAGTTTCTTACATCGTTTTTTACTCTATTCCCTATGCTGTTATCTATTAATGTAGTTTTGTACACATCCTCTTGGGTTGTGTTGATGAACAAATTGATAGTCAAGTAGTGTTTTGGGCCCCAGTTACTGATGACATATTTCCTCTGCAATAAACATGCTGTTGTATAACACATTTTGAATTGTTCCAACTAATTTGTTGAAATAAATTTAATTAGAAATGGTGGGACTAAGGATGTCCAAAATGTATATTTTGAGTCAAAACAGTAGCTTCCCCCTAATTGTAGATACTCCTCATCAATCTGCCAGTGTATATGAGTTTATACTCTACAACACAGCATTTTTGTTCTTTGACAGTGTGATACCACAGAAAAATCATTCTTTCGTCATTGTTCAGCTCAGTCATCATAGTCTTAATTGCCATTTGTATTATTTCATTTTCTATTTTTCCAGTTCTCTTGGGTTATTAGTGTCTTTGTAAATGGTTTCTTAAGAGCTCATTTATGACTAAAATGTTAACCATATCTCATGCATTGCAAATGAAATATCATGTTTTTGTTATTTTACTGTGCTTTTCTGGCTGTAAAGAAGTTGTATATTAAAATGTAATAATTCTGTTTTTTTAAAGCTTTCATCCTGCTCCATGTTTCTATGCCTCTGATTCTATTTTGCTCATTAATTTATTTTGTTCATTAGATCTCACTTATAAGTGAAATAATACAGTATTTGTCTTTCATTGACTAGCTTGTTTCACTTAGAATAATAGTATCTAGGTCCATCTATGCTGTTCCAAAAAGTAAGAGTTTTTTTTTCCTTTTTTACTGCTATGTAGTAGTTTATTGTTCAAATGTACCACAGTATTATATCCACTCATCTATCGATGGGTGTGTGGGCTGTTTCCAGATCTTGGCTATTGTAAATAATGTTGCTATGAATATAGGGATGCATATGTTCTTTTCAAATCAGTGTTTTGGATTCTCAGGATACAATCCAAGAGTGGGATTGCTGAATCAAAAAGCAGTTCCATTTTTAAATTTTTGAGGAAACTCCATACTGTTTTCTAGAATGGTTGTACCAGTCCACATTGCTACCCACAGTGCACTATGGTTCCCTTTACTCTACATCCTTGCCAGCACCTGTTGTTTGTTGATTCTGTTTTGGCAAGTGTGAGGTGGTATCTCATTGTGGTTTTAATTTGCATCTCTCTGATGGCTAGTGATGTTGAGCATTTTTTCATATGTCTATGTACCATCTGTATTTTCTCTTTGGAGACGTGTCTATTCAGGGCGTCTGCTCATTTTTTAATTGGATTGTTTGTGTTCCTGCTGTTGAATTGCATGAGTTCTTTATACATTTTAAAGAATAAATCCTTGTCTAATGTATCATTGGCAAATATATTCTCCCATACAGTGGGTTCCCTGTACATTTTGATGATGATTTCTTTAGCTATGCAGAAGCTTTTAAATTTGATGTAGTCCCAATTATTTATTTTCCCTTTTCTTCCCTCACTCTTGGAGATCTATCAGCAAAAATATTGCTACATGAGATATCTGAAATTTTACTGCCTACTTTTTCCTCTGGGATTTTCATGGTATCACAACTTATAGTTAAGTCTATTATCCATGTTGAGTTTATTCTAGTATTTGGAGTAAATTGGTGGTCTAGTTTCTTTCTTTCTTTTTTTTGTAAGTATTAATACAGTCTCCCAACACCACTTATTGAAGAGATCATCTTTACTCCATTTTATGCTCTTGTCTCAGTTGTCAGATATTAATTGACCATAAAGTCATGAGTTTATTTCCAGGTTCTCTATTCTGTTCCATTGATCAATGTGTCTGTTCTTATGCAAGTACCAGACTGTTTTGATTACAGTGGACTTGTATGAGTTTGATATCAAGTATTGTGATCCCTCCAGCTCTGTTCTTCTTTCTTAAAATTGCCTAGGCTATTCAGTCTTTCTAAAATTTTCACACAACTTTTGGGGAATATTTGTTCTAGATCTGTGAAATATGCCATTAGTATTTTACAGAAATTCCATTATATATATAGATCACTTTTAGTATGAACATTTTAATGATGTTAATTCTTCCAATCCATAAACATGATATACACTTCTACTTATTTGTATCTTCCTCAATTTCTTTCTTCAGCGCCCTACAGTTTTCAGAGTTCAAGTTTTTTACTTCTTCAGTAAAATTTATTTCTAGGTACCTCATTTTTTTTTGTTGTTGTTGTTGCAATAGTAATGGCATGGTTTTCTTAGTTTCTTTTTATGATAGTTCACTATTTGGGCATTTAAATGTCATGTATTTCTGATGATTGATTTTGTATCTTGCTACTTTGCCAAATTCATTTATTAGGTCTAGTAGTTTATCGGTTGAGCTTATAGGGTTTTTTTTTTATGTACAATAACATGTCATCTGCAAATAATGACAGCTTTACATTTTCCTTTCCAATTTAGATGCCTTTTACTTCTTGACTTGATTGCTATGTCTAGGACTTCCAGTACTATTGAATAAAAGTGGTGAAAGTGGACTTCCCTCTCTTTTTCCCGATCTTAAGGTAAATGCTTTTAGGTTTTGCCCCTTGAGTGTGATGTTCACTGTAGGTTTTTCATGGTCTTATTATGTTGAGGTATTATACTACTATTCCCATTTTGCTGGGAGTTTTTAATCTTAAAGGGTGCTTGATTTTATCAAATGATTTTCTTCATGAGTATTGATATACTCACCTGAATTTTATCCTTCATTTTGTTTATGTGATCTATCACATTTATTGATTTGCTAATATTGTATGAACCTTGCATCCCCAGGATAAATTTCACTTGATAATGATATATGGTCTTTTTAATAAATTTCTGGATCAGGCTTCCCAATATGTTGTTGAGGATTTTAGCTCCGTTCTTCAGGGATATTGGCCTACAGTTTTTATTCTTTGTTGTGTCTGTACCTTGTTTTGGATTTAGGATAACACTGGCTTCATATAAAGAGTTTGAAAGTCTTCCCTCTTCTTGAAATATTTTGGAATAATTTGAGAAGGATAGATGTTAGTTCTTTGAATGATAGGTAAAATTCACCTATGAAGCCATCTGACCCAGGGCTTTTGTTTGCTAGGAGTTTTCTGATTATCATTTCAATTTCATTAGTTCTCATTGGTTTATTCCCATTCTACTTCTCCCTGATTCAGGTTGTAAGCTTTAAGTTTCTAGAAATTTATCAATTTTTCCAAGTTGTCCAATTTCTTGGCAAATAGTTTTTATGGTGTTTTCCTACAGTCCTTTCTATTTCTGTGGTATTTGTTGTTACTTCTCCTTTTAATTCTGATTTTATTAATTTGTGTTCTCTCTTGTTTTGTTCTTAATGAGTCTGGTTAAAGGTTCATTAGCTTTGTTTATATTTTTAAATAAGCAGCTCTTGGATTTGTTGCTATTTTAAATAGTTTAGTTAATCTCTAAGTTATATTTATGCTTTGATCCTGATTATTTCCTTCCTTCTACTCTGAGCTTTGTTCATTGTTGTTTTTCTAGTTCTCTTAAGTGTAGGGTTAGATTGTTTATTTGTGAATTTTCTATTTCCTTGAGTCAGGTCTGTAATGCTACAAACTTCCCTCTCAGGACTGCATCCCATAGGTTTTGGGTTATTGTGTTTTTATTTTTATTTGTTTCAAGGTATCTTTTGATTTTTTCTTTGATTTCATTGATGACCTATTCATTATTTGATAGCATGCTATTTAACCTCCATGTATTTGAATACTTTCTTTTTTATTAATGTTGATTTTTATTTTCATGCCAGAGTGGTCTGAGAAAGTGCTTGACATGATTTTGATAGTTTTGACTTTGTTGAGACTTATTTTATGTCTTAGAAGTGCTCTATCTTTGGGAATGATCCATGTGCACTTAAGAAGAATCTGTATTATGCTTCAGGGTTAAATGTTCTGTAAATATTAATTAAATCCATTTGATCTAGTTTGTCATTTAAGGTTGTTGTTTTCTTGTTTTGTTTTGTCTAAAATAGCTGTCCATTGTTGACAGTGGGATATCAAAATCCCCTCAAAGACTGTATTGCTGTCAATATCTTCCTTAAAGCTCACCAAGATTTTCTTCGTATATTTAGCTGCTACTATATATGTTTATAAGGGTTGTACACTCTTGTTGGATTGATCCATTTCGTATTACATAGTGACCTTCTTTGGCTCTTATCATGGACTTTGTTTTGAAGTCTATTTTGTCAGATATAATTATTGCTATCCTAGCTTTTGTTTTTTTCATTTCAATTTGCATGGAATATTTTTTTTATCCTTTCACTTTCATATTGTGTAAATATTTTGCTCTGAGGTGGATCTCTTTTATACATCATACATATGAGTTATATTTTCTTACCCTTTCAGTTACCCTATATTTTTTGTTTAATCCGTTTACATTTAAGGTTATTATTGAGAGGTCTGTATTTATTGCTACTTTATTCTTTTATATGTATGTTTCTCTATATATATATTTCTTCTTCTTCTTAAAGCAGTCTCTTTAATATCTCTTGCAGTGGTGGTTTGGTGTTAATGAACACCTTTAGCCTTTTTTGGAGGTTCTGGTAAACACCTTTACTTTTAAATGATAGCCTTTTTACTGAATAGAGTAATCTTGATTGCAAATCTTTACTTTCCATTACTTGGGTGAATTTTGTTTTTACCTTGTCTTTCAATTCATTAATTTGATCCTCTGCTTCATCTAAGCTTCTTTTAAATCCTCCTAATACACTTTTCATTTCAGATATTTCATTCTTTGTTTTCAAACTGGTTTTTACTCAAAGTTTCTATGTCCTTTTTCATGGTGATATAGTTTCCCCTAAATTTCTTGTAGTTATTACTAAGTTCCTTGAGCATCCTTATAACCATTACTTTGAACTCTATGTATGATAAATCACTTATCTCAATTCCCTTTACCTTTTTATTCCCTGAGGATTCTTTCTTTTCTTTCATTTGGGGGTTGTTTCTTGGCCTCCCATTTTAGCTGACTCTTTTTGTTTGTTTCTTATGTATTTGATACATCTTCTTTGACTCCCTGTCTTCCTGTGATGGCCTTATGTGGTAGAAGTCTTGTGGGGCCTAGTGGTATAGTTTCCTTGACCTCCTGAGCTGGATGCTCTAGGACATTCCAGAGCTCTCTTGTGGCACTATATGGGCTATGTAGGCTCTCCAGTTGTGCTTGGGTGTTGATTGCTCTTGGCTGTTGGTTGGTGGGATCTCTCCTCCACCTGGCTGACTATGAGGCTCAAACCCCACCATGTCTTGTGTACTATTGCACAGGTACTGACAGAACAAAACAAAACAATGCAAAAGACAGAACCAAAACAAAGAAAAGAGATCCTCAATGACAAAGGGAAATCAATGACAAAATAACAATGAATAATAAAAGCAGAAAGACAAATAGAATAGTAGAAGAAAATAAAAGAATATGAGAAGACCAGAGGAAAGAAGAATGATAATGAGAGGAAAGAAGGAAGAGAAACAATAAGATTAAGGAATAGAAAAAGGAAATTGCAAAAAAAGGACAAAGTAACAGAAAGAATAGGGAAATGAGAAAAGAAAATAAGGAGAAAATGGAGTAAGAAAAGGAAAGAGCGAAATAAGCAACATAAAAGAAAAAAGAGAAAAAAGATGAAGAAAAAGAAAAATAGTAAGAAGGCTATGCAAAGAAAATAATAAAAATATTTTTTAAACAAACAAAGTGGAATGTGTTTCAGCAGAGTTTAGTGCTTGCCTGCTGGGTTTTTCCTTTTGGATATGGGTCTGATGTGTCTGAATCTGATGTAAGCCAATGTCAGATGCTGTCCACATCTAGCCTTCAACAGCCTATTCAAAACTACAAGCTACCTCAGTTTGTGGCTGGGTCTTTCAGGCTTGGCTGTACCCAGGATGGGCCTCATGCATTGCAAGGCTGGTTTTTATCAGCACAGGGCACAGCGGTGGATCTGCCCAAGACCAAAGGCACCACAGGATCCTCTTCTACTTTCCTCTGCCTGCTGGCTTGTTGTCAGTCTTAACCAAGTCACTGACATGACTGTTTCCGAGATGGTTTTTGATGGAATCAGGAGGAAGGGAACCCTGGATCTTCCATGGGAGGAGCCATTCAGACTTCAGGGAGGATGGTGGGTACATTCTTCTATCCTTGCACCACATATCTTGAGTCTCTCTTGAAATTTTTCCCTGCTTGTTTCCCTGAGCTCAGCAGGGCAAAGCCTCTAGTAGGAAAAGAAAGTGTGCCCTTCAGAGCCAGAGTTTGGGTCTGATGGAAACCGTGAAGGTGTTTCTTTGGCTCTTCCACGAGGGGGAAGTGCTAGTATAGTTCCCAGGAATGTGTGTAGAACCCGCATGTTTTATAACCAGTCTCTGATACCGTGAGTCTGCCTCTGTTGCTATCTCCTCAGCAGGGAATAAGATAAAAAATAAAATAAAAATAATAAGAAAAGATGCAGGGCAAAACGAGCAGGTTTTAAGAGGGTGGGATGAGCAGGATTGCAGAAGGTGGGATGATCAGTTTCCCACAAGGTGAGGTAACTGTTTTTCCCTTTGGAGGGGCTTGCTTTTATCAAGCAAAATGGCTGCTGTAGTATCTATTTATGTTCCAGCACTAAGAAGGCAGCAGCCTTTCCCCGAGGTCTGTCCCCAAAGTTTCCTACTCCAGACTCTCTTCTGGTGACTCCAGTCCACTGCCCTCGCTTCCCCTGAGCCGGTTGCTAGTGAGTGGCTGCTAATAAGAAACTTGTACTTTAACACCTTAGAAAAGGAAAAAAAAAAACAGTAATTTTGTATCCAGCAGGCTACATCTCTCCCCAGGAGACAAAAACTCCACCACCTTTCACCACCGGGTGTTTCATGGGTGGCTAATCCCAGCACTGATGCTCTGTGTTTAGGAGCTAGGTCTAGGGTCCAGGCTTCACTCATCTCTGAGGGAAGCTCCCACAGCTGTGCCCTAGGCTCAGCCTGCTGCAGTGGAAGCAGTGCTGGTTCCTTTCATGACCTTGGGTTTTCTATCAGTCTGGAGGTGGTTTCTGCTTGTCCTTGGTTAAAAGTCAAGATCCCATTCAGGTAGTCTTTGGTTATTTATTTCAGGTAGCTGTTCCGTTTTTGTTTTTATTTCCAGTTTGGTTCTGGGTGTCAGCGTGAGACAGGTCCTGCTACTCTGACACCATCTTGCCCCACCCCTATAATATTGTACTTAACTTCTTGTAACATCATGTTCCTTTTGCTTTAGCTTAACAAGGAATGCAAATGGGTCAGCATTGCCAAATATTTAGACTAGAATTATGAAATATCTAGTAAGAAATTTTTACGACAAAAGGGAAATCAGAATGTCTGGTTTCATCTATGTTCAGATTCCAGATTCTCTTTTGGCTTACTATGTCCTGTTAGGAAAGTTTATTAACTTTATGGTGCTTTACCATCTATAACATAGGAATAAAATATTTGATACTTATATCTTAATGACTCTGTGAAGCAAAACCAGGTCATATTTGTGGCATCTTATGGGAAGAAATCAATCTGAAGTGTGAGGTTTTATTACATCTGTTCTTTCAAGATTGAGTGTCACTAAAATGTCTCTAGGCTAAAACAATTACAGTGGATCTGTAAAAGCTTGCCATATTACCAAGATATACTTCTAGATGTTTCATCTTCATGCCCCCACTAGGATTGGTAGCCTGTGGATTATATTCATTGAAAGATACTTTTTTCTAGGGTAACATGAAAAGTGATTTCCTTAAATAAAGTTTAAGGCCATGATTTATCCCTGGAGTCACTTCAATGAAACTCTTTGCAATTCAGTCAGGAATATGAAAGAAAATTTCCATTCTTTCTATTGGTGGGGATATAGTTCTTGGTACCTACCTAGAAAGGCAAGAGAAAAATATGATCATTTAATCTCTAAGAATAAAAGGGAAACCATATGTATACATATACATATTATTTAAGGAATTCTTACTTTGTTTTTACATTAAATGTTTTACCATTAAAATGATGTGTGGCAAAACTCAGCAGAAGGAAATCGCTTGTAGATTCCATGAAAAGGCTTACTGCATTTTTGAAGTGTGGCAGGGAGTTGGAACCTTTTAAAAAACACCCTCTTCCATTTCCATTTCTGATCACCAACTTGCCTCTGGCATTGACATAAACAGAGCAATATGACTAATATTCACCTTGAAACAATAGCATCTCCAATCCCAGGGCATTTAATTTTATGTCTTTTTTTTTACTTAAACTATTTTGAAAGTTTGGCAAGAAATAAGTATATAATTTGGACTGTCTTTTATCAGAGAAGTATTGTTATAAAATTTAACCAGGCAATATTTACATCACCATTTCTTTTGATATCAAACTCTAAACTAAATCCTTCAACTTGCAATTGAATATTGATAGTATGACTATATTAAACCCATCATTAGTGAGCTCTCTGTTATTGCCAGGTAATTTAATGCAGTGCATTTTCATATCCATGAAAAAGCACATGCTACCTGTTGCCTCAAAAGTGGATTCTTCAAAGTCAGAGTAATGGTTTGGCTACTGGGATGTCTACGGTTATATGTATTCAAGAGCAACTGAGAGTTAAGAAATGCTCATTTAACATTTTTTATGCAGGCTGCAGCTCTGATCAATACCAATTATAATAAAAGAGACACTGTCTTTTCCTTGAAGGAAAACTGCTCTTTACAGAGAGACTTACACAGTTAGTATTTCATTAAGTGATTTAGTTCTCACAGTAACTTATTGGCCTGTATACTATTCTTATGACCGATTTTCAGATGAACAAACTAATGTTTAGCAAGTTATATAAACTTGGGAAGTTTACAAATCCTAACGTGGCAGTGTTGAGACCTTAAGCCAGTCTGTTTGATACTAGGGTCTCCACCTCAGGTATGTTAATAATGGTATTGTGTGCACAAGATTACAGGCTAATTGGTTAGCTCTCATATTACTTGAAGGGTAGGACACAAAAGCAATTTCACCAATTGTGGTCAAACTGTTGTATTGATCAGATTAACTAGTGTAACCAAACATCATTTCCAATACTTATGTACTAGACAAGATCTGGCAAATAACTGGGTTTCTCGCATCATTTCAACCCTTCCTACTCACCCTCACTGTCTGCATCCTAGTAGTGGGGAGACATATTCCAAGCAAAAGCCAAAACCTCAATAAGCTTTAGTCAGCATATCAGAAACAGAGTTCCTTGGGGAAACCATTCTGTATTTTGAAAAATTCACTCTTTTAAAAAAATATGTTTTCTTGATTATACTATTACAGTTGTCACATTTTTCCCCCCTTTATTTCTATCCTCCCTGTACCCATCCCATTTCCTCACATATTTCATGTTCATGGGTCATGCATGTATGTACTTTGGCTTCTCCATTTCCCAGGCTATTGTTAACCTCCTTCTATTTTGTGCCTATCATTTCTAGTTCTTATTCCCTGTAGCTTTTCCCCCAATTCCCTCTCCCCCTCCCGACTGATAACCCTCCATTTATGTGGTTCTGTTCCTGTTCTAGTTATTTGTTTTAGTTTTTTTTTATTTTAGTTTCAGTTGTTCATAGATGTCAGTTTGTGTTGTCATTTTACTTTTCATATTTTTTATTTTTTTCTTACATAAGTCCCTTCAGCATTTCATATAATGACTTGGGGATGAACTCCTTTAACTTGACCATATCTGGGAAGCATTTTATCTGCATTTCCATTCTAAATGACAGTGTTGCTCAATAGAGTATTCTTGGATGTAGGTCCTTGCCTTTCATGATTTGGAATACTTCTTTCCAGCCCCTTCTTGCCTTCAAGATTTCTTATGAGAAATCAGCTGCTAGTTTTATGGACATTCCTTTGTAGGTATGTCTCCTTTTCTCTTGCTGCTTTTAAGATTCTCTCCTTATGTTTAATCTTGAGTAATACAATCAGTTATGATGTGTCTTGCTGTGTGGTTCCTTGGATCCAACTTCTTTGGGACTCTCTGGGCTTCCTGGAAGTCTATTTTCTTTGCCAGATTGGGGAAGTTTTCCTTCATTACGCTTTCAAATAACTTTTCTATTTCTTGGTCTTACTTTTCTCCTTCTGGCACCCCCATAGTTTGGATGTTGGAATGTTTAAAGGTGTCCCAGAGGTTCCTAAGCCTCTCCTCATATTTTTGAATTCTTGTTTCTTCATTCTGTTCTTGTTGAATGTTTATTTCTTCCTTCTGCTCCAAACCATTGATTTGAGTCCCAAATTTCTTCCTATCACTGTTGGTTTCCTGTACATTTTTCTTTATTTCACTTTTTATAGCCTTCACTTTTTCCTCTATTTTGAGACCATACTCAACCATTTCTGTGAGCATCCTGATTACCTGTGTTTTGAACTCTGCATCTGATAGGTTGGCTATCTCTGTATCACTTACTTCTATTTATTCTGAAGCTTTGATCTGTCCTATTATTTGAGCTATATTGCTTTCTCCCTGCAAAGCTGTTACATAGCAAGGGGCAGGGTCATAGGTATTCACCAGAGTGGGGCAATTTAAGTTGCCGCATTGTGGTCCTGTATGTGGGGAAGGGTCTGAGAGGGAAAAATGCCATTTGCTCAAATCTCAGCCAGTAACTTTCTCAGCTATCCACAAGCAAATCTGGCCCTTCTGGTGTATATACCTACCTATGCCTCCGTCTTAGCCAAAAGTCCAGGAATCCACTCTTCACACAGGATAAATTTTTAGTCTCCTTGTAAGTTATTTAGACAGGTAAAATTTAATTTCTATTAAGGAGCAGGGAAAAAGGAAATATATTTTGTTCACAAAGGACGACCAAATTAATTTGCAATAAGGTCCCTTTTCATTAATTGTGTCACTTTAGAGTATATTTTTAAAATGATTTCCTCCATATAACACCCCCATTCTCAGAAACAAAAGAGACTTTTCTGGGACTTGAAGGAAAATTTCAGTTTTTTCTTTTAACATTTTTTATTGTGGTTCAAGTAGAGTATTCTGCCTTTTCCTCCCAGCCCTCCATATCACCCCAGCCCTCCTCACCTCCTTCCTTTGTTTCTACTCCACCCTATTATTATCCATGTGCCTTTTATGATTGTTTCCATAAACCCTTCACCCTTTCCCTCCATTATCCCCTTCTCTCTCCCCTCTGGTCATTGTCAGCCTGTTCTAAATTTTAATATTTTTCATTATATTTTGCTTGCTTGTTTGTTTTGTTGATTAGGTCCTGGTTAAATAATACAGTATTTGTCTTCCACCACCTGGCTTATTTCTTTTAGGATAATGCTCTCCAGATCCATCTATGATATTGCAAAGGGTAGGAGCTCCTTCTTTCTTTCTGCTGCTTAGCATTCCATTGTGTACATGTGCCACTGTTTTTTGATCCACTCAATTACTGATAGGCACCTAGGCTGCTTCTGGGACTTGAATATTGTAAATTGTGCTGCTATGAACATTGGGGTGCATAAATTCTTTTGGATTATTGTTTCAAGATTCTTAGGGTCCTTTGGTCAAAGGGAAGCTTCATTTTTTCCTTTTTAAAGGAAATTCCATAGCGTTTTTCCTAGTGGCTACACCAGTTCGCATTCCCACCAGCAGTGTACTAGGATTCCCTTTTCTCCACAACCTCTCCAGCACTTGTTGTTTGTTGATTTGTTCATGGTGGCCATTCTCACCATTGTGAAGTGGTATTTCATTGTGGTTTTAATTTGCATCTCTCTGATGGCTAGTGATTCTGAGCATCCTTTCCTATGTCTCTGGGCCCTCTGTATGTCCTCCCTGGAGAAGTCTGTTCAGGTCCTTTGCCCATTTCCTAATTGGGTTGTTTGTCTTCGTGGAGTGGAGTGGTGAGAGGTCTTTATATAATTTGAAGATCAAACCCTTGTCCGAGATATCATTTGCAAATATATTTTCCATATGGTTTGTTCCCTTTCCATTTTGCTGTAGTTTCCTTTAGCTTTTTACTTTGATTTAGTCCCATTTGTTTTTTTTTCTTTCCTTTATTTCCCTTGTTCTAGGGGATGTATTGATTGAAAATATTACTGCATACAATATCTGATATTTTCCTGCCTATGTTTTCCTCTAGGACTTTTATGGTGGTGTAACTTATATTTAAATCTTTTATCCACCTGGAATTTACTTTTGTATATGGTGTAAATTGGTGATTGAGATTCATTTTTTTGCATGTAGCTGTCCAGATCTCCCAACACCATTTGTTGAAAAGGCTATCTTTACTCCATTTTATGTTACTGCCCCCTTTGTTGAATATTAATTGACTGTAGAGATTTGGGTTTATTTCTGGGCTCTCTGTTCTATTCCATTGGTCTATGTGCCTGTTTTTATGCCAGTATGAGGCTGTTTTGATTACAGTGGCCTCGTAATACAGTTTGATATCAGGTATTGTGATCCCTCCTACTTTGTTCCTTTTTCTCAAAATTGCTGGATCTATTTGGGGTCATTTATGGTTCCATATAAATTTTTGAACTGTTTGTTCTATATCTGTAAAATATGCCACTGTTGCTTTAATAGGTATTGTGCTGAATCTATAAATTGCTTTGGGTAGTATAGACATTTTGATGATGTTAATTCTTCCGATCTATGAACACGGTATATGTTTCCATTTATTTGTGTCTTCCATGATTTCTTTCTTCAGTGTTATATAGTTTTCTGATATGGGTCTTTTATCTCTTGGTTATATTTATTCCTAGGTACTTTATTTTCCTTGTTGCTGTATCCAGTGGGATTTTTCTCCTGATTTCTGTTTCTGCTGTTTCATTGTTGGTATACAAAAATGCTTTGATTTCTGAATATTGACTTTGTATACGACTGTTTTTCTAAATTCATTTATTAGGTCAAGCATTTTTTTTAATCGAGCCTGTAAGATTTTCTATGTACAGAGAAAGGAAATACGGCAGCTAGATAAGAGGGAGTGGATTCCCCCTACACACAGGAGAAAAACCTGGCCAATCTACAGAGGAACAGAGCAGACAGTCACGGGTACCACAGCATATATGGAAATAGAAGATCAAAAATTGTAGCAGACATTGAAAAATGAGATGGTAAGGAGAGTGCTTCAGGACAATAAAGGCCCAGGGATCAGCATGGGGACCACGGTGGCTGCAGTATGCATCTGCTGGGCCAGCCACAGGGCTTTTGGGTGAGAGCTGGGTTGTGCTCCCTCCCCAGCCAAACAAGGTTTGAGCAGCACTGGGAGAGACCTGGTTGCTTGAAGTCACAGAGAAAGGAGTAGGGACTAAGTGGCAAACACATGGGGTCTGTGAGCACCCACACATTGCCCTGGGAAGAGTGTGTGCCCAAGCCTACGCAATGGAGGTGGCCTGGTTGGGTGCAAGTGCACCTGCAACCCTGGGAAGGAGAGCTTTGTGGAATGCCCAGGGCCCATACCTGTGGAGCCGGAGAGAGCACGCACACCTCAGGAGGGCCAGAGCCCACACGCAGAGCCCTACAGAAGTGCACCAGGCTAGTTCTCGGGAGAGTGAGAAACCAGCCCTGGGGAAAATGCACATGAGGCTGACTGAGTGCCGAAAAGGATGGGAGAAAAGCATGCAGTTGCACATCAGCCTGCTGCAGCCAGCAAGAACAGAAAAACTGGTTTGAAATCAGTTTGAAGCCAGTTTGAAATCAGCAAGAGGTTTTTGTTTTCTTTTTTGTTTTGTTTGTGTTTGTTTGTTTGTTTAATTTTTTAAGTAATTTTATATTTTTTAATTTTTCTTATTTTTATCTCTCAATTCCTTTTGTTTTTTCTTCTTTCTTGTTTTATTCTTTCTTCCTTTATTTCCAATTTTATCTATGCTTCCTTCCTTAGTCTGCTTTTTTCTTTTTTTGAAATACCCACAAGTGAGACAAAAACACTTGGAACTGTGAAAAGACCAAAATTGTACACAAAGACGGAGCATCCCTATAGCTGAGACAGAGAGATAAATTTCACTTTGCTACTACAGACAACCTGCAAGTTATTGTATATTTGTATTAATATTATTTCATTATTCTTACATCTTTTATTTGAATAATATTTTTGTATTGTCTTCTTTCTGTTTAGTCTTCTTTGCTTGGCTAATTATATTATAGCCATTTAACAGGTTTCCCCTGTTCTCTCATTCACAGTGTATGGTAATTTACTATCCTTCACTTCACTTTTGTTCCAATAGCACACTACTGAAGGTCCTATACTCCCTATTCTTGTTATCTAGATCTCATAGATTCTGTCATATGATTGTTGCTCTAATACTATTAAAATAATAGCTGTTCCATACTATTGTAAATACTGCAAAACACCCCTCCCCAATCTTAGCCCACTTCACAGTTTCCTGAACTCTATTACTGTAATGGTTAACTCTATTGTCTCACACACTACACCTGTTTACTATCCTTTACTCTCGCCTTACCTCAGAATCTGACCTCCTACAACCTCACTGCTTTCTAGATCCAACTCACAATCCTTCCCTCCCCAACAAGAGTCTTACCTTCTTTCCATCTTTTCTAAAAGGTGGCTAGCTGGGAGGAATATCATGGTTAACACTATACATAGCCAAAGAATCTCCCATCTCTTTTCTACTGGCTGCTACTATAAATAGCATAGAATACTCTCTTGCTGTCTTAAACCAGTTTGTCTTACCGCACAACTGGTCACAAAAGAAATTAGGTGGAAATAGTGAACACCAGGATACCCGAAAAAGATGGCACCACTGAATCTCACAGGTATTCTACCACAGAAGTTCACACCATAAACCCAGGGGTCCAGAACAGATCTATTTAAGAAGCTGAGGCTGACAACAACAGTCTCACAAACAATGGGAAGACAATGAAAAACTCCCAAAATGAAAGAAAAGGAGGAAGCCTCAGAAAGAATGCTAAAAGAAATAGAGGCAACACAACTATCAGATATTGAGTTCAAAGCAATGGTTATCCAGAAGCTCCATGAGCTCACAGCGAACTACCAGAAAATACAGGGAAACTACAATGAACTCACTGTAAACTTTATCAACATGAAAAATGAAATAGAAACTATCAACATGGGCCAAGAAGAAATAAAAAATACAATATCTGAACTGAAGAACACACTAGAAGAAATCAAAAGCAGGATAGATGAAGCACAAGATCAGATCTGCAAGCTAGAGAACAAAGTAAAAAAAGAAAAAAGAAAAAACACCCAGAGAGAGCAAGGGAAAAAGTGGCTCAGAAAGAATGAAGAGGGATTAAGAAAAGTACAAGCTAATATGAAACATAATAGTATTCAAATAGTAGAGATACCAGAAGGAGAAGAGAAAGTGACAGAAACCCTATATGAAAAAGTAATGATGGAAAACATCCCCAATTTGATGAGTGAAAAAGTCACACAAATCCAGGAAACACATAGAGTCCCAATCAAGAGGAAACCAAAGAGGCCCACTTCAAGGCACATCATAATAAAAGTGGTAAAATTCCAAGACAAAGAAACAATCTTAAAGGCATCAAGAGAAAAAAAGGAAATAACATACAAGGGACCCCCAATAATATTAGCAGCCAACTTCTCAAAGAAAACAGTACAAAGGCAGAGAGAATGGCAAGAAATATTCCAAGTAAAAAGAACCAGAGGCCTGCAACCAAGGCTACCTTACCCAGCAAGGCTCTCAATCAAGATAGAAGGCAATATAAAGAGCTTTCCAGACAAAAGAAGTCTAAAAGAATACACCTCCACCAAACTAACTCTTCAACAAATGCTAGAGAAACTGCTTTAAGGAAAGGAAGAAAAGGAGAGAGAGACAGAGGCACACAGGTATGAAAATGACAGTGAATAAGTACCTATCAATAATAACCTTAAACAAAAATAGATTAAATGCTCCAATCAAACGGCATAGAATAGCTGAATAGATAAGAAAGCATGACCCACACATATGCTGCCTACAAGAGACCCACCTCAAGACAAAAGACCTATACAGATTGAAAGTAAGGGGCTCAAAACAGCTTTCCCAGGCAAAAAGACAGAAAAAAAAAAGAAAAAAAAAACGGGATAGCAATGCCCATATCAGACAACAAGACTTCAAAAAAGGGCCATAAAAAAGTCACTTCATAATACTCAAGGTAAGAATCCATTAAGAAGATATGAACATTATATATATATATATATGCACCTAATGTAGGAGCACCCAATTACATGAAGAAAATCTTAGAGGATTTCAAGAAAGATTGACAGCAACACAATTATAGTAGGAGATTTTAACATCCCACTATCAAAAACACAGATCTTCCAAACAAAATATCAACAAAGATATTGTGGCACTGAACAATGCCCTAGATGAAATAGACTTAGCTGATATATATAGAGCCCATCACCCCAAAGAAGCTAAATACACATTTTTTTTCAAATGCACATAGAACATTTTCAAAGATAGACCACATGATAGGACACAAAAAAGCCTCAGCAAACTCAAGAAAGTTAAAATTATATTGCCCCTGGCTGGTGTAGCTCAGTGGATTGAGCACAGGCCTGCAAAGCAAAGAATGGCTGTTCGACTCCCAGTCAGGGCATATGTCTGGGTTGCAGGCCTGTTCCCAGTGGGGGATGCAGGAGAGGAAACCATACATTGATATTTCTCTCCCTTTCTCCTTCCCTTCCCCTCTAAAGATAAATAAGTAAAATATTTTAAAAAATCAAAAAAATTATACCAAGCATTTTCTGTCTACAAGGGAATGAAACTAGAAAACAACCCGAAGGGAAAAACATCCCAAACATTCAAAATTATAGAGACTGAATAGCATGCTAATAAACAATTAATGCATCAAGAGTGAAATTAGAGAAGAAATCAAAAAGTTTTGAAAACAAATGAAAATGAACTCACAAGAACTCAAAATTTATGAGACACAGTGAAGGCAATCCTGAGAGGGAAGTTCATAGCACTACAGGTCTACCTGAAAAAGATAGAAACATTTCAAACAAACAACCTAACCCTACGCCTACAAGAACTCGAGGAACAAAAACAGACAGCCCAGAGCAAGTAGAAGGAAGAAAATAACCAAGATCAGAGCAAAACTAAATGACACAGAGAGTAAAAGCACAATTCTAAGTATCAATAAATCCAAGAGCTGATTCTTTGAAATGATAAACAAAATTGAAAAGCCTTTAAGCAGGCTCATCAAGAAAAAAGAGAGAAGGCTCCAATAAATACAATTAGAAATGAAAGAGGAGAGATTACAACTGATACAACAAAAATACAAAGGATTGTAAGAAATTACTATCAAGAACTGTATGTCAAGATATTTGAAAACCTAGGTGAAATGGACAGATTTTTAGAAAAATATAATCTTCCAAAACTCAATGAAGAAGAAGCAGAAAGCCTAAACAGGCCAATAACAGCAGATAAAATTGAAGCAGTAATGAAAAAACTCCCAACACACAAAAGCTCTGGACCGGATGGATTCACAGGAGACTTCTACAAAATATTTAAGGAAGAGCTAACGCCTATGCTTCACAGACTATTCTAAAAAATTCAAAATGATGGAAGACTTCCAAACTCTTTATGAGGCCAATGTTACCCTGATCCCAAAGCCAGATAAAGACACAACAGAGAAAGAAAACTTCAGGCCAATATCGCTGATGAACATAGATGCTAAAATCCTCAACAAAATATTGGCAAACCATATCTAACAATACATTAAAAAGATCATACACCATCACCAAGTGGGATTCATCCCAGGGATGCAAGGATAGTCCAACATTCACAAATCAGTAAGTGTAATACACCACATAAACACAAGCAAAGATAAAAAACACATGATCATATCAATAGATGTAGAAAAAGTATTTGATGAAGTACAGCACCCATTTATGATAAAAATACTCAGCAAAGTGAGAATAGAGGGAGCATTCCTCAACATAATAAAAGCCACATATGAGAGATCTACAGCCAACATCATACTCAATAGGCAAAAACTAAAAGCTTTTTTAGTAAGATCAGGACTAAGACAAATTTATCCACCTTCAACACTTCTATTCAATATAGTATTGGAAGACTTAGCCACAGCAATCAGAAAAGAAAATGAAATAAAAGGCATTCAAATTGGAAAGGAGAATACAAAACCGTTATTGTTTGCAGATGACATGATAGTGTACACAGAAAATTCTATAGACTCCACCCAAAAGCCACATGACCTAATAAATGAATTTGGCAAAGTATCAGGATACAAAGTCAATGTCCAGAATTCAAAGGCATTTTTGCATACCAGCAATGAAACAGCTGAAGTAGAAATGAAGAGAAAATCCCATTTGATATAGCAAAGACAAAAATAAAGTACCTCTGATAAACCTGACCAAAGAGGTAAAAGACCTATACTAGAAAACTACACAACACAGAAGAAAGAAATCAAGAAGACACAAACAAATGGAAGCATATATCGAGTTTGTGGATCAGAAGAATTAACATCATCAAAATGGCCACACTACCCAAAGCAATTTACAGGTTCAATGCAATACCTGTTAAAGTATCAATGTCATATTTCAAAGACATAGAAAAACATTTTAAAAATCCATATAGAAGTATAAATGACCCCAAGTAGCTGCTGCAATTTTGAGAATGAAGAGCAAAGTAGGAGAGATCACAATACCTGATACCAAAGTGTATTACAAGGCCACTGTAATCAAAACAGCCTGCTACTGGCATAAAAACAGGCACATAGACCAATGGAACAGAGCAGAGAGCCCAGAAATAAATCCAAGTCTCTATGGACAATTAGTATTGGACAAAGTAGTCAGCATCATAAAATGGAGTAAAAATAGCCTCTTCAACAAATGGTATTGGGAGAACTGAACAGCTACATGCAAAAAAAAAATGAAATTCAAGTACCAACTTACACCATACAGCAAAATAAATTCAAGGTGGATAAAAGACTTAAATATAAGCCGTGACACCATTAAAGTCCTAGAGGAGAACATAGGCAGGAAAATCTCAGATATTTCAAGCAGCAACATTTTTACGAATCTGTCCTCTACAGCAAGGGAAATGAAGAAAAGAATAAACAAATGAGATCTCATCAAGTAAAAGGCTTCTGTATGGCTAAAGAAAACAGTATTTAAAAAAAAGATAAGGTCAAGTTCAAGGAGTTCATCATCACCAAGCCCTTATTATATGAAATGCTAAAGGGACTTATATAAGAAAAAGAAGATGAAAAAGATGAACAGTGAAAGGACAGCAAACACACAGTTATTAACAACCACACCTAAAACAAAAGCTAACCAAGAAGACAGCTAGATCAGGAGTGGAACTATAGAAATGAAGAACACATGGAGGGTTAGAAACAGGGGGGTGGGAGGGGGAGAAGAGGGGAGAAGGCACAGAAAATAGCATAGATGGTAGGCAGAAAATAGATAGGGGGGAGGGTAAGAATAGTGGGGGAAATATAGAATCCAAAGAACTTGAGACACGTGGTTATAAACTAAGGGGGGGAGAATGGTGGGGGAGGGAGGGTGTGGGTGGAGGGGATTGAAGGGGGGGAATAGAACAACTGTAATGGTATAATCAATAAAATATATTTTAAAAAAATTTAAAAAAAGAAAGAGGAAAAAAAATAAAAAAATAAAAAAAGATAACTAAATATATGGGAAAACATATTTGCCAATGATACCTCAGACAAGGGCTTAATCTCCAAATATATAAAGAACTTATACAATTCTACTCTAAGAAGAGAAGCAACCCAATTAAAAACTGGGCAAAGGACTTGAACAGACACTTCTCCAAGGAGGACATAAAGAGGATCCAGAGATGCATGAAAGAATGCTCAGCATCACTAGTCATCAGAGAGATGCAAATTAAAACCACAGTGAGATACCACTTCACATCAGTCAGAATGGCCATCGTAAACAAAACAACAAACAAGTGTTGGAGAGGCTGTGGGAAAAGGGAACCCTAGTTCACTGGGATTGCAGACTGGTACAACCACTATGGAAAACATTATGGAATTTTCTCACAAAACTAAAAATTCATTCTCCTTTTGACTCAGCAATTTCACTACTAGGATTATATCCTAAGAACCCTGAAACACCAATCCATAAGAACCTATGCGCCCCAATGTTCATAGCAGCACAATTTACAATAGCCAAGTGTTGGAAGCAACCTATGTGCCCATCAGTAAATGAATGGATCAAAAAACTATGGTAAATTTAAATAATGAAATTCTATGCAGCAGAAAAAAAAGGAGCTGCTACCCTTTGCTACAGCATGGATGGAACTAGAAAGCATTATGCTAAGTGAAATAAGCTAGGTGGTGAAAGAAAAATAGCATATGATCTCACCTTTAGCAGGAACCTAAATAACAAAACAAACAAACAAGGAAAATATAACCAAAGACACTGAAATAGAGAACAGGTTGACAGTGTCCTGATTGTGGAGGGGAGAGAATTTCAGGGGAAATGGGGAATGGTTTACAGGAACAAATATAAAAGAAATATAGACAAAAACTAATGGGGTGGAAATGGGAAGAAAGAGGAGAGGGCTGGGTGGTTGGGCTAGGATGGGAGTAGAAGACAGAAAACTGTACTTGAACAACAATTAATTTTTTAAAAAAAATTCTATGTACACTATCATGTCATCTGCAAACAATAACAGTTTCATTTCTCTTTTTCAATTTGGATTCATTTTATTTTGTTTTCTTGTCTGATTTCTGTGGTTTGGACTTCCAATATAATGTTGAGTAGAAGTGGTGAAAGTGGACATCCTTATCTTATTCCTAATCTTAGTGGGAAAATTTTTAGTTTTTGCCCATTGAATATGATGTTGGCTGTAGGTCTCTCATATATGGCATTTATTATGTGGAAGAATGCTCTCTCTATTCCCAGTTTGCTGAGTGTTTTTATTATAAATGGGTGCTGTACCTTATCAAATGCCTTTTCTACATCTATTGATATAATCAAATGATTTTAGTCTTTCCTTTTGTTTATGTGATGTATTATGTTTATTGATTTGAGAATATTGTACCACCTTTGGATCCCTGGAATGAATTCTGCTTGATTATGGTGTATGATCTTTCTAATGAATTGTTGAATATGGTTTGCCAATATTTTGTTAAGGATTTTGGCGTCTATGTTCATCAGCAATATTGGCCTGAAGTTTTCTTTCTTTGTTGTGTCTTTATCTGGTTATGGGATTAAGATGGTGCTGAATTCTTAAAAAATATTTCGGGAATCTACCATCTCCTTGGATATTATGGAATAGTCTGTGAAGGATAAAGGTTAGCTCTTCCTTAAATGCTTTGTAAAATTATCCTGTGAAACCTTCCCATCCAGGGCCTTTGTGTGCCGGGAGTTTTTTCATTACTGCTTCAATTTCATCTGCTGTTATTGGTCTGTTCAGGCTTTCTGCTTCTTCTTCATTGAGTTTTGGAAGATTATATTTTCTAGAACTTAGCCCATTTCATCTAGGTTTTCAAATTTCATGGCATATAGCTCTTGTAGTAGTTTCTTACAATCCTTTGTATTTTTGTGATATCAGTTGTAACCTCTCCTCTCTCATTTCTGATTGTATTTATTTAGGTCCTCTTTTTTTTTCTTGGTGGGCCTGCTTAAAGGCTTGTCAATTTTGCTTATATTTTCAAAGAACCAGCTCCTGGATTTATTGATACTTAGAATTGTGCTTTTACTCTCTGTGTCATTTAGTTTTGCTCTGATCTTGGTTATTTTCTTCCTTCTACTAGCTCTGGGCTGTCTTTGTTTTTGTTCCTTAAGTACTTGTAGGCATAGGATTAGGTTGTTGGTTTGAAATATTTCTATTTTTCTTAGGTAGTTCTGATTTGCTATCAACTTCCCTCTCAGGACTGCCTTTGCTTTGACCCATAAGTTTTAGGTTGTTGTGAGTTCATTTTCATTTGTTTTCAGAAACTTTTTATTTTCTCTTTGATCTTATTCTTCACCCATTCATTATTTAATAGTATGCTATTCAATCTCCATGAGTTTGAGTGTTTTGATTTTTTCCTTTGAGGTTGATTTCTAGTTTCAGTCCCTGGTGGTTAGAGAAAATGTTTGATATGATTTCAATTTTCTTCAGTTTGTCGAGGCTTTTTGTGTGTGTGTGTCCTGTCATATGATCTCTCTTTGAAAATGTTCCATGTGCATTTGAGAAGAATGTGTATTTAGCTTCTTTAGAATGAAGCGCTCTATATATATCAGTTACATCCATTTCATCTAGGGCATTGTTCAATGCCATAATAGTTTTGTTTATATTTTGTTGGGAAGATCTACCTATTTTTGACAGTGGCATGTTGAAATCCCCTACTATGATTGTGTTGCTGTCAATATATTTCTTTAGGTCCTCCAAGATTTACTTTATGTATTTGGGTGCCCCCATGTTGAGTGCATGTATATATTTACAATGTTTATGTCTTCTTGATGGATTCTTTCCTTGAGTATTATGAAGTCACCTTCTGGGACTCTTTTTATTGCCTTTTTTTTGAAGTCTATTTTGTCTGATATGAGTATTGCTACCCCAGCTTTTTTCCCTCTTTGTTTGCTTGGAATATTTGTTTCCAGCCCTTTACTTTTAGTCTGTGTAGGTCCTTTGTCCTAAGGCGGGTCTCTTGTAGGCAGCATATGTGTGGATTATGCTTTCTTATTCATTCAGCTATTCTATATTTTTTATTGGAGCATTTAATACATTTACATTTAAGTTTATTATCAATAGGTACTTATTCATTACTTTTCTTCATACCTGTGTACCTCTCTCTCTCATTCTTTTCCTTCCTTTTCTTAAGGTAGTCTCTTTTTAGCATCTGTTGTAGAGGTAGTTTGGTGGAGGTGTATCCTTTTAGATTTCTTTTTTCTGGTAAATTCCTTGTTTGGCCTTCTATTTTATTTATTTATTTATCTTTAATTTCTTTTCCCAGTTTATTTATGTGTTTATTTTTTAAATTTTATTTTAATTGTTCTTTAAGTGCAGTTTTCTGCCTTTTACTCCCATCCCAGCCCACCTTGCTGTGCTCCCCACCTTTCTCCCATTTCCACTTCCTTAGTTTTTGTCCATGTGTCCTTAATACTTGTTCCTATAAACCCATCCCCTTTCCCCCTGAAATTCCCTCCCCTCTTTCCTCTAGTCACTACCATTTTGTTCTGTATTTCAGTGTCTTTGGTTATATTTTGCTTGCTTGTTTGTTTTGTTGTTTAAGTTCCTGTTAAAGGTGAGTTCACATGGTATTTGTCTTTCACCGCCTGGCTTATTTCACTCAGCATATGATCCTTGCTGGATAAAGCAGCTTTGGTTGCAGTTCTCTGGTTTTCAATACTTGAAATATGTCTTGCCATTCTCTTCTGGCTTGGAGGCTTTCATTGAGAAGTCAGCTTCTAGCCTTCTCGGGGCCCCCTTATATGTTATTTCCTGTTTCTCCCTTGTTTCCTTTTAGATTTTCTCTTTGTCTTGGAATTTTGCCATTTTAATTGTTATGTGTCTTGAAGCGGGCCTCTTCAGGTTCCTCTTGATTGGGACTGTGATTTTCCTGGGTTTTTGTGACTTTTTCTCTCATCAAATTGGGGAGGTTTTCTATCATTCCTTTTTCAAACATGTTTTCTATCACTTTCTTTTCTTCTTCTCCTTCTGGTATCCCTATTATGTGGATATTATTATGTTTCACATTGTCTTGCATGTCCCTTACAACCCATTCATTCTTTCTGTTTCTCTTTTCTTTTCCTTGTTCTGTCTGACTGTCTTTTTCTACCTTGTCCTCCCGCTCACTGATTCAATTCTCTGCTTCCCACCCTGCTTGTAATTTCTTCTAATGAGGTTGTTTTTCTTCTAAGAGTTTATTGTTGAATTCTTCCAGATTTTTGTTTATAGTTTCTATTTCTTTGTTTCATGCTGATATAGTTGTCACTCAGTTCTTTGTAGTTGTCTCTGAGTTTCTTGACCATCTTTATACCATCATTTTAAACTCTATTCTAATAGTTTATTTACCTCTATTTCATTTAGCTCTTTTAGTGGGGAATATTTAATTCCTTTTGATTGCATGTTCTTTTTGTCTCCTCATATTAGGTGAGTCTTTTTGTTTGTTTCTGCTCTTCCTAATGTTTTGCTTTGCATGCTGTCTTTGTAGGGTAAACTTCTATGGTAGGAATTCTATAGGGTTTAGTGGTCTCTTCGATCTTCTTGTGTAGACATTCTAGGTTGCTCTTTCTTCTGCTTGTGTGGGCTCTCTTGATGTACTTGTGTTTTTACCTTTAGATGATGCCTTTGTTGGTGGTTTTTCTCCTCTAGGAGGTATACTGATGTTCAGTGTTCGCAGCTCCCACCTATACTTGCATGTGGTCGGTAGCAGTAGGTAGGCAAAATGGATTAAGACAACATGAGGGTATTTTATGGGATTTAAAGTACCAGAAAGTAGAGAAGAGATAGGAGATTCTTTGGATAAGTATAGCATTAACTGTGATATTTCACCCAACTAGCCACTTTTTCTAAAAGGTGAAAGAGAGATAAGATTCTTGTTAGAGGGGAGGAGGATTGTGAGCTGAATCCAGAAAACAGAGCACTTGTGCAATGTTAGATGATAAGATATTGTGAGAGTAAAGGATAGAAAGTAGGCATAGTATGAGAGAGAATAGAGTTAACCACAGTGATAATAATGCTCAGGATTGAATTAAAATGGGCTAAGATCAGGAAGGGTTGCTGTGTAGTATGTACAATTGTATGGAACAACAATTATTTATAATAGTACTGGAACAACAATAATATGACAAGGAATATATGATTTAGATAACCAGAATATAAAATACCTGATCAAGAGGTGTGTGTTCTTGAAATGCAGGTGAAGTGAAAGAAGGACAATTAAAACACCATAAAGTGAGAATGAGGAAAACCAGTCAAACAATGCAATTAAACAGGAATAAAATGAGGAAAATTAAACATAAGGAAAAGAAGTAAAAGAAATACTAATAAAATAAAAGTGGTAAAAATAGTGAAAAATAATAATACACATAAACAATAAGATGCCAGCTCTATGGGATAGCAAAGTGACATTTGTCTCAGTTTCTCAGTTTGGGGGGTTAGCCTTGTGCTCCCTTTTTTGATCTGTCTCTGGATACTTCATAACTCTGTGTGTCATTGTCTCACTTTGTGGAAGAAAAAATAGGAAAAAAAAAGAGACAGTATCCAAAAAGAAAAAAAAAGCCTCCTGCTTACTTTAAACCTGTTTTGTGAGTTCTGCTGGTCTTCCCAGATGCCACCAGAAGAGTGGGGCTGGGCTTTGAGAGTATGGAGACCAGGTCTGGGTCATAATATTCAGTTTTCCAGCCTCTGGCCCAGGTCTTCTGTGAGCTGCCAGTCTCAGATCAGCCACTCAGCTGCTCACAGTGCTCTGGGTTGCTCTCTTATACTCAGCCACTCAGCCTCTGTACGAGTGCAGCTGAAGTCACCTGGGGGGCAAGCCATCAGCTTTGAGCCCTTCTTAGCAAGTGCATGGCTTGTCACACAGCCCAACTTCCCAACCAGTCTGGAGACTATCTGAGTCAGACTCTGACATGACCCAACTCCTCCCTTCTCCAGGTGTCACAGAGCACCCCAATATCTCTAGTTCCAGTGTCCACAGTCCCAGCAGATGTGTACTGCCTCTGTGTGTCTCCCATTTCATCTCTATTCCCCTCAGCAATTTCCAGCATCCAGGTCCCTCCTGGTGCTGGCTGCCCTCCTTGCTCTGGTAGGGGAGGCAGCTGGTGATCTAACACTCCTCACTGCGTCCTGCAGCAGGTGCCTCTCCAGGAGCAGCAGCAGCTTTGGTCCCTGCGCAGATCCCAGGGACCTTCCATCCCAGTGCAATCTCCTCACCATCTGGTTTTCAATGTCCTTTTCAAAATTTAGCCTGTGAAGTTCATATAAGCTGGGATTCTGTTGGCTGTTCACTCTGTTCCTCAGAAGAATGGCTAGGTGTTCCAGCTGGGCACAGGGAGAATTGGACTCTGCCCCCACCTACCTCACCACCATCTTCAAGTCTCCTGAAGGAAAGTGAGAAACCCATGCTCTCCTGGAACAGTGAGAAATATGTATCTTCATATTGGTTTCTGTAATGGGCTAGATATTGGAGAATGGGTTAAATGTGAGCATTGGATTTTAGGTCTTTAATGGTAATATTTATTTAATTATGTATTGATGAACATATCTAATTATTATGTTTTAAAAGACTATACAAGGATGGGCAAAAGTAGGTTTTCAATCATGAGTACACAAAATGCAGAATTTATTATTGCATTTTATTTATTAATTATTGTNTGTAATGGTTTCTGTAATGGGCTAGATATTGGAGAATGGGTTAAATGTGAGCATTGGATTTTAGGTCTTTAATGGTAATATTTATTTAATTATGTATTGATGAACATATCTAATTATTATGTTTTAAAAGACTATACAAGGATGGGCAAAAGTAGGTTTTCAATCATGAGTACACAAAATGCAGAATTTATTATTGCATTTTATTTATTAATTATTGTATTATTTTTCACATGAACCACTGTGAACCTAATTTTCCCCATCCCTGTATTTTTCAAAGCAGTTTTAGGCATATAATGAAATTGAGAGGGAGGCAGAGAGATTTCCCAAATACTCTCTGCCTCAACACATGTGCAACCTTCCCTATTATCTATTCACTAAATGGTACTTTTTCCCTTTTTCTTTTAAAACATCCACAGTCCACAGTTTACCTTAAGGTTTACTCTTGGTATTGCACATTCTATGAGTTTAGACAAATGTACGATGACTTATATATCCATTATTATAATGTCATGCAGAATATTTTCATTGCCTTAAAAATCCTGTGTTCCCCTTGTTTATCTTTCCCTCTTATGCTTTCCCCCCTGACAACTACTGGTCTTTTTATTGTCTCTATAGTTTTGCCTTTTCTCAGAATGTTATATAGTTGTAATCACAGAATTTGCACTTTTTATATATTGGCTTCTTTCACTTAGTAATATGCATTTTTATCATCACCTGAGGACATGCTTATTGATGTTAGAGAGAGGGGAAGAGAAGGAGAGAGAGAGGGAGAAAAACATCAATGTGAAAAGGAAATATCAATTGGTTTCATATTGCATGTTCCCTGACCAGAGACTGCATCTGCAACCTAGGTATGTACCCTGACCAGAATTGAACCCACAACCTTTTGGTCTATGGGATAATGCCCCAAGCCACTGAGCCACACCAGCCAGGGAGTAATATGCAGTTAAGTTTTCTTTTATGGCTTCATATCTCACCATTTAGCACTGAATACTATTTCATTTTCTGGATGTATCACAGTTTATCCTTTTGCTTATGGTAGAACTCCTTGGTTGCTTCCTAGTTTTGGCAATTATAAATAAAAGTGTTATAAATACCTTTGTGCAAGTTTTCATATGGTGGTAATTTTTTAACTCCTATGTGTAAATATCATGCAGCACGTTTGCTGGGTTGTATGGTAAGAGTAGGTTTAGTTTTGCCCTTATTGGTGTGGCTCAGTTACTTGAGTGACGTCTCGCAAAAGCAAAAGGTTGTGGTTTTGATTCCTGGTCAGGTCATATGCCTGGTTTGTAGGCTCAGTCCTGGTCAGGGCACAACAAATGTTTCTCTCTTTTTCCCTCTCTTCCCCTCTCTCTAAAAATAAACAAATAAAATGTTTTTTAAAAAGGTATGTTTGGTTTTATATGAAATATTCAAACTCTCTTCCAAAGGGGGGTTATACCATTCCCAGAAGCAACGCATGGGAGTTCTTGTTGCTTCAAATCCTTGCCAGCATTTGGTAGTGTTAGTGTTCCAGATTGCAGCCATTCTAATAGAAGTATAGTGGTATATAATTTTTGTTTTCATTTACATTCCCCTGGTGACATGATGTGAAACATCATTTCATATGTGTACCTGCCATCTGTACATTTTCTTAGGTGATGTGTTTGCTTAAGTTTTGGTACATTTTCTAATCAGGTTGTTTGTTTTCCTGTTATTGAGTTTTAGGAGTACACTATATATTTTGAAAAACAGTCTTTTGTCTGTTATGTACTTTTCAATTATTTTACTACAGCCCAATATTGTCTTTTGCAGGGCAGAAATTTTTAATTTCAAGACGAGTTTATCAATTATTTGTTTCATTGATCATGTCCTTGGTCTAAAAAGTAGTACCATAGTTATCTAGTTTTTCTTCTATGTTACTTTTAGAATTTTGTTTTATTATACTGTATTTTTTATTTTAAAATTTAATCTTTATTATATTATTTTTCATTGCCATTACCTTTTAGGAATTTTATAGTTTTGCATTATACATTTAGATCTATGATTCAATTTTTAGAATATTTTATTTATTTTTAGAGAGGAGAAAGGAGGGAGAGAAACATCAGTGTGTGGCTGCCTTTCAAGTGTCCCCTACTGAGGACCTAGCCAGAACCTCAGCCTGTGCCTTGACTGGTAATCAAACCAGTGACTCTTTGGTTTGTAGTCTGGAATTCAATCCACTGAGCCACACCAGCAAGGGCTAGATCTATGATTCATTTTGAGATAATTTTTGTGAAAGGTGTAAAGTATATATCTAGATTTTATTTATTTATTTTTTTGTATATCAATGACCAGTTTTTCCAGCACAAATTGTTGAACTGGTTTCTTTTTCAGTGCAAATTCCAAGAACTAGCTGGCAGCAACTCTGATGATAATGATTCATTAAGATGTTTAGGGCAGGAGACCAACCCTCCCACCACTGCTGTCTTCCTCGAACCAGTCCCTGGTGCCAAAAAGGTTGGATACCATTGGTTATTCTTAACAGTACAGATAAGAAGAAATTGTCCTAATTTTCATAAACTTAAAAACATAGCTTTAATAACATAAATTCAGTGAACAAACTATTCTGTTTTTACTTCTGCAAGGCAAACTACTAGCAATGAGATAGACTAGCCCACAAGTAAAGTGATACTGTGAATAACTTTATAAGGAGAAAAGGGAAAAAAAACATGAATGATTTATATCACTATGATAACAGAACTAGCAGCACATACACCTTTTCATTTTGCCCGTCTTTTTAAAAATTGCAAAATGTAAAGCTATCACAGAGAAGTGGTTCTGATTCCTTAAGTTACGTAAATGAAAAGCCATGGAACTTACTTTAAGAGACCTATGATTTTTGGTTTTCTATACAGTGGTGAGTTAAATGTGTTAGGAAGCTCACACAATGGAGATCAACTCAATTAACCCATTGTTATAAAAATAAGATTGTTCAGTGTCACAAAGACAAGCAAGTTATTCTGCCATTTCTTTAATATTCATTTTTGAAATCTAGGTTATTTTGCCTTCTAATTTCTAATATTCATGAGCACAAAGTTTTTAGATTCTTCCTCCAAGGCCATTTCTGCAAGAAAAAAAAATAGGTAGAGTACTTTATCATGTCATCTACTGAGTATTGATAAGCTTGTCATATTCAAAACAGATAAGAAGAGTTTCTATTTAGAATCGTTTCTTCCTGAAGTGGCAATTTTTAAAATTCAGTTTTATAACAAGCAAACCAAAGACAGACTCATCGATGGAGAACAGATGATAGATAGTGGGATGGGGGAGGTTGGATGGTAGAAGGACTTAGAAAAAAGGGAAAAAAGACTCAGGGACATAGACAACAGTGCGGTGACTGCTGGGAGGATGGGGTGTAAGGGGACTAAATGGTAATGGAAAAATACAATAAAGATAAAAAATAAGATTCAGTTTTAAAATTTAATAGTCTGCTCTGTAGTTTTATGGAGAGAATTGCATTACATATACTTTATTTTTCCTCAACATTTTCTCTCTTTGCAAAGAGCTTGCTTTCAGTAACCCATAGTTATGAATTTCTACATCAAGAAATTTCTCTGATTTACTCTTCTTAAAGGTTTGTTTAGTGTCCTCCTAAGGATAACTGTATGCCTACAGTTTTATGTACTCTACCATAAAACATAGTTATGGAAGAATTTGGGTAATAAAATGATAGTAGAGTAACAATTTTCTATTATTTTATGTATTTGGAAAACCTACTTTTCTTTACTTTAGTCTGGTTGTCCTTTCTAAAAGTGTTGCCTCTTGAAGGGGGAAAGCTCGAGTAAAAGGAAAGAAAAGCATGAGAAATGAAAAACAGACCCAGTGAGGTGGCAATCTACAGTACCCCTGACTGGCATGGCTCAGTTAGTTGGGCACTGTGTCACAAGCAAAAGGTTGCTGGTCCATTCCAGTCAGAGTGCATGACTGGGATGCAAGTTTGGTCACTGGTCAGGGCACTTATGGAAGGCAGCTGACCAATGTGTCTCTCTCACATCCATGTTTCTCTCTCTCTAATCCCCCCTCCCTTCCCTTTTCTCTAAAAAATGAATAGATGGAATCTTTATATATATATATATATATATATATATATATATATATATATACAGCTTTATTAGTAGCTTGATTTGGTACCAAGGAAATAATATAACTATTTTCACTGCACAAAAAAAAGGTCAAGTTTTTTAAACCTAGCTGACTTACACTTTGCTCAAAAAGAAAAAAAAAAAGTAAATTGAATGTTATTATGTAAACCTTATCTTACTCCTCAGAGAGCCTTAGCTCCAAGATAATATGCCTTCAGGTTCCAAACTTATCTAAACTAAGTGTAACTAATGACAATGGGAGTAATATTTTCTCATATTAGAATATTTAAATCATCTTTCCTTAAAAAAAGAAAGCACCACTTTTAGCCAAAAAAAGATATTTTGTGTGTGCGTACAATGCTTTAAAAATTCTAGGGCTGTAATAAATATGCATTGAAATGATGAATAAGAGACCCACAGCAATTTTCTGTAATAGCTCTGTCCAGTAAAAATATGTGAATCAAATACACACACATGCACACACAAAGTCTAGTAGCCACAATAAAAATAAAAGGAGGCAAGTGAACTTAATTTTAGTAAGACATCCAAAATATCAAAAATATGGTCACTGAATAATTAAGGTAAAATTTTTTGTGCTATATTTTAAATGTTGGGGTGCTAAGTCTTCACTTGAACACTTTGCACTTAGAGCACATCTTAATTTGAATTAGCCACTTTTTCAAGGGTGTAATAGCCACACGTAGCTAGTGGCTGCCATATTAGGCAGTGAAGGCATATAGAAATTGCTTATTGAAAAGCCTGTTGGCCTTGGCCAGGTAGCTTAGTTCGTTAGAACACCATCCCATTACTCCAAGTTTGCAGGTTCACCCCCCAGTCAGGGCACATACAAGAATCAACCAATGAATGCATAAATAAGTGAAAAAATAAGTCAATATCTCTCTCTCTCCCCCTCTCTCTTTTCCCTCCTCCTCCTCTCTCTGAAATTAATGAATAAAAGTTTAAAAAGTTAAATGAATGCATCCATTAACAACAAAGTATGAGAATTATGAAGTAGCACTATTTAAAACTCATAATCTCAAGAAAGATGATGGGAATCATAAAGGAATTTCTAAAAGTCTGTACCAGAAATAGTGTTAGACCAAGAAATAGGAGTCTTGAGAATTGGTAACATTTCTGATCCTCACTGTATGATTGGTTAACTTCACGATACTCTCTATCTAGATCATACCCTTATAAGTAGGAGGCCAGGCTGGAATGGTATCTTTGGCTCTTTCTAAAGTTAATGGAACAATTCTGTGGTCAATATCTGGGGTATAGAAATTATGATAATAAAAGCAAAGCATCCTTACATTTGGACAAACTTCATAGCCAAGGTTTGTACCATGAAAAGGTCATCAGAATCTCTTCTAGGAGAACTGACACAGTGTTAATGATGAACATGGTAAATTTTGATAAATCATTATGCACAATCTAATTTTTAGCTCTTCAAACGTAGATACTATATTTTGTCAGTACAGCTAGAATGGAGGTTTTAAAACCACTCTCACATTAACAAGTGTAAGTGAAATATGTAAAACCAGAGTAATTAATTAAAATTGATAAATACAAAACAAACAACATTACTGAAAAGTTTTCTTCTTATGTATTTACTTAAGAATACCAATGTGCCCATTTAAGTTGAAAGACGAATATGTTATATATACACATACATACATATACATATGTGTATATGGTGCATACATGTGTACATCCATGCATGCATATGCATATATTTCGTGTACACACATAAAATGCACGTGTACATGTATGTGTGTCTGTACATATACATACATATGTGTACACATGTGCAATATATGTTTAAAGTTGACATAATTTGGCTTGCTGACCATGAAAGCACACATTTTAGATCTCTAATTTAGGGTACCATAATTGCCTGATGACCCTAGCTGCTACAGTCTGATTCCATCACCTGGTTCATATCAAGCTACTTTAAGTAGTTAGTGAACCAGTGTGGAGGATAGTAGGGTAAGTTCCATGAGATGAAGGACTTCTCTGGACTTTCCCCATGGCTTAGCCAAAACTTTCTTAGAACTAAATGCCCGTTCAAGGATTTTCTTACAAATATATTTCTTGTGTCTCTCTTTTGTGGGGATCATGCTGGCATTATATGTTTGTCCAATCCTCTTTTGACCAACACATTGTTTGCAAATATAGTTTAATCACATTTCAGCTTAATCCCAGAAAATGATGTGTTTTAAGTGAATTCATACATTTCTATTCTAACCAAATATATATTGTTGATTAGAACATTTCCAAGTTTTAAGAAGGGCTTAATTGGGCTCCCCAAGCAGTAACAAAAAGTGACACCAAAATATGTAATGTGAAATGACTATGTGTTTTATTATTCTTCAAAATTAAAAGTTTCCAAGAATACTTTTCTAAAATATGGCATTATAAATCTATTAAGCATTAATTTATTTAAAATACTTGAATATATTTATGCTGTCAGGTTTAAATAAGTATCCATATAAAGCCCTGGCTGGTGTAGCTCAGTGAATTGAGCGCTGGCCTGTGAACCACACGATCGCTGTTCGATTCCCAGTCAGGGCACATGACTGGGTTGAAGGCCAGTTCCTGGCAGGGGACTCATGAGAGGCAACCATACATTGATATTTCTCTCCTTCTCTCCTTCCCTTCCCCTCTAAAGATAAATAAATAAAATCTTTAAAAACTACATTTAGAGGATCGGGGAAGATGGCGGTGGAGTAGGACAAAGGATTTTGCTTCTCTCCACGCACCGGAGAAGGACCTGGCTGATCTGCGGAAGAGCACAGCAGATGCCAAACTGGGACCCAGCATATAAGAAGGCAGGACTCCAGAGACTGTAGCGGACACTGAATGACCAGAGGTTGAGGAGAGGAGACGACCGCAGATCAATAAGGTACGAGGGAGCAGCACAGAGGCGGTGGCGGGGCCCCCTGCCAGGCCAAGCCAGGGCCCGGACCTGCTGCCCAGGCCTCTGAGAGCCGAGGGTGGGCAACACCGTCTCTGGGAGAGAACTGGTCACCGGCACCACCCCTGTCTGGCAGGGCGCAGATTGGAAAACACCATAAGAGATCCGTCTGCCAGTAGTGGCAGAGAGAGGAGTGAGCATTCGGAAGCAAACCAGAAAGCTCCGATTACCGTGGAGTCAGGTTGCTGGCTTGGGAGAACTGAGAGTTGCCAGAGCACTCCCTGCTTCGAGGGGCCCAGGCCTGCCTTTGAGCAGTCCCGGGAAATCTTGGGCTGCTGTCAGGGCCTCCAGAAGTGGGTCAGTTGCGAGCTCCATCCCTACTCAGCCGGCACAGGCCAGCTCCATCCCTGTTCAGCTGGCGCAGACTAGGGAGACACTGTGAGTCAAGCATTGATCTTCAACTTGACGGACTGCAAGTCGAGCTCGCCTTCCCGGTCCCAAGTGGCGCGCCATCTACAGCGCCTGCTCCTTCAGCCGTGCACGCCTTCCCGCCCCCCCCCCCCCCCGCCCCTCCGCTTCATCGGCCTCGGGTCTCGCTCGCCTTTCCGGCCCCGAGCAGGCCGTCTACTCGGGGAACTGCCAGTCGCCCGTGCTTTTCTGGTGGGGCGGGGTCTGCGCCGACCCTCGGCTAGGGGAATTGAGAGTCGCCCAGGTGATCCCTGTGGCACAGGACCTGCACCGGCTGGCGAAAAAATTGGGGGAGTCTCTGGCTGCTGGCTGGGCCCCTGGAAGAGAGCCAGTCGCCAGCTTCACCCCTACTCAGTCGGCGCAGACAGGGAAACACAGGGAGTCAGGCTGTTGCTGTTGGTTTGGGAGAATTGTGAGTTGCCCTATGTATTCAGCCACAACACAGGGAAAGGTCCACACCCAAGCCTACGAGAACAAGAAAGCCAGTCTGGGAGTGCGCACCCTCATGTCAGACCAGGGCTGGGAAGCCTTGGAGAAAATCTGCTCTCAGTAGGGCGTGGGTGAGAGGCGCCAGTCTGGATCTTGGGGGGTACTGGCAAGACCAGTTGAGTGTACCAAGGCGTGAGAAGAGCCACAATAACAGCCCCTCAGGCGGCCGCAGTTAGTGAGACCAGACGGTTTGACTCGCTGGACACCAACCTGAGGAGTAGTGGGAGCAGAGAAGACCAAGATACCTACAGGAGACTGCACCACTGAATTCCACAGGTGTCCTCCACAGAAGTTCACGCCATAAACTCAGGGTACCAGAACAGATCAATCTAAGAAGCTGAGGCCAACAAGAAGAGCAGCACAAACAATGGGGAGACAAAGAAACAATCCCCAAATGAAAGAAAAAGAGGAAGCCTCAGAGAGAATGTTAGATGAAATAGAGGCAAGCCAATTATCAGATGTGGAATTCAAAGCACTGGTTATCAGGAAATGCAAAGAGCTTACAACAAGCTACCAGAAACTACAGGGGAGCTACAATGAACTCTCCGCAAACTATACCAGCATGAAAAAGGAAGTAGAAACCATTAGCAAAGGCCAAGAGGAAATGAAAAATACAATTTCTGAATTGAAGAACACAGTAGAAGGTATGAAGAGTAGGATTGATGAGGCGGAGGACCGCATAAGCGAGTTCGAAGACAGGGTGGAAAGAATCTCCCAGACGGACGAGGTAATGGAAAAGAGAATCAGAAAAAATGAGGAGAGTCTAAGAGAAATGCAAGACAATATGAAACGTAATAATATCCGAATAATAGGAATACCAGAAGGGGAAGAAGAAGAACAAGGGATAGAAAACCTACTTGAAAGAGTAATAACAGAAAATTTTCCTAAGATGAGGGGAGAGAAAGTCACACGAATCCAGGAATCGCAGAGAGTCCCAGGCAGGTGGAACCCAAAGAGGCCTACTGCAAGACACATCATCATTAAAATGGCAAAACTCCAGGACAAAGAGAGAATCCTAAAGGCAGCAAGGGAGAAAAAGGAAGTAACATACAAGGGGGTCCCAATAAGGTTGGCTAATGACTTCTCAACGGAAACATTCCAAGCAAGAAAAGAATGGCAGGAAATATTCCAAGTAATGAGAAACAGAGGCCTACAACCGAGACTGCTTTATCCAGCAAGGCTCTCAATCAAGATAGAAGGCCAAATAAAGAGCTTCCAAGACAAAAGAAGTCTAAAAGAATACGCCTCCACAAAACCTGCTCTACAAGAATTACTAAAAGGGCTGCTTTAAGGAAAGGAAGGAAAAGAGAGAGACAGAGAGGAACACAGGTACATAAATGGCAATGAATAAGTACCTTTCGATAATAACTTTAAACGTAAATGGATTAAATGCACCAATTAAGAGACATAGAATAGCTGAATGGATAAGAAAGCATGACCCACACATATGCTGCCTACAAGAGACTCACCTGAGGACAAAAGACCACCACAGACTGAAAGTGAAAGGATGGAAACAAATTTTCCAAGCAAATGGACATGAAAAAAAAGCCGGGGTAGCAATCCTCATATCAGACAAAATAGACTTCAAAAAAAAGGCTATAAAGAGAGACCCAGAAGGTCACTTCATAATACTCAAGGGAAGAATCCACCAAGAAGACATTAACATCATAAATATATATGCACCCAACACAGGAGCACCCAAATATATAAAGAAAATCCTAGAGGACCTCAAGAAAGATATTGACAGCAACACAATTATAGTAGGGGATTTTAACACCCCACTGTCAAAAATGGACAGATCTTCCAAACAAAATATCAACAAAGATATAGCAGCATTAAACGACACTCTAGAAGAAATGGACCTAATTGATATATATAGAGCCATCCATCCCAAAGAAACTAAATACACTTTCTTTTCAAACGCACATGGAACATTTTCAAAGATAGATCACATGATAGGACACAAAACCAGTCTCAACAACTTCAGGAAAATAGAAATCATACCAAGCATCTTCTCTGATCACAAGGGACTGAAATTGGAAACCAACCCCACAGGAAAAAACCCAAAACACCCAAAATCATGGAGACTGAATGGTAGGCTATTGAACAATGAATGGGTCAAGATTGAAATTAGGGAGGAAATCAAAAAACTCCTTGAAACAAATGAAAATGAACTCACCACAACCCAAAATTTATGGGACACAGTGAAGGCAGTCCTGAGAGGGAAGTTCATAGCGATACAGGCTCACCTAAAGAGGATAGAAACATTTCAAACAAACAACCTAACCCAACGCCTGCAAGAACTCGAGGAACAACAACAAAGACAGCCCAGAGCAAGTAGAAGGAAGGAAATAACCAAGATCAAAGCAGAATTAAATGACATAGAGACTAAAAGCACAATTCTAAAGATCAATGAATCCAGGAGTTGGTTTTTTGAAAAGATAAACAAAATAGACAAACCTTTAAGTAGGCTCATTAAGAAAAGAAGAGAGAGGACACAAATAAACACAATCAGAAATGAAAGAGGAGAGATTACAACTGATACCACAGAAATAGAAAGGATTGTAAGAAATTACTATGCGGAACTGTATGCCAAGAAATTTGAAAACCTGGGTGAAATGGACAAATTTCTAGAAAAATATAATCTTCCAAAACTCAATGAAAAAGAAGCAGAAAACCTGAACAGGCCAATAACAGCAAATGAAATTGAAGAAGTAATCAAAAAACTCCCATCACACAAAAGCCCTGGGCCAGATGGTTTCACAGGAGAATTCTACAAAGCTTTTAAGGAAGAGCTAACCCCTATTCTTCACAGACTATTCCAAAAAATCCAAAAGGAGGGAAAACTCCCCAACTCTTTCTATGAAGCCAGCATCACCCTAATCCCAAAGCCAGATAGAGACACAACAAAGAAAGAAAATTACAGACCAATATCACTGATGAACATAGATGCTAAAATCCTCAACAAAATATTGGCAAATCGCATCCAACAATACATCAAAAAGATCATACACCATGACCAAGTGGGATTCATCCCGGGGATGCAAGGATGGTTCAATATACGCAAATCAATAAATGTAATACACGAAATAAACAAAAGCAAAGACAAAAACCACATGGTCATATCAATAGATGCGGAAAAAGCTTTTGATAAGGTACAACACCCATTTATGATAAAGGTACTCAGCAAGGTGGGAATAGAGGGAACATTCCTCAATATAATAAAGGCCATATATGAAAGACCTACAGCCAACATCATACTCAATGGGCAAAAACTAAAAGCTTTTCCACTAAGATCAGGTACAAGACAAGGTTGCCCACTTTCACCACTTCTATTCAATATAGTATTAGAAGTTCTAGCTGCAGCGATCAGACAAGAAAAGGAAATAAAAGGCATCCAAATCGGAAAGGAGGAAACAAAACTGGCATTGTTTGCAGATGACATGATAGTGTACATGGAAAACCCTATAGCCTCTACCAAAAAACTGCTGGAACTAATAAATGAATTTGGCATAACAGCGGGATACAAAGTTAATATCCAGAAATCAAAGGCATTTTTGTATACCAACAATGAAGCAGCAGAAGCAGAAATCAGGAAAAAAATCCCATTCGATATAGCAAAAAGAAAAATAAAATATCTGGGAATAAACCTAACCAAGGAGGTAAAAGACCTGTATGCAGAAAACTACACAACACTGAAGAAAGAAATCAAGGAAGACACAAATAAATGGAAACATATACCGTGTTCATGGATTGGAAGAATTAACATCATCAAAATGTCCATACTACCCAAAGCAATTTACAGATTCAATGCAATACCTATTAAAGTACCAATGGCGTATTTCACAGACATAGAACAAACACTTCAAAAATTTATATGGAACCAGAAAAGACCCCGAATAGCTGCTGCAATTTTGAGAAAGAAGAACAAAGTAGGAGGGATCACAATACCTGATATCAAACTGTATTACAAGGCCACTGTAATCAAAACAGCCTGGTACTGGCACAAAAACAGGCACATAGACCAATGGAATAGAACAGAGAGCCCAGAAATAAACCCAACTCTCTACAGTCAATTAATATTCGACAAAGGGGGCAATAACATAAAATGGAGTAAAGACAGCCTTTTCAACAAATGGTGTTGGGAGAACTGGACAGCTACATGCAAAAAAATGAAACTTGAGCACCAACTTACACCATACACCAAAATAAATTCAAGGTGGATAAAAGACTTAAATATAAGCCATGAAACCATTAAAGCCCTAGAGGAGAGCATTGGCAAGAAAATCTCAGATATTCCACACAGCAATATTTTTACTGATACGTCCCCCTAGAGCAAGGGTTATAAAGGAAAGAATAGACAAATGGGATCTCATCAAAATTAAAAGCTTCTGCATGGCTAAGGAAAATAGTATCAAGATAAAAAGAGAAGCAACAGCTTGGGAAAATATATTTGCCAATGATACCTCAGATAAGGGTTTAATCTCCAAAATATACAAAGAACTCACTTGACTCCACTCAGAGAAGACAAGCAACCCAATCAAAAAATGGGCAGAGGACCCGAACCGACATTTCTCCGAGGAGGACATACAGAGGATCCAGAGACACATGAAAAGATGCTCTATATCACTTGCTATCAGAGAGATGCAAATTAAAACCACAAGGAGATACCACTTAACACCAGTCAGAATGGCTATCATAAACAAAGAAACAAACAACAAGTGCTGGAGGGGTTGTGGGGAAAAGGGGACTCTAGTTCACTGTTGGTGGGATTGCAGACTGGTACAACCACTATGGAGAACAGTATGAAATTTCCTAAGAAAACTAAAAATGAACGTGCCTTTTGACCCAGCAATTCCACTCTTGGTAGTATATCCTAAGAACCCTGAAACACCAATCCAAAAGAACCTATGCACCCCAATGTTCATAGCAGCACAATTTACAATAGCCAAGAGTTGGAAGCAACCTAGATGCCCATCGGTCAATGACTGGATCAAAAAACTATGGTACATTTACACAATGGAATTCTATGCTGCAGAAAGGAAGAAGGAACTACTACCCTTTGCAACATCATGGATGGAACTGGAAAGCATTATGCTGAGCGAAATAAGCCAGGCGGTGAAATACAAATATCATATGATCTCACCATTAACAGGAATCTAAGCAAACCAAACAAGTAAGCAAAATACGACCAATGACACTCAAATATGGAACAGGCTGTCAGGATACAGAGGGGAGAGGTGAGAGAATCATAGGGGAAAAGGGAATGGACTCACATGAACAAGTATAAAAGACACATGGACAATAACTAAGGGTGGGGGGTGGGAAGGGGAGGGAGGCTGGGAACATGGGGTGAGGGGCAGGCAGGGTTGGGAATATAAGACAGAAACCTGTACTTGAACAATAATTAAATAAAAATTATATTAAAAAATAAAAATAAGTAAAGATAAAAAAACAAAAAACTACATTTAAATAAGTATCCATATAAGTATACACCTAAAATATAGCAACATTAGAATAAATTAAAGTAAAACTGTTATTTTTATTCTGAGAGATACTATTCTCTTTAATATAAGTACCAGTTAGAAAAAGCTTCCATAGTACCTTTAATTCTGTTTACAGTTTAAAAAGACTCTCATGAAGCTAAAATTTTTAGAAAGGAAGCAAGAAAAATAGTGAATTGTACATGTTCAGCCTAAAGAAATCAAGGATAAATGTGAAGAATATTTTTTAAAAGTTGGAGAGTTGTCATGTGGAAAATTGTTGATTTTTTCAATGTACCTTTAGAGAACAGAATAAAAATTAGTGGCTGGCAGTCATAAGTAGGCAAGATTTTTCTCAATATGAAGAAAAATGTTCTTACAGTAAGTGTTAGTCACTTTAGAGATTCAATTATCTGAATTTAATACTATATTCTAAGTGCAAGTAAATCCTAGTTTTAGAAAAATAGAATATAAATTTTTGTTCCCTGAACTCTTTTAAATTGGAATATCAATATATATTTTATTAGGTTGCTCACAAAAAATGAATGACATAGTAGTGCAGGAATTGAAGTTCTTTGTACAAAATATCCAGTGAAGAAAATCCTCACCTAGAAAATACTTCAGATTTCTTTCTTCAGATTTAGTTCTTTCTTCAGATTTAGTCATTTTTTTGAGGTTTCCAGCTGTTTTTCCATGCATTTTTTTAGAACATGGGCACCTTCACAGAGACCTAAATAAAGGCCTTTGCCCCTTTGTCTTCTGTCTAGATCCACCCTTTCTTTAGGATCCAGGTCAGCCATTTCTGTGTCTTACTTGCCACATCCTCCTCTGAAATCCTGCAGCACGCTTGTTCTGTATTCCTGTCTCCAACTTCAGAAGTGAGAAGTGAGGAAAGAATACAAAATTACATCTATGTAGGGAAACAATAAGAGCATTTATTAGTAACTGGATACCTGGACATGTATGTGTTAACTTTACAGAACTTATTTCTGTATGTTCTTATGCTTCCTCCTCAAGTGGTCTGGAGAACAAAGGAAACCCCCACTAATTTATGCATTGATAGAATACCCCTATATCGTTAAGGATGTGGAATACAAAGCTGAGGATGTTTACTTTCAAGGGACTTACATTTTAGATGGAGTACACAGGTTAAGAAACACTAAGTTATACCCTTGTATACTTTTGCACAATGTACTTCTCCATGTGGGGGGACAATGAGAGTTGGCTAAGGAAAGCGTGGAGGATTTCTTTATCATGGATCCTACTCTTTCTCCTGGCTCTTCTTTAACTCTGAATGTGGTCACCACACTCCGTTCATATTCAAAGGAGAAGATGAAAAGAGACAAAAATAATGTAAACATCAAGAAACTAGATTCAGTATTGATATTTCCAACAAGGACAATTAGCTGAATGCAATATGCTAATTCAAAGATTGCTTCGACAAACACATACACACCTGCCACCCCTCCAGAGGATAGGGTCATGTGGAAAAATTTAGTGAAGACCACAGTTTTAGACCAAAGGCCCTTTAGTGAACTGATAATGTAGTAGGTCTGTTGATTTAGCTGCAGTCTTTTATTTTTTAGCATTTTTAAATTATAGTTCACATTTGATATTATTTTATATTAGTTTCAGGTGTACATCATAGTGGTTAAGCAATCATATAATTTACAAAGTGATTCCCCAGGTATTTCAATTACCCAGCTGGCACTATACATTGTTATTACAATATTATTGACTATATTCCCTCTGTTGTATTTTAAATCCCTATGGTTAATTTTTTAACTATTAACTTCTACTTCTGATTTCCTTCACCTCTTTCATACAGTCCCACAACCTCCTCTGATAACCATCTGTCTGTTTTCCATATCTATGAGTCTGTTTCTGTTTTGTTTATTCATTTATATTGTTCTTTAGATTTTACATATAAGTGAAATAACATGGCATTTGTTTTTCTCTGTCTGAATTATTCCACTTAGCATAATATCCTTTGGGTCCATCCATGCTGTCACAAATGGTAAGATTATATCCTTTTTATCTCTTTATTTTTCACATTTTTACTGTTGTTCAAGTACAGTTGTCTCCATTTTCCCCCCATTACTCCCCCCACCCCAACCATCCCCACTTCCCACCCTTGATCCTACCCCACTTTGGTTTTATCTATGTGTCCTTTGTATATGTTCCTGAAAACCCTTCCCCCTTTTTCTCTCCCACCTCCCCTCTGGTTACTGTCAGCTTGTTCTTAATGTCAATGTTTCTAGTTATATTTTGCTTGCTTGTTTGTTTTGTTGACTAGGTTACACTTATAGGTGAGCTTATGTGGTATTTGTCTTTCACCATCTGACTTATGGAATATAGACTTGTGTTAAAAAGCTAGCTAGCTTCAATTAGGGGTAGTGATTTTGATCACTCTGACACTCCTATTTTTCCATGAAATTCAATGAAAAACCTGTTTCCAATTATCCACAATTTGTCAAGAGACTGGCTTAGATAATGGGCCAACCATTCCTTAGCAGCTAAAAATAAATGAAACAAAACAATAGTGTGCTTTAGGATCTCACCAAGAACTTAAAGATGCAAACATCCTAAATTTGCTATATTTTAAAAAATTAATATACATATGTTTTTCTGTAGGGGGAAGACAACAGTGGCGACTTACTCGAGTTTGATTAGTTCTTAGGAAAGCTATACTTCTTTTTGTCTTTTTTAATATATTTTATTGTTTATGCTATTACAGTTGTCCCGTTTCCCCTCCTTTATTTCCCTCAACCATGCATACCCCCTCCCATCTGAATCCCTCCCTTAATCATGTTCATGGGTCATACACATAAGTTCTTTGGCTTCTACATTTCCCATACTACTCTTAACCTCCCCCTGTCTATTTCCTACCTACCATTTATAGAAAGCTATACTTATTTTTTATTTATTTATTTTTTTAGAGATGGGGGAAGGGAAGGAGAAAGAGTGGGAGAGAAACATCAATGTGTGGGTGTCTCTCATGTGTCCCCTGCTGGGGACCCGGCCTGCAACTCAGGCATGTGCCCTGACTGGGAATCGAACCAGTGATCCTATGCTTCACAGGTCCATGCTCAATCCACTGAGCTACCCCAGCCAGGGCAGTAAGCTATACTTCTTAATCAGTCATTTGTATTTATATTTACTTCACAATTCAGGAATTCTGTTTTTATAATAGAAAATACAAGTTTTAATAATGGAAAGTTAACTGATTTGATTATTAAGTTTTTTTTTCTAGAGGGATTAGAAATCTACTATAAGCAAGAACAGTTTACATTTCATGTAACTGAAAACTGCAGTGCAAACTGCCTTAATAAGTATAATTTTTATCTTGCACAAGAAACAGTCTAGGTGTAAGATGGAATCAGGGTACGGAATATGGAGACTATGGCTCAGCTTCTCTTGGCTCTTCCCTGCTCCTGGCTTCATACCCAGGCTGGTAGAAAGGTAACTCAGGAACTTCCAAGAATTATTATTGTTAAACCTACAGTTGTCGGCATCCATTGGAAGAAAATGTCCATCTTTCCTCAAGTCTTCTTCTAAGCAGCAAGGACCTATTTCCCAGAAGTCTCACAGAAAACTTTTCTCACGTCTCATTGTCCCACATTTGGTTACATGCCCTCTTCTAAATGTGGAGTGGCAAGGAAAATATGATTGGCTTAAACTAATCATTTAGTCAACCAAAGGCTATGTTGGTAGCAAATTGTAAATACAGGGCTAGACATTTTTGAAAAAGTATAAACATTTTCATCTATGAGTTTTTTCAAAGATAAAGAAAAGATTTCATTTGGACAAAAATATCATATATTAATATCTAATCTCAATCATTTAAAAGAATGTATGAATAGTAGTAATCTTTCATTTAAAAATATTGTAACTCCTATTCTAAAACAAAATGTGATTTTAAAAGCTTTGATTGAATTAGATTTGATTGTATATATAAAAAATCTTTTAAAAATATCTAGTAATATATTATGAGTATAGATGAGATTAAAAATTATGAAAAACTAAAGGTGTAAGTTTCCTTCAAGTTTCCTTTATGCTTAGATCATTGATTCTCTCTGTTCAGTTTGCAAAGAGTAAAAACCAGAACTGATATAAGTAGCTCTGTATAATTTTTTGTTATAAAGTGTGTTTTTAATTTTCTGTTTATGATTTGTGGTACTAACAAAATTTTATGTCTGCTACTTATAAAATTTCATTTCTGCTCATGGAAAAATACAAGAAAAAAATTACCACATGACACCACAGTTATTTTCCAGAGAGACTATCGCTGGCAATGGGTAGAGAATTGATGTCTTAGGGATTCACAAGGAAAAAAAAAGTGTTAGTGTGTATATGTTTGAGTGTGTGTGTGTGTGTATATGTGTGTATATATATATATATATATGTATGTATATATATATATATATATATATATATATATATATATATATATTTACATATAGTGATAAGTTTCTTTGCAGGTTAAATGGTGTGTTCATGCAGTATGAAAATTCACCTACCTAAGTATTATCCAGCACTTATCAAGTTATTAGATTTCTACAATGGTAGAATAAAAATTGACATCTTGTTTCCTAGGAAGATACTTTGGGAAATGCTGAGTTAGGAAATGGGGAAATAAAAACACGAAGAATCAAAAATAGATTATTTAAGTAGGGAAGTTTTGAAGGTTAAATCTCAGTAAGTAGAAGCTGAGGCCAAATTTGGGGTGCTAGGTGTTTATCAGGTATCAACACCTCTGAAATAAGAGAGAGGAAGTAGAAATGAACAAAGTAAGTAGCTGAATTATGAACCAGACCTTTCAAAGTGTTGACCAAACTGACACAAAAGTCTGGGCTGCATGTTCAAAATTATTCTGTGTTGAGTCAGAACTGCCAGGCCTTTATACCTTGCTCAGTTGCCAGATGGCTACTCAGAAAAACGGTGGGACCTCAGGTGACTCCTTGTGGTTGAGAAGGACCCTGAAGGAGATAAAAGCTAGAGGCCATGTATTGACTTCATTCCCTACAGCAGATCAGCAAATGCTTCCTTGAAAATAAGTTTGGGTAGCTCATCTCTGTGTCTACCATAGTCCTCACTGGAGCTACTCAGTTCTACTTTTCCATACACATCTAGAGAGCACATCCTCCAGGATTAGAAGTACTTGGAAACAGAGAGCTCAAAATGTGTATTCCTCTTCAGATTGGGATAGAAACAAATGCATTGGCCAAATCGAAGTATTTATAGATTATAATTCACTGGGGCTCTTGCCATGAATAGTTGCTCATGAGAGTGAATTCCCTTTGTAGAGCAGGACCTTTAACCTTTCAGAGCACAAATTATAGGTTCAGAAAGCACAAAGTCCCTTAGTTAGTTATCAGAAGTAAAGGTAAACAAGGCAATTTCCACACCTACCACTAGCCATCTATCTGGACTTACATATTCAGCCTACTCGGTGACACCATGTCACATAAAATTCACTCTTCCAATGCATTCTGGAAGAAGATATGGTATCCATGCAGAATGATGCCCCTGAGCTGATGCTTCACCTGTACCTTCATAGTCATTCCAGCACTCTATCAGGAAGACACACCTTGGTCTGGCATTTAATTTATTTTGTAGTTCAATTAGTCAAACAATTCAATCATTGGATTAATATGAAACTTTTTCTGTCCTGCTGTAGGAGATGAGAGCTTTTCTGAAAATATATTTTATTGATTATGTTATTACAGTTGTACCATTTTTTTCTCCCCTTTATTCCCCTCCACCCTGCACCCCTCTCCCACCAGCATCCCCACCATTAGTGCATGTCCATAGGTCATACATATAAGTTCTTCGGCTTCTCCATTCCCCATTGTATTCTTAACCTACCCTTGTCTATTTTGTACCTACCATTTATGCTTCTTATTCCCTGTATTTTCCCCCAAATTTTCCCCCTTCCTCTCCTCACTAATAACCCTCCATGTAATCTCAGTTTCTGTGAATCTGTTCTTGTTATAGTTGCTTGCTTAGTTTGTTTTTGTGTTTGTTTATATTAGGTTCAGTTACTGATTGTAAGTTTGTTGTCATTTTACTATTCATATTTTGATCATCTTCTTTTTCTTAGATAAGTCTCCAACATTTCACATAATAAGAGCTTGGTGATGATGAACTCCTTTAACTTGGCCTTATCTGGGGAGCACTTTATCTGCCTTTCCATTCTAAATGATAGCTTTGCTGGATAGAGTAATCTTGGATGTAAGTCCTTGCCTTTCATGACTTTGAATACTTTTTTCCATCCCCTTCTGGCCTTTGAGGTTTCTTTTGAGAAATCAGCTGATAATCTTAAGAGTTATCTTTGTAGATAACTGTCTCCTTTCCTCTTGCCACTTTTAATATTATCTCCTTATCTTTAATCTTGGGTAACTTAATTATATGTCTTGGTGCATTCCTCTCTGGGTCCAACTTCTTCAGAACTCTCTGGGCTCCTGGACTTCCTGGAAGTCTATTTCCTTTACCAAATTAAGGAAGTTCTTCATTATGTTTTCAATTTCTTGCTCTTCCTCTTCTCTTTCTGGCATCTCTATGATTCAAATGTTGAAATGTTTAAAGATGTCCCAGAGACTCGTAGGCAACTCCTTGTTTTTTTTGAATTCTTGTTTTTTCATTCTGTTCTGGTCAAATATTTATTTCTTCCTTCTCCTTCAAATCCTTGATTTGATCCCAGTTTCCTTTTCTTTACTGTTGATTCCCTGCATATTTTTCATTATTTCACTTTTCATAGGCTTCACTTTTTTCTCTATTTTGCAACCATACTCAACCATTTCTGTGAAGATCCTGATTACCAGTGTTTTGAACTTTGCATCTAATAGGTTAGCTGTCTCTTTATCACTTCCTTGTATTTTTTTCTAGAGTTTTGATCTATTCTTTCACTTGTGCCACATTTCTTTGTCTCAAAGTATTTGTTATGTCATAAGGGGAAGAGCCTTAGGTATTTGCTAGGGCAGGGTAACCCACTTTGCTATGTTGTGGTGCCGAATGTGGGGGAGAGGTCAGAGTCAGGACAATGCTGCTTTCTAGGCTCTCAGCTGGCTTTCAGTCACTTCCTCAGCTATGCACAAGCAAATTGGTACCTTCTGGTGCTGATTCCCAGGTTGATGCAGATCCTGGCCAGCAGGATTCATGTGTGTTGTGGCTGCTATGAACTAACACACATGAGCTACAGAAGTCTTGTGGAGAGAAGGGATGGTACAGCCACTCTATAAGTGAGAGAGAGGGCCCCAGCCCCTGCCTGGACAGGCTATTATTGCTTTTCTGGGTATATTACATTGAGGATGGTCCTCATTTACCAGGCACAGGTTCACTTTGGGGGATTACCTTTTACAGATAACAAAGGAGAGGATGTTGCTAATTCCTACAAAGAGAAGGATATTGCAAACCAAGGTGAAAAATGGTCGAACCAGTTACACTCTATACTTGGGAAGTTTAGCACAGACTTTAGCAAGTTACAGTAAGCACTCTCTGCCTCAATTCAGGGTGAGGGAATTTTAGCAAAAGCAAGTCTAATAGCAGTCTAGGTACAATGCAGGCCTGATTCCCCACGAGAAAATCTCTCCATGGGCATGGTCTTGTATGCCACTCACTCCCCACTGGTTTTCCATGTGAAGGCTGAGCTGCATTCCCACACCATGCGAAACAGTTCCCTACACTAGGTGGGTGGGTTTATATACATTCTAGGACCCCATGAGTTTCTCCAACTAACTTTCCTGTGAGGCTAGGAGGTTCTTTCACCACTGCAATGCCAGCAGATGTTTACTATGAGAGGTTTTGAGACTTTATTCCCCTGGGCTGGAAGCCTGGGTTGCACTGTTTGCCTAGACAGTTTTTCCTCCAAGTTCATCTACATGTAAATGTAGGACCGACCAGGTTCCCCAGCCACTTCCTTGCCACATGTACTCTCTTCCCTGGCTGCCTGTTTCGACCCCTCCTACCAGTCTGAATGAATATCTCTTCTTTAACTTCTTGGTTGTTGGATTTCCATACAGTTTGATTTTCTGGCAATTCCAGTTATTTTTTGTTTTAATATTTGTTTTCCTTCTTTTGGTTGTGTGAGGAAGCAAAGTGCTATCTACCTTCGCTCCATCTTGGCCAGAAGTGAGAAAGGAGCTTTTTTAATGCAACCAAAGAAATCATCAGGTCTTCACAATTGTTTTTCAGTTACCTGTTATTTATCCTCAGCTGTTCTCTATCCTTCTGTGCAGTGTCAATGACTTTTGGAAATAACTGTCCAAAACTCAAACTTAGTAGTGTATCCCTTTCTATGACTGCTATACCAGTTTGTCCATGATAAAGGCTGAGACAATTGAATTGTCACCATGTGTCAAGGATAATTTATGCTCCCTGCCCCTCACCCCTACAAGTGATGGGGTCCTCATCTGACCAGACAATGGGTAATGTAAAACTCCATTTTATTGCCCACATTCTTAGATGAATTCTAGTATCTACTATCTCAGTTTGGATGCCTTTAAAGTGGATGCTGACACTCTTTAGGATGCACATTCATTGTTGATTAATAAGTGTGAATGGAGGGATGAAATAACTGTATTGGACAGAGGGAGAAGTTGTGATGGGGCCCTGCAAGAGCCTTGGCTATCCCTGTGAAGAGCTCTGGAGTGAATGGTGGCTGTCTGAGTTGTTCCACATCTGACTGAAGTGGTTCACTGCAGCCAAAGGAGACCCTGAAGTAGCTGATAGCTGGAAGCTATCTGCCAGCTGCATTCCTCATATCTAGAAAATAAGTTACTTTGAAAGGAGGTTGGAGTGGTGCAACTTCATATCTACCACAGGAGTAGAAAAAATTATCTAAAGGAAATATTACCTTTTCATTTCTATGAAAAAACAGAGAGTTGAGATACTATCTTAACCTTAAAGGACCCTATAAGGAAAATTCTAAAATCTTCATATAAACTTTTATTTCAAAACTGTGTTGGGGTAAAATTATGATAGGTTGGAGAAAGCAAGTTTTTGAAAAGCTGCTCTGAAAACATTTATTTTTCCTCTCTGAAGATGAAAAAATTATATGGCTAAGCACATTGTCGATGTAATTCAGCAGACTTTTATTGTTCAGTCAACCATCTTGGCAAGCCAAGCACTAGGTGTGCCTAGAAATAAACTGTCTTTTAAGGACACCACTAAGTTTATACCATAAGAATAGGTAACAGCCCAACCAACTGAACACAGATTTGTGCAGAGAAAATGTTGAAGAAGCAAAAATAAATTGCCTTAAAATGGCAATTTTAATTGCCTTAAAATTGCCTTTACGAATTTCTATGAGGTTTTCTTTCTACTTTAGATTTCAGTCTTAGATGTTGCTTGTTATTATTTTACATAAAATAAGGTCTAGTTATTTTATATTTATTTCCAGGTATCTAAAAAAATCACAATAACTCTGACTTTATGGAGAATATTTGAGTCAAGAATTTTTACATTGAGTTCTAGAAGTTTAATTTCATTAATTGGATGGCATTTTGTAATAAAGAAACTTTTAACTCTTTATGATTTAATGGCAGATGAGAGTGCACCTGTTTTTTTTTTTTTTCAGTTCAGCTTCTAAACTCAACTTTTGTTCAGTTCAGTTATCTGGATTCTCTATATCTTATATTAATATACCTATATTGTCCCCTGTATACATGATCAAATATGAGTCCTTGTTTCCTCTGTGGATCTAAAGACTAGTCGGTATTCTTAGGGCTTAAGCTATGACGTATCCAAAAGTCTAACCAGAAGAGAACTCTGGGAGTATTTATAGCCCAACCTCCTTCACCCCTCAGCTCCTTAGTTTTTCATAGGAAAGAGGAGTTGTGCATTGTTGCCTTGAACCAGAACCTCTCCTCAAGCCAAACATCAGAATTTTAATAGCCTCACACAAATTTCATCATACCTTTTACTTTTTTATGTACTATGACTAAATATATCAGTTTGTAGAAGGTTTTGAGTCATTAATGTTATTGAGTTTTCTATTTGGAGCTAACCACAGATTTGAGGACTTGGAAAGAAAACCATTCATGCACTTTTCTCTGGGATCAATAATTTCAGAGTCTGACTGATCAGTGTCTTCAACTGCTGTCACAGTTGATTGCACCTGAGAATAAAGGTGTAGGTGGTATAGGAAAGATTGTTGTTCTCACTGTGAACCCTGACTTTTTTTGCTTTTAGGTTAAAGAAGGAAGAACCTAAAGGAAAAGGTAGGTCAAATGCTTTTATCCCTTGGAAACTTAAGAAGAGCAATCAGGAAATCACAGTAACTAGCCCTGATTTCTAATGATGGGAAAAGAAGGGCAATAGGTGAAAAAAACAATTGACAAATATTTGAACCCATAAGTTTAAATACAAGGCAGCATAAATCAGATTTTTAAAAAATATAGGATATATTGATTGATTTAGACTAACTACTTTGGCTATTAGACTCAGTTTTTTATGTGATTATTTCTGGTTATTATCATATTAACACTGATATGACAAAGTGAGAAAAGAAGAATTTGAAACATATGTTTATAAGGCACTATGCATCGCACTCTGATTCCCTAATTAGCACACAGACCTTCACAAAACATTTATTTCCTAAACATGTAGCTGTTCAGGAGAGGAAAGATACTTTGCCATTAGAGTAATTATGGTAAAATCAGGTCCACTTAATTTGTTGTTTATAGATATATTAATTAAAAATAATTTATAAGCTTTGTAATACTTCCTATTATCTAAAAACCATGCCCTGGCTGGCTTAGCTCAGTGGATTGAGCGCGGGCCTGTGAAGCAAGGGATCGCGGTTCGATTCCCAGTCAGGGCACATGCCTGGGTTGCAGGCCAGTTCCCAGTGGGGGACACATGAAAGGCAATCACACATTGATATTTCTCTCCCTCTCTCCTTCTCTTCCCCTCTCTCTGAAAATAAATAAATGAAATATTTTAAAAAATAAATAAAAATAAAGACCAGATATATTTGTTATCTAAATTAGCTTTTCTCATATTTTGAGAATAATATTTTAATTAAGACAGTATAAATTTAAGTAATATAATTAAATATATAATGGAATCTCTTGTATTAAAATTGGCTATGGTGAATCTGCAGTGCTAATATATCATGTTAGAGAAGTGAATTTGACTAGGAAATTGTTGCATAAATGTATATGTCTAATGATCTATTTTTTAGCACTGACTTTGAATTTTTAGGATATGGGTATTAAAAAAGCTCTTCTAGTTTGAGGAAGTGATATATCATATTATAACATCAAATGAACTATAGTTTAAAGTTTTAAAGGCAATTTGATGAGAAGCAGTGTGTTGGAGATTGGGGGCATAGGTCACTGGTAGAGATGGAAAAAACAGGAGAAGGGACAAAGAGAGTATGAACTAGGAACACTGGTCATATTTACATTTTCCTTTATCTATTTATTATTTTGTCTCTAAACTGGCCATGAAAACAAATATCTGGATACACCTCTTGGGAGCCTGGAATGCCAAACAGGGGAGAAGAGGCAATACAAAATTAATGGGAGCAGTCGGGAAAATTACCCTATCTCAGGGTCCCAATGAACTTATTAGAAAATAAAGATGTTGGGCTTGTTTAGTGATTTTCAGCCATAAGATTTCTGCATAATGGAATATAACATGCTGTTATAAAATGTATCACAAGCCCTGGCTGGCGTAGCTTAGTGGATTGAGCATGGGCCTGCAAACCACACGATCTCGGTTCGATTCCCAGTCAGGGCACATGCCTGGGTTGCAGGCCAGTTCCCAGCAGGGGACGCACAAGAGGCACCCTATACATTGATGTTTCTCTCCCTCTCTCCTTCCCTTCCCCTCTGAATATAAATAAATAAAATATTTTTTTTAAAAAATGTATCACAAGACATTTGTTCCCTAAGTAGTGAGATAACATTTTCATTTAGTACAAGCTTTTCCCTTATCAATGATTTTCTCCTGCCATGATGACATTTTGTAAGGTTAGGACTTCTTGCCTCGGCAATGGGAAGAAAAGATACTACCAAGATGTTATAAAAAAAATAAGACCTAAGAGCAATTTCTATCAGAAAAAAATAAAATGGGGAAATAGAATGTTCTTTTGTGCTGAGTGAAGAAATTGGAGGAGATGGAATGAGCGTGAGAGGGAGATGCCAAGAGTTTTCTTATATTTTACCTAATTGATGCTCCACCCTTCCTTAAGGTTAAATTTTGGAGAGGAAGGGGTAGAACAACTGAATAAGTTTAGGGATGATAACTTACTACTCATATATAGCCTAATAATATTGTAATGAGGCCCAACACATACCTCTTCCTGTTGATACCTCTTGATAAGTTGAATTTATTGCAGGAGGGGAAAAAAGGTAAGACTAAAGGAGACAGAAAACCCAGAGTTAATTAAGATTAAAATATATTACTATAGGTCATTTTTTACATCGGTGTTTTAAACTGTTTGTCATAAGCTTTCAGTGCACCTTAAAATCAATTTATGGGTTAAAAGTAGCATAAAATAGAAAATACAAGGGTATTCCACATAGTTCTAAGAATTGTTTAGTGAAATTTGAGGTTCAATTCTATATTAACAGCTAAATCTCTCTTTATATTTCTCTATATATCTATACCTGAACAACACATACATATTCATACTCCTGTTGTATACATCACATATGAAAAAATACTTCTTACTGTGGGTAAATTAAAGTGCAAATAAATTTAAATAGAACTGGTAGAGATTGTTACCCTAAATGAAAGTTTAAATTTTCTTTTCCACCACCAAATAACAGTGAGAATTCCAGAGTAAAGGTGAGACCAATTGTTAAAATAATTTTTGTATCTGAGTTTTTGTGTGTATATTTTGACATGATTACAGTAATAGTTCAAGTAATTGATTTTGTATATGATTTATTTTTTTAAAAAATACAATGGAAGGAAGAGTATCCCTTAAATATCTTCACTCTCTCCTGTATTTCCATAGACCAACCTTTTGGAGAGGAAGTTTTACTGAACAAAGTGGGATTCAGATGCCTGCCATCATACACAAGCTTAACACAATAATTGGTGGGGAAGAAAAAAGCTCTTTATTAAAAGGTTGACCAATCTGGGGGAGCTGGGACTCCTTGGCTCCAAGCCATTTTCTCCTGCACAACACAGAAAGAAGCCAGCCACCCCCAGGGCCACAATCAATGTCCAGACTACTCCTCCATTTTATCTGTCCTCCTGGAGCCCATGGTTGTTATTTAAGTGAATCTCTGTCTCCAACTCCAGGCTCACTCTCTCTGGATTGTGCACTTGTGGGGCCAGCGTTGCCATTGTCTTGCTGCTGCTCCCTCCCTCTCCTGGGGCGCATTGCCAGATCACTGCAACTGGTCATGCAAGGGACTTTGTCCAAGGGGACCCTGGCATTCAAGGCTGCTTGAGCTCTGGGGCCAGCAAACATTCCTGTCCCATGGTTCTGTATACTGCTTTTATAGCGAGAGAATGGGAGTGGTGTGGGACTCTGCTGGTAAGTCATGTATCCCTTGTGATTGCTCCCAACCTGTAAGCAAAGGCAAGGCAAGGAAAGAGCCAGGAGCAGGGCTCGCATCCACCCAGTCCCTGAACACTCCAGCTCTCCCCAACTGGCTGGGCAAGGGAAATACAATAAATAAATAAATAGTAAAATAAAATAAGTAGGCTAAAACTTTATGCTCTCTTTTTCAAATCTCCTGTCTCAAAATTCTACACTCTGAGGGAGTGTCCAACTTGTCAGCCAATTCAGGGTAACATCCTCCAGGCTTGTCAGCTCACAGTGTCTCTGCCTCTATGCCTGCTGCCATGATTGAGAAGTGGGTGGGAGGGTTTTTAGCCATGCACAGGGGCACAGGGTTTCTGCCTGGGGTGGCGTCACCGTGGGGTGGGGTCACCGTGTCCACCTCCATGATACACATGGGTTGTGACCTTTTCAGCCTTCGCAGATTCTGTCCAAGCTTCCTCTGAATGTCTCACAGCTGCACTATTTGTTTACCACCACCTGGAAGTGAGAAGATCTGTCACGCCCTGGCAGCGTCTTCAGTCCATTTCCTTGAGGTCTCCTGCGACTCCTCCCTCACCCTGAGGAAGGCAGGCTCTTTCATGCCACTTTGGGTTTCTTCCCTCCCCACAGTGGTCTTTCAGGATCCCTGCTACAGAAGTAGTAGAGTTACAGGTACATTTATGGGGAATAGTTACAACCCTGGAAAATGCCCATTATTTTTTACATTCCAATCACTTGCTGTTAGAGATACAGTGAAAAATGTTGATCATTCTCATGGTAGGAATCTCTAAAATGCCCATAATAAGCCTTAATCTATTTGTCTTTCAAACCCTGGGGAGGGAAGGAAACATGGGCTAACAGCAGCAAGTTAAAGCAAGGCAAGAGTTCTAAGAACTCTGCTGATGCTTCTTTTCCCCATTAGCTAACTTGAGATGTTCAATGCCTATTCCCTCATTTGGTGACATACTTGCAATGGTTTAGATGTCTTCAGGACTAAACAAGAAGCCGAGAAAAATAGGTAAAGATTATTTAGCCTATATAGAAGTCCCTTCCTGACTTCTACCCTTCCTCATCCCCATGGCTGGTAAATTACACTGTAAGAAGTAACTTCTAAAGCTGCTTATCCTTGAATGTTGCTGGTAAAGCCATGGCCTGAAACCTTTTTTGGTTGTTTTTCTGGTGCTGAAGCTCTTCACCATCAGGCACATCCACCTCCCTTATTCTTGAACTCAAAGAGTTTCATGCAGTCTAGAATTTGGTCTAAAGCCAAATCATATTTGTCTGACAAAGTAGTAAACATCCTCAGGGGAAATGTGAATGCTGAGGTTATTGTTGGACCTTTACTTTTCCAACTAAATATTGAAATAAATATATCACGTTTTCTGGAAAAAAATATAATTTTATTGAAGTTTCACTAAACATACAGATCAATCTCCTTCCTGTCGATGAATATGAAGTATTTCTTCATTTTTGTAGGTTCCTCTTTGTTGTTTCTTGTTGCAAACTTTTCATAGTCATAGGCCTGCCTGGACTTACTAAAATGATGTCTAAGACAGTAGATATTTTCCAATACTATTATAAAAAAAGTATTTAATTACACTATTTGTTGGAGATGTCTAAAAAGGCAATTGGCTTTTGTATACTTCAAAAATATTTACAATATTTTTCTACTTTCTAGTAATTGTAAATTGTTTTGAGTTTTCTGTGTAAGTGGTAATATCATCTGTAATGAAAAAGTTTTATCCCCTTTTTCTAATCCTCATATCTCTAACTGTTCACCTTACTCTATTGGCTATACTGTCAAGTAAAAGTAAATTAAGGGATGATAGTGGTATTCTTTTATGTAACATTCATTTCATGAAATTTTTATTCCACTTATATTAATACACATTGCACTTATATCAATACACATGTTTTTAACGATGATTTTTGGACTGGTTTTGAAAATTACATAAAAATGTAAACACACTTATCCATCCAGAAAAATATTTGCATTATTTTTCTGTAAAATATATTTTTATAATTATGCATGTAGAGCACAAAATAAAAATACCTAAGAAAAGTTAGCCATATGTTTTGTTTGTTTTATTGCCGTAATGGACACATTATCACATAAGGGAAATCAGAAAATAAGTCTTTATTGCATTTTGTACATTTGTAATTAGGTTTCCTAACACTTTTAGATAAAAATAAGTGTAGCAAAAATAATGAAAGCAAACAGCAGGTACCTTTACAAAATATAGAATATGAACTATTTTTTGCTCTTATCCAGAGCAAACTGGGATACAACTTTCTTTAAAGGAACATTTCTGCAGCTGTAGTCAAAAGTGTGCAAATTGAGTTGTATTGTATTATTCCAAAGATACACTTGTTCAGTAGGTACTATCCATTGTGATAGCTATTTTTACTACAGCTTCAAGCTCAAAGCCTTAAAGAGCCCACAATAGCTATACTTCTGACTAGAACCAATTACCTCTTTTATCCCCCACCAGGCCATTGTCTTTGTTTAGATGTGAAAGCAGTTTTAGCACTGGCCCTTGGGGAACCACAGAGCACCAAAAGTACTACGCCAAACATTTTGTCGTATGTGTCATTATAATGTACAAAAGTCTATATTCCCACATTGAGCACTTCAAAATGAAAATAGATAACTCCCTAAATGTTAACTGGCTCTACTCCTCTAACACTAAACATAAAACTCACATGACAAAGAAATTCAAATAGAAGTAACACAAACATATGAAAATTATAAGCGAAACCTATCTGTGGGACAGCTTAAATGTAAAATGGTCAACTGTGTAAATTTTGGAATGAGGCAGATAGAAGTTGGAAGGCTGGTTAATTTTCCCCTCATTCTTCTGCTTTAGCTCTATTTCTTCTGTATCTGATGTCTACAATGGCCTCTCCACTGTTGCACTATTAGCGTGATGCCATTGTTCTTAATCTTCACCATAGGACATTTGTTTCACTGCTTTTAAAAAGAGAAGAAAGGAGGGAGAGGGACATCAATTATTTACCTCCCTCCACTCTCACACATGTCCTGAATGGAGATCAAACCCACAACCTAAGTATGTACTCTGACCAGGAACTCAACCCACAACCTTTTGGTGTATGGGGGGAGGGGGTGTGTTCCAACCAACTAAACTACCTGGCCAGGACACACTATTAGTGTGCTATCTTAATATCACTTTCTACTTTATACATCAAATTCTGTACTGTGTTAGTCATAAGTTGTCTTTGCAAGAGATCAGCCTTTCTTAGGGGAGTGCAGATCTCATAATAAAACACAGGAAAGTCAAGGACCAGGCTCAATCTGCTAAGGTAAGTCCATTGCTTTTTTTTTTTCTTTTCTGATTTCAAAACTTCATTGTATGCTCGTGATTTGTGGTGATGAATCCACACATAATTCCTTCCTTATCACCAAGAGCAACCCCAGCAAGTAACAATGATGGTCTTCTTTCATTTTCAAATGGAAGGCTTTGCTCTGTGTTAGTGAAACATTGGCACCAAGAACTTTTCAAAGAGATAGTACATCATTGCAGACGCGCTCTAATCTTGCTCTCAATTTTCTCTCTGTTGTAAGGAGTCATCTGTCATTTTTGCTCAGCACCTTCTGTCTGTAGCTCAGTACTTGAGATGAACCTCCAAAATGATGCACTACTTCTTACAACATTTTTTATAAGTAACTGAGGGAAGATTACTCTCCTTATTGAAAAATTCAGCTTCTTGCTTGGTTACAAACTTCATGCAGACTGCCATGTCATATTATTGCTTAGGTTGCTTCGCCAGATTGGCTGCTGTTCCAGCTTGTTTTAATCAATGCCTGGACATATTATGTCTGGAGTAGCTGATAGAAGATAAACAAGGAGCTCAACAGTCACTGACTTTGTTTTCAAAAATATCTGTGTCAGATTAATAACTTCTCATTTATTTATGAATTTGCAAAAGATTTTTAATTTTAAATAATGAATTTAGGTTAAATTCTATCAAATGGTTTTCCTGCACCTAATTGAAGTAACCGTATTGTTTTTCTCTTTTAATATCAATGTGGAAAATTGAAATCATGGACTTTGTAATCATAAGTGTGAGAAAGAGCAGTTTTATTTAATTTTAATTGTTATACATTTTCATAAAAGCTATGTTTCACAGTTGTTTTTAATTTTATTAAAAAGTACATCATGCTATACATAATAATTTAGCACTTTTTCACTAATAATATATTGTTAAAGTTCATGCATGTTACTGCATATAGCAGTAATTCATTGATTTTGACTATTGTTTCATTTCACTGTATAAATAAACAATTTATTATATGGTTGTTTATATCAATTATCAAGACTTTGCATAAACTATAATTACAAAGATATTGTTGGCACAGGTATAGAAAACTGGCCAATGAAGTAGAGCAAGAACCAAGAACTATACTCATGCATCCAAAGAAGTTGAGGTCCATCAAAGACACCCTGTCTCATCAGTAAGGAAGGTGGGATAATTCAATAAATGAAACTGAAAAACTGACTAGCCACAAAAATAAAATCGTCTCCAGAGAAATTAAAGATGTGAGTATTAAAGACAAAACTGTGAACATCTTAGTAGAACATATTGGTGACCATATTTTAGGCACAAACATTATTGATGATATTTAACAACATAAAATTAAGAAATTGGCTCATCAAAAAATAATTCTACCTGAAAACATAAGTTAAAAATGGGAAAAAAGTCGTCAACCTTAAATACAGACAAAAACTGTTTTTGTCAACACTAGCTGAAGAACTCTTACAAAGTACTAGGTAAAGTATCAACAACTCAAAAAAGAAAAAAAACACAAAGGGGGAAAGACATGAGAAAGCATTTCACAGCAGAGAAAATACATAGACTAGTGAATATATTAGAAGATGTTTAAACTTCATCCATTGTCAGGACAGTGTGTTTCAGAACTACTATAAGGTGGTTGTGCTCTCGTTATACTGGCAACACTGTAAAAAGCTTGACTGTATCTTCATTTGGAAGTAACATACTCTTTGCATCACTCATACACTGATAGTGGGAGCGCAAAATGCTAAAATCACGATGGTTTTATTAGACATTGACATGCTCTATGAACCAGTAATGTTAATTCTATATATGTAAGTCAAGAGAAACTCATATCATATATATATATATAAGGACATGTAAAAGAATATTCATAACAATATTACACACAACAGCAAAACTCTACAAAAAACTCATGATAATTGACTAGAGAGCAGATGAATTAATTTTGAACCTATGTAATAAAATATGCAATAATAATCAAATTGAACAAAGTATAGTAACACTGTATGTAAATGTCAAATAGCATATTATTTAATAAGTATACATTCTAAATTATTAAATGTAACACAGCATTCTTCTTATTAAAGTTAAAACAACTATGATGAAATACTCTGTGAAAAAATGTATAGAAGCCCTATATAAAATAGATAGCAAGAGAATGATGAACACAGAATACAAATGATAGTTTTGAAGGGAGGCAGAGTTTTCCACCTCAAAACATGCCATTTGAGATATTGGCTAATCTATTTGTTGTTCAGAAACACTCAGAAAGAACCTTTGATATTCTCCCAAACACCTAAAATAACTTAAATAGAGGACGTGCACCAGGATTGGAGATATCACCATAGACAACTGTAGTTTAATATAAACTACTGTGCAATTCACAGGGAGGGACTAAGCAAGACCTGCTTGATTAAGGTCCTTTCTGTGTTCCATCTTTAAAAATGGCCCATTGAATATTATGTACCACACATTTGTTTTTCTATATTCACATGAATCGCCTTTCTGCCCTTTGAAGTCCTAAACATGTGAATAGCCCTCTCTTCTCTTTAGCTCAGGATAGCATATTAGACTTATTCTTACACAACCCCCATATGTACACTTATAATAAATTTGACATTTTTCCCAGTTAATCTGTCGCATGTTAACTAGACTATTAGTCTAGCCAAAAATCTTATTAGGTGGGATAAAAATAAATTTTTCCATCTCTACAATTTTGGGGGGTGGAAAGAATAAAAGAAATAGGATAATAACAGGGGAGAAACCACAGAGATAGAAATGAGTTACCATGAAAACTCTGTCCTATAGTTTTTTTTTTATTTAGTTTTGCAAGTAACCATGTATCTAAGGAGACAATTTAACTTATTCATTTCTGAATTTGATACATTTTATTTCTTTTAATTGCTTAATTTCTCTGGCTATATGCCAACCAAAAACCATTAGAACTAATAAATGAACTCAGTAGTCTTTCAGGATACAAAATTAGTATGCAAAAATCAGTGACATTTTTATATACTAAATATGAACTATACAAAAAATCAATTACTAAAAATATCCCAATTAAAATATCATCCCAAAGAATAAAATAAAATATCATCCCAAAGATTTTACTATACACATAGTAAAATCCTTAGCAATAAATTTATCCAAGGAAGAAAATCTATACAATGAAAACAGTAAGTCCTGGTTGGGTGGCCAAGTGGGGTGGAACATTGTCCCATACATGAAAAAAGTTGTGGATTTGATTCCTGGTCAGAGCACATACCTAGGCTGTGAGTTTAATGCTTGGTCAAGGTGCATGCAGGAGGCAACCAGCTGATGTTTCTCTCATACACTGATGTTTCTTTCTCTTTCTCCATCTGCCTTCCCTCTATTTTTCTCTAAAAATTAATAAATATATCCACGGATGAGGATTAAAAATGATGAAGGAAATGGAGAAAGACAAAAGTAATAGAAATGTATCCTGTGTTCATGAATTGAAATAACTGATATTGTTAAAATATCCATACTATACACAGCAATCTACAAATTCAATGTGATCTCTATCAAAATTCCAATGAAATTTTTCACAGAAATAGACAAATTAATTCTAAGGTTTGTATGCAACTACCAAAGACCCTGAAAAGCCAAATATCTCTTGAGAAAACATGAACAAAGTTGGAAGCACTGTACTTCATGGTTTAAAACTACATTACAAAGCTATAGCAATAAAAACAGTATGGCACTGGCATAAAACAGACAGACCAACAGAACAGAATAGAGTCCAGACACATATACAACCAACCAGTGTTTGACAAGGTTGTCAAGAATATACAACAATGAAAGGAAAGTTCGTTTTTTTAATAAATGGTGTTGGAAAAATTTGATACATTCAAAATAATGAAATTGGACCTTTATCTCACTCCATACTTAACAAAAAATCTAACTTGAAATAAGTGAAATACATAAATACAAAACCTAAAACCATAGAAGTTCTTAAAGAAAACAGGAGAAAAGCTCCTTGATGATGTTTTGGCAACAATTTTCATGTATGACACCAAAAGCAGGCAACCAACACTAAAATATACAAGGGGGACCACATCAAACTGAAAATGTGCTGTACGAAAAAGAAAATGATCAACATAATGAAAGGCAGCCTGTGAAAAGGAAGTAAATATTTATAAATTATGTATTTGATAAGGGATTATGATCCAAAACATATAAGAAACTGACACAACTCAATAGCTGAAAATCTGATAATGTGATTAAAAAGTAGCCAAACGACCTTTATGGACATTTATCCAATAAAGGCATAAAAATGGCCAACAGGTATATTAAAATGAGTTCAATATCAGTAATCATCAGAGAAATTCAAATCAAAACCACATTATTTCCTTACACCTGTTAGGATGGCTAAAATAAAAAAGGCAAGAGGTAAGTCTTGAAGAGTATGCAGAAAAAAAGAAAACACTTGTATATTATAGGTGGGAAAGTAAATTAATACAGCTATGATGGAAATAATATGGAAGTTCCTCAAAAATCAAAAATATAACCACCTTAAGATTCAGCAACCCAACTTCTGGGTATCTAGCCAAGGGAAGTAAAATCAGTATCTTGAAGAGATATTTTCACCCTCATGATCATTGCAACATCACTCACAAGCTATGATATGGAAACAACCCAAACATCTCTTTACAAATGAACAAATAAAAAGTAATATGTCCACCCATGCTACTTTTCTATGCTTCCTAGAAAAGCTAAATGAAACTTTATCAGCGTGTCCTAGCACTTGTGTGTGTATATAAGATCTTTGATAGGAACATGCATTATTATTGTTTTAATATTTGAAAACTTATTATTAGTATAAAGAGACTTACATTATTTTTTCAGCGGCTGTCTACTATTAATATTGAAAAAATGGATAATCTGAAATGTCCAAGTTTCCATGGGGATGTTTGCAGGCATGAGTAACATCTGACTTTAGTTCCCTGAGTTTCTCACTCAGAATCAGGAATTGAGGCACAGGCAGCAAGCATGGAAAGGAGTAGATCCTCTCTTTGCTACAATCCAGGGTACATTAAAAAACAAAACAAAATCAAACAAAGAAACAAAAAAACCAGAAGCTTTAAGTACCAAAGAACCAGAGCAAAAGAAGTTTCTAATGCCAACTGATGTAACCATCTTTAATTGGTTAGATTCCATTTACTTCTCTAGAAATTTAAATAGAGAATCATTGATCCCAGGCTAGCCTACAGCTTTTTATAAGAGATTAAAAATGTCTTAATACATAAAGAATAGAGAATATGTTTTGGACTTGAAATTGTCTTCTTTTATTAAAAAGCACTAAATTTTTACACAATAACATAGACATTATCTCCCACAAATGCCATCTAGCAATCTTCATAATTTCTCTGGCACTACTAATTAATAGAGATAACTATACTATTGCTCCAATGCATTCATTAGCTCTCAGACATCATCCAATTGTTTTCTGATACTGACATCCATGGCCATGCTTCTTGCTTGAGAGATAGTAGAATGCAGGCACTGAGGGTACAAGTTCAGGGGTCAGGTAGACCTGGTTTCATATTCTAACTCTTCAGTTATGAGCTATTTAATATTGAACAAGTAATTTAACTTTTCTATGCCTAGTTTTCTCATATTTATATGAAGATAGCAATAGTAATAACAGTACCTTTCTTACAGGTTTTTATGTTCATAGTATTCAATGAAGTAATATATGTAGGGTACATAGCACATAGTAAAAACAACATACAATGGTCTTTCCTATAACTCAGTTCTAAACACCCTGCTGGGGTTGTCTGATCTGGCCTTAAGAACCAAAAGTGCCAGGCCACCTATATGGCCACCATCCCTATAGGTAATGCCTACACTAAATAATAACAGTGAGTCAGCACATATGACTATGCTACTCACTTAGCATTTTTTTAAAATTATTTTATTGTTGTTCAAGTACAGTTGTCCACATTTACCCCCAACTCCCAGCCTCACTTAGCTTTTAATAATCCATATTTAATCCAAACCCATAATAATCTAATAAGCTAATAATCAGTCAGAAACAATCAGCTACAACATCACACAAGAGAATTGAGCATAACAAACCCAAGTCCCAAGAGTCCAGATCAGAGTCCAGGTCTGGGAGAAAGCTGGCTGGTGTTTTGCAAGCCAGAGTTGCCTTGCCTGCAGAGTCAGCTAGAGCAGGGTCCATCAGAGCAGCAGCGTTTTGTTCAGCATGCTGTTCTCAGCTATCTCAGCTATGTATTTGAAGGCCTTTGTCTCATGCCACCTTGATAAGCACATGTTGACTGTTGCTTCACTTTGCCTGCTCTGAGAGAGTGGTATTACTGCCTTGGGCCAGCACATGCTGTTGACCATGTTATACTGCTCATACTCAAGGGATTGCACTATTCCTCTGAGTCATTACTCCACTGCACATTCTCATAACTTCTTAGTTGACAAGACTGATGTTCTCTACAGACAGTTATAAAAACATATTTAGAAAAAAATTCGTTCTAAGAAAATGTTTGTATAACAATAATTTTGTGCTAGTTTTGTCTTAAATTTTGAAAGAATAATTTTCTACCTAAAAGAGGCTGAACTCAATATTTTTTCTCATTTTAGAAAGTAATCTATAGAAACAAGCTTCCAGTCTACTTCTATGTGTTTGAAAACTTATGCATACACCAAACTGAAAATGATTAAGTGACGAAAGAAAGAACAAGTTTGTCTTTCTTTCTTGAAGAGAACTGTCTATTCCTGTCAAAGTGGAAGACAACGTACTCAATTGGGACTGATGGCTCACTTGGATCAATCAGACCTCCATTTGACAGGCAGTTCTTATTATCTCTGGACTTTCTTCCCCATGCAATTTTGGAATGGAATGTTCTCAGAGGCCTTTTCCTCCAGTGAAAATAAAACAAAACATAACTAAACTAAACTAAACAATATAAACACACACACACCCAAACCAAGATACCTTGGAACATGTACTTGTGTATCATGATATAAACAAAAAGCTTTCTTCCATACCAATATCTGCAACTCTAAAAGAAAGGAGAAAACAAAAAGCATTGACCAAGTGTTAGGAAACATTACAAATCATATTATGAAAATGTTGAAACTTTCCAGGAAAAGCTAGTTTATTACCATCACTAATCTGGAAAAGTTTGTTATCCAGATATGAAGTGTCTGAGCCTCCTTAATGGTCCACTTAAGAGAAAAGTGCTGTTTCATATGACTCATAGATATTTATACCCTTAATCTGCATTTTACTTTGCATGGGAACAAATATATGGAAAATAAAGATATTTTGAGTGACATGTAACAATAAAAAATTGTTTTTAAAATATATATCTTCTTAAATCCAGAAAGAGGTCAGAAGGTAAACACCAATAGCTCAGGCTAATTTCACTTTGAACAGCATAGGCAACAAGATGGGAGTTGTAAATACCAGAGAACCTACTGGAGAGTAGAACCTATCAACAAAGGAGCCACCAATAGGTAAAGCCCAAGTATAATGAGAGAGCCCACACAAACAGAAGTGAGGGCAGTCCTAGAGCATTCAGACAAGGAGATCAAAGACGACATACCACTGAGTCCCAGAGAACTTTTACCATGGAAGTTCACTCTATGGAGATTGCGGGCAAAGCAGAGCATCTAGAATCACAGAAACAAACAAAAAGAGTCATTTAAAATGGGAAGACAAATAAAGAACCCACAATCAAAAGGAATGGAGAACTCCCCACTAAAAGAGCTAAATGAGATGGAGACAAGCAAACTATCAGATATAGAATTCAAAACAATGGTTATAAGGATGCTCAAGGACCTCACTGACAACTAGAAAGAACTAAGTGGGAACTACAACAGTTTAAAAAAGGAAAATTGAAGCTATAAACAAGAACCAAGAAGTAATGAAGAATACAATATCTGAAATAAAAAAAATATGCTAGAAGGAATTACAAGCAGGCTGGATGAAGCAGAGGACAGAATTAGTGAGCTGGAAGGCCAGATGGAAAGAAATACTCAGGTAAAGCACCTGTATGAAAAAAAATATTTAAAAAATATGAAGATAGCTTAAGGGAACTGCAAGACTACATGAAATTAAACCACATTTGAATCATAGGAATACTAGAAGGAGGAGAGAAAGAGCAAGGGTTAGAACCTGTGTCTGAAAAATAATGACAGAAAACTTTCCTACCCTGGAGATGGGTAGAGCCACACACGTTCAGGAAGCATAGAGGGGCCCAATCAAAATGAACCCAAAAGGCCCACTCCAAGACATATCATAATTAAAATACAAAATATTAAAGACAAAGAGAGAATCTTAAAGGCAGCAAGGGAGAAACATGGAGTAACATAAAAGGGAGTTCCGATAAGGCCAGCAGCTAATTTCTCAAGAGAAACACTATAGGCCAGAAGGGAATGGCAAGAAATACCCCAAGTAATGGAAAGCAAAGACATGAAAACCAGGTTACTCTACCCAGCAAGGTTCTCAATTAAAATGGAAGACAAAATAAGGAGTTTCCCAGACAAAAGAAAGCTGAAAGAATATACCTTCACCAAACCAGCACTACAAGATACGCTAAAGTGATTGCTTAAAGAAGAGGAAGAAAAGGAGAGAGAAACATGGTACAATGCAGGTAAAATGGCAATGAATAAGTACCTACCAATAATAACCTTAAATGTAAACGGATTAAATGTTCTATTCAAAAGACATGGGGTAGCTGAATAGATAAGAAATCATGATCCACACATATACCGCATACAAGAGACCCACTTCAGAACAAAACTCTATACAGAGTGAAAATACTCTGTACAGAGTGAAAATTAAGAGTTGAAAAAACATATTCCAAGCAGATGGAAAGGAATAAAAAGCTGGGAATAAATAGTAATACTTATATCAGACCAAATAGACTACAAAACAAAGGTCATAAAAAGAGACACAGAAGAACACTTTATAATACTCAAGGGAAGGCTCCACCAAAGAGACATAAAGATTATAAACATATATGCACCCAACATATGAGCACCCAAATATATAAGGAAAATCTTGGAGTACTTCAAGAAAGATATAGACAGTAACATACTTATACTAGGAGATTTTAATACCTCAGTTCCAAAAATGGGCAGGTCTTCCAAACAATTTATCAGCAAGGATATTGCAGCATTGAGCAAATAGACATAACTGATTATATACTATAATATACTTTCATTCAAAAGAAGCAAAATGCATTCTTTTCAAATGTACATAAAACATTTTCAAAGATAGATCACATGATAAGACACAAAATAAGCCTTGACAAATTCAAGAAAATTGAAATAATATAAAGCATTTTCTATGATCACAAGGGCCTGAAATGAGAAACCAATCTCAAGGTAAAAAACTCAAAAACTTTCAAATTCATGAAGATTAAATAGCAAGTTATTAAAAATGAATGGGTTAATAATGAGATAAAGGAAGAAATAAAAAAACTTCTGGAAACAAATGGAAATGAACATGCAATAGTTCAAACTCATGGAACATAGTGAATGCAGTCCTGAGAAGGAAGTTCATAGCAATACAAGCCTACCTAAAAATGATGAAAACATTTTGACTAAACAACCTAATCCTACATCTACAAGAACAAGAAGAGCAACAATAAGCAAAGCCCAGAGTGAGTGGAAGAAAAGAAATAACCAAGATCACAGCAGAATTAAATGAAATAGAGAGTAAAAGAACAATTATAAGGATCAGTAAGTCCAGGAACACGTTCTTCAAAACGACAAAACAAAATCAACAAGCCTTTAAGCACACTCATGAAGAAAAAAAGAGAGTACCCAAATAAATAAAATCAGAAATGAAAGTAGAGAGATTACAACTGATACCACAGAAATACAAAGGATTGTGAGAAATTACTACAAACTACTATATGCCAAGAAATTTTAAAACCTAGGTGAAATGGACAGATTTCTAAATATACATAATCTACCACAACTGAATGTAGAAGAAGCAAAAAGTCTGAACACACTGATAATAGCTGGTGAAATTGAAGCAGTAGTAAAAAAAACTCCTAACACACAAAAGCCCTGCACTGGATGGTTTCACAGGAGAATTTTACAAAATAGTTAAGGAAGAGCTAATCCCCAACCTTTTCAAATTACTCTAAAGAGCCAGGAAGAAGATAAGACTCCCAAACTCTTCATATGAAGCCAGCATCACACTAATCCCAGAACCAGATAAAGATACAACAAAGAAAGAAAACTACAGGCTGATATTGCTAATGAACAAAAAGGCTAAAATCTTCAATAAAATGCTGACAAACTGCATCCAGCAATATATTTAAAAGATCATACACCAGGATTAAGTGGGATTCATCCCAGGGATTCATGGGTGGTACAATAGTTGCAAATAAATAAACATAGTATGTGTGGGAGCTTTGCCTGCAGAGCCCCCTGTCTGTTGAGGATGAGAATAAGTCTACCAAGAAATGTTCTGCTTGGGGAGGAAAGGTGGCTGATCTCTCAAAGGAGAAGGACCAGGAACCTGTTCCTCAATGGGCTATTTGCACAGGAATGCAGGGTGTATATGTAAGGCTCATCAATCATTGTCAGGCAGAAATGATTAAACAATAGATAACAAAGAACTCTTAGGGCTTATTGTGAGTCAGAGTCAGATAGTTAAAGGGCATAAAACTTTGGGGAACAAACTCACTTCATGCTTGGACCCTTATCATTTAAATTGAGGGTATTAGCAAAGTAGGTTTTATAAGATTTTATGCATTCTTTCTTAGGCCTGATCACCCTAGGTAACCCACTCTTTCCATAACAGGGCTACACCCACCTCTGGCATTGTTTCAGGCTTAAGTCAGGCAGGGTAAGTAAGGCACCCAAGAGATTAGGAGACTTCTTGCACACAGAATGAAAACTCAAGCTATGTCAAACCCAAGGGGCAAGGTTCCATCACAACCTTTATCCATAGTCTCCCAAGTACTTCCCTGGGGGCCCCCTTGTAACCATGCCAGTCTTAGGTCATCCCTCCCTTGAGGAATTTTACCCATCTTGGCTAACCGGTCATGCATTGAGGGCCAGGAAGGGTGCAATAAAGTGGACAGAGACAGTGCTTTTGCCAGGAAGATAAACTTTGTCTCCTTAGTGGCTTAGGGTCTTAAGGTCTCTCACTCACCCTTAGCCATGGGGGTTTACAGCCTCTGAAACCAGACAGGGTGATTCACAACAATAATATATCACATAAACAAAAGGAAAGACAAAAATTGTGTGATCCTATCAATAGATGTAGAAAAAACATTGGATGAGGTATACCACCCATTTATAATAAAAACTCTCAGTAAATTGGGAATGGAGGGAACATACCTCAACATAAAAAAAGGCCATATATGAAAAACCAACAATCAACATCATACTCGAAGAGCAAAAATAAAAACTTTTCCCACTGAGATCAGAAACAAGATAAGGATGTTTGCTTTCACCACTTCCATTCAATATATTATTGGAAGTCCCAGATATAGCAATCAGACAAGAAAAAGAAAAAAACATCCAAATAAAAAAGGAGGAAGCGAAATTGTCATTGTTTGAAGATGACATGATAGTGTACCTAAAAAACCCTATGGACTCCACCAAAAACCTACTGTACCTGGTAAGTGAATTTGGCAAAACAGCAAGATACAAAGTCAATATTCAGAAATCTAAGGCCTTTTTTGTACACTAACAGTGAAATATAAGGAATGGAAATCAGGAAAAAAATTAATTTGCTATAGCAACAAGAAAAATAAAATATCTAGGTATAACCCTAACCAAGGAGGTAAAAGACCTGCACTCAGAAAAGTAAAGAACACTGAAGAAAGAAATTAAGAAAGATAAAAACAAATGGAAGCATATACTGTGTTCCTGGATTGGAAGAATTAACATCATCAAAATGTTTATACTACCCAAAGCAATTTATAGCTTCAGTACAATCCTATTAAGATGCCAGTGACATATTTCACAGATTTAGAACAAACATTTTAAAAATGTATATGGAGCCATAAAAATCCACAAATAGCCACAGCAATTTTGAGAAAGAAGAACAAAGTAGGACAGATCAAAATGCCTGATATTAAACATATATTACAAGACTGCTATAATCAAAACAGCCTGGTACTGGCATAAGAATAGACAGATAGACCAATGGAGCAGGATAGAGATCCCAGAATAAACCCTAGTCTCTATGATCAATTAATACTCAAAAAGGGGGCAGAAGCATAAAATGGAGTAAAAATAGCCTATTCTCCAAATGATGTTAGGAGATCTGGAGAGCTATATGAAAAAAAACAACAACAACAAAAAAAAACAAAACTCGACCACCAACTTACACTATACACAAAAATAAATTCCAGGTGGATAAAAGATTTAAATATAAGCCACACCACTATAAAAGTCCTAGAGGAGAATATAGGCAGGAAAACTCTCAGATATTGTATGCAGCAATATTTTCATCAATATGTCCCCTGGAGCAAGGGAAATAAAGAAAAGAATGAACAAATGGGACTTCATCAAAATAAAAAGCTTCTGCATGGCTAAATAAAACTACATCAAATGAAAAGGGAAGAAACCATATGGTGAAATATATTTGCAAATGATATCTTGGACAAGGATTTGATCTTCAAATTATACAAAGACCTCACACTACTCCACTCCAGGAAGACAAACAACCCAATTAAGAAATGGACAAAGTCCCTGAACAGACTTTTTTTCAAGGAGGACATACAGAGGGCCCAGAGACATATGAAATGATGTTCAACATCACTAGCCATCAAAGAGATACAAATTAAAACCACAATGAAATACCACTTCACAATGGTCAGAATGGCCATTATTAACAAATCAACAAACAACAAGTGCTGGTGAGGTTGTGGAGACAAGGGAAAGCTAGTACACTGTTGGTGGGAATGCAGATTGATGTAGCCACTACAGAAAACAGTATGAAATTTCCTTAAAAAACAAAAAAATGGAACTGCCTTTTGACCCAGCAATTCCAAAGGGTATGCAATTCTTAGGGTATGCTGAAAGTATACCCTAAGAACCCTGAAACACCAATCCAAAACATATGCACTCCAACGTTCATAGCAGCACAATTTACAATACTGAAGTGCTGGAAGCAGCCAAGGTGCCCATCGGTAAATGAGTGGATCAAAAATTGTGGTACATTTACACAATGGAATATTATGCAGCAGAAAGAAAAAAGGGGCTCCTACTCTGCAATAGCGTGGCTGGATGTGGAGAGCATAATGCTAAGTGAAATAAGCCAGGTGGTGAAAGACAAATATATGATCTCACCTATAAGTGGAATCTATTCAACAAAACAGGGGAGCAGGCAAAAGATAACTAGAGATATTGAAATAAAGAACAAACTGACAGTAACCAGCATGGAGGGAGTAGGGAAGTAACAGGGAAAAGGCGGGATGGGTGATCAAAGAACATGTATAAGGGACACATGGACTAAGCCAAAGGTGGGTGAATTCAAGATTGGGAAGTGGGGATGGGTTGGGGGGACTGTTGAAGGAAAAAATGGAGACAACTGTATTTGAACAATAATAAGAAAGTAAAATATTCACTACAATTATAAGAAAACTGATTGAATAAATATCTGTATAACATTAAAAAATAAAAATGTGTCTGCTAAAAATTGATATTTGTGTATTTAAAAATATCCAATCATTGCATTTTAAATTATAGCAACAACATACAGACAGTGACAGTCAAAAAGTAACAAAAACACTTTATTTTAATTTATTAAGTCCCCAAGGGGAAGAACTCAGACTACATATTTTAATGTACAAATTAATTACAATGAGAAAACAATTTTGTTTTTTAAATTAGATGTAGCAGACCATTCTGTGTGGCATGGGCCCAGCCCCCAGTGGCAAACATTTACTGCAAAGTAACTTCCTAAAATCTATGCTAAACCTTCCAAGGACAAGTGTGACCTATCCAACCACTTTTGCCCTTTTCATTTGCAAATATCCCTCTTCTGTGATGTGATTTAGCAGCGTTGGCTCCTTTGTTTTCTGTAAAAGGTAACCACCAAGCAACCTGTGCATAGTAAATGAGGACTATCATGTGCTGTGCCAAGAAACTCAATAAAGGCCAGTCGCAGCAGGAGCACAGCTTTTGCTCCCCTTGTGAGAAAAGCTGTGCTGTCCCCTTTCCTCCACTGGACTTGGAAGTGCATGTGAGTGTCTCATTTCATCCATAATGACACGGATACTGCGGGCCGATGTCCACATCAATTAGAGAAGTAGCAAGAGGGAGTCAGCCTTTTAAGAATCTCTCAATCTAAAATTGTATTGAGGGCAATATTCTGAACGTATATGATCTCTTTTAGCTGGTCACTGCTGATACATGCCTGTAGATTACACCAATTACGTTCTTAGTTCTACGTTCTTAGTTCTTATTCCTAGTTTTGCTTTGTTTGCTTTGTTTGTTTAATTAGTTAAATCTCATTGTTAAGACAGGGGGCCTCAAGGTTCACCACGAATAAATCAAGCTGTCTTCTAAGCAATTCAGTGATGGGCTTTCCTGTGGGAACAGAGCCTCCTGGAGATTTAATGCACAGCATGGTGATTATAGTTAATGATACTGTATTGCATGCTTAAAATTTGCTCTGAGATTAAATCTCATGTTCTCACACACCAAGAAAGAAAACAAGAGTGAGATGATGGATACGTTAATTACCTTGATTATGGTAATTATTTCACAGTGTACACATATATCAAAACATTACATTGTACACCTTAAATATATATACTTTTTATTTTTCAATTGTATGTCAGTAAAGCTTGAAAAAATATGGGCCACAAACTGTAACTTAAAATTATTGAAAGATCAAGCCTTAGCCTTTTCTCTACTGAAGTTTCTGTTTAAATGAGTATGCCCAAAGCCTTTAAATATTTAAGATGTCTCTAAAAGAATGGAGGGGAGAGATACAAATCACAACTATAAATCCCTAAGGCTGATGAAGTAAGAGCTGAGGAAGTATTTTATTTTCTCTCTGAAGTCCTAATCTTTTTCTTTTCTTTCATTTCATTTTTTTAAATTTTATTTTTGGTCAGGTACACTTGTCTGCATTTCCCTCCCACATCTCCTCCCACCACCCAAGCCATCCCCACCTCCCTCCCCTGCTTCAGCTTCCCCTGTGGTTTTGTCCATGTGCCTTTTATAGTTGTTCCTGAAAACCCTTCCTCCTTTCCCCCCATTATCCCTTCCTAACTCCCCTCTGGTTACTGTCAGTTTGTTTGTAATTTCAATGTCTCTGGTTATATTTTGCTTGCTTGTATATTTTTGTTGATTAGGTTCCAGTTAAAGGTGAGATCATGTGGTATTTGTTTTTTCTACTGATTTTATTTTCTTACAGTGATGTACCTTTGTCATGTGCCTATGTTTGCAATATGGCCTCTCCTGTAAGTCGGCTGGACAACTGTTTGGCTAGCTGCCTGCTGAGCAGCCTGTTACCAAGGAATAGATGAGAGTCATACAGAGTGGGTATTGTATTCACTCGGCTTCTATTGAATGCAGGTTCACTCAAAGTAGAACATCAACACACATTAATATACTACTGATACTCTAACAATCCAAGACAAATATAACACACACACATACACAGAAATCAATGGAGGATAATGAAATTGAGTCCCAGAGTCTCAGTTTGCAGGTGCAGGAGACAGCACAGTGGGCAAGGGAGTTGTCAATGTCTTGCAAGGAAGTATCTCCAGAGCCAGGTGGGCAGCAGGACAGGCGAAGTCTTCAGTCTTCAGGGCAGAGCCTCCAGCAGCCAAAGAAGATCAGCATGGCATGGAGCTGCACCCTCGTGTGTGGAGCTTGGCTGTCTCAGCAGTGATCTGGAACTCAAGGTATACCTGCTTCAGTTATACATTGAATTTGGTGTTCTCCACCCTTCTGGGTCTTTGATAATTGTCTTGGCACTCTTGATGCCAAGTTGGGAATTGGCCCAGCAGTCTATGGGTTGTACATGGCTCTTCTGCTTGACACCCTGCTAGCAAGTGTAGGATTTTCCCAGGAGCCTATCTATGGCCTGTCCTACTCTGCAGACATGGCCATTCTGGTCACATGTGCAGACATCTTAGCTGTGTCTCTTCGCCAGACTTGTCTGCTCTGACTTAGTTTCCCTCTTGAACCAAAGTGTCATGGCTGACTGGCAGCCATTTTGGTTGACACGAGTGACTCCAATTTGTTTTATTTACTCTACGCTGTCTTGATTAGACCAATGCCATCTTATTGGTCCTGCTTTCCACAGCCTTAGGCCTCAGAATGCCTAAATTTTGGTTTGCTAATTTTACATGCCAGTTTTTCCCATTTACCCTTTCATCTCTAGCATCATCTCTAATTTCCTTGCCCACTTTACCCCCGACCCCTATTTATGGATTTAGCAGTGTGATATAGACCAAGTAATCTGTTACAGAGGAAATGCATGCAGCTTCAGCAAGCCATCCAAATAATACCGAGCTTGTTGTCTTACTCCTCCAAATATAGTTATTGACAGAATAGTTCACTTTTCACCAGGAATCCTTATATATGTAAAACAAAAAATCATGAACAAATCTGGTTTTGTTTTATTATAGTACATACTGCTTACTGAATTAATGACTCTAAATAGTTACTTTACTTTTCTGAGCTTTAGTTGCCATGGCAGTTAAATGAGAAAACATATGAGTATGTTTACTTAGAAAGTTATATATACTCATTTTGCATATAACATATGCAAAAGCGTCTGTACATAGTAGGTAATTAAAAAGTAAGTCACCCATTTCCAACATTTTCTGTGATGAAACTAATTTATATTTTCATAAACTGTCATTTTAACTTTTGGCTAAAAATAATTTAATTTTGATTTTAGGAAAGCATCTTGAACCCAGTACCAGCACCTGGATTAGCAAGATAAAAACTGAGTGCTAAAATCACCAAGCCATAGCAAGTGATTCAACCTTCTTTTTGCCATATTGTTTTCTGCTCAAGTTAACATGCAATTCAAAACTCACCCAGAATCGTTGCCTTTTGGCTTTGACGCTGAACTTAAAGTGATGATATTTCAAGGAAAGCTGAAATGCAAAGGATGTTATGTTGCATTTACTTTAAGGTTCATTCACTCTGACTTTTACATGACTTGTTAGACATTAGCCTCCCTGTTTTGAAAAGGCCAGGTACATCAGGGTTAGTGCAGAGAGTGAACACCATTAGTTTGCACTTTATCACTGTCATCCAGCCTCTGAATGGCTGCACTTGGCATTCCACAGGTAATGGGTAATGTCTGAGCTATTTCAGCTCTCATACACGTCAAAATTTAACAGAGGACTTAGGATTTCCAATATTAAGAATTTTAAGTAAGAAAGGTTTTTTCTACCCAAGCCCATCAAATAACCTACATTCGTTTTTTCAAGGAGAGTTTTGTAGTTATTGTCTGTGAATGCATTTTGTAACTTATTAATGGACTCTATAGTAGATTTAATTCAGTATGTATCATTTAAATACGTAAATAATTACAGGGCAGATGCAAACATTGCTTCAAACATTTATTTTAACCTCATGTTAACCAAAATCAAATATTGTAATGAGATGCACATTGAGTTGCCATTCATTCTTTGCATCAACTCATGGATATGTAAGACTTCAGAAACTTAACAGCATGATCACTCAGCAACGCATTGGTCTCACTTGCTCCCTTCTGAGCACAGCCCAACAGGCTGCAGCACCCAAAGAGAGACAGTTTTATTTGGTCATTGAGCAGAGCTTTTATTTTACTTCATTGCTTGTCATTACACTTTTCATTTTTCATTCCACTACGGCAGGCTCATCTTCCCCTCACACTGCCAGAGGCTACCAAATGGTGATAAATCTCAGCTTTAAAACCACTCAAAAAAAAAGCAGAACCAAACCAGTAAAAAAAAGTAGACCATAGCTGCTGCTTGCAGTTATACTTGTAGATTTTCTGCAACCTTAGGGGATTTGTTAATATTCTAAGTATAGTTTCCAGGGATGAACTTGAATTGTATGTCAGGAGGTTTAGATTCCAATTCTGACTTTGTAATTTTCTAACTGAAAACATAAATATTTCTGTCTTTACTATTTTCATATTTACACATTAAGGATTGGACTAGATAATTTCAATATCACCTTCAGCTTCAAAAATATATGCTTTGGACAATAAGAGGAGAAAACATTTACTTTTTGAGTTAATGGTTTTATACATACTCTTGATTCTCAATTAGGAGAAAAGTAACAGCAGATACTTTAGCTCTTGTTATGTTTTGCTACTCAATGTCTCTTTAAAAATAAATATATGTACATTGCATAATGATCAATTCTATGTGACAACGTGACTGAATCTTGAGGTGCTTAGACACTTGGGTAAATATATCTTGATGTGTCTGTGAGGCTGTTTGCGAGAGATTAGCATTTGAATTTGTAAACTGAATACAACAGATTATCATCACCAATGTCAGCGGACATCATCTAGTCTGTTGAAAGCATGAGTAGAACAAAAGGTGTAAGGAGGTAGAATTTCTCTGCCTCAGTGTTGATCTGGGACATTTCTCTTCTCCTACCCTTGAACTAGGACTTACACTTTGGTACACCTATTCAGGCCTTCAGACTTGGACTAGAACTAAATCACTGTCTTTTCTGAATATTCAGCTTGAAGACAGTAGACTGTACTAATTCACAGCTTCCATAATCCTTTGAGCCAAGCTTTTAATTTACATATTTACCCTATTGATTCTGTTTCTCCAGAGAATGCTGATTAATACACATTTTTTCGAAAACTGGAGCTTTCAAAATTATTCACCAATTAATGATTCCCATTTTGATTATACATTTGTACATGTCCTTCAAAACACCTTTGTATATATTACCTTATTATTTTCATTCTATTTTTCATTTTGTTAAAAACGGAATCACTTGATATAACTGGATAGATATTACCATTTCCATATTAAGGATGAAGGATTCAAGATGAAGAGAAATTCAGGGGCTTAGCCAAGATTTTATAGCTGGTAAGCAGGAGATGTAGTACAACTCAAGTTAGATAAATGCTAACCAAAACTCGACCACCAAAAAAACAAACCACATGCTCATTAGGTTTTTAACATCAACATCTTATTGTGAAATATATAGACACATAAACTGAAAACACTAGTGTAGCCACCACACAAATGAAATATTAGAACATTACTAGTGTTACAGGAGGGTCTTGCTGTTCCTTTGTGCCAGGTATTATCAATTGATTGCCTTCTACTTTGTAGCCTACTGATTTTTTCTGGCCTGTAACAATGAAGCTATACACATTTTTTTTTTGCTGCCAACATAATATTAAGTGTTGTCAGTAAAGGGAGCTATAGACGACTTTCCAGGAGGAGGGGGCTTCTCTGACTCCGAGTGCTGCCTTGGCATCTTTCCTCTAATATGTAGTCTGTAAATTCGTACTGCTAGATGGTGCTGGATTCTCAATCTGGTGGCATCCCATCTTGCTCTGTGCCTACCAGATAATCTCTGCCATCCTGTCCCCCACTGCCCCCACCCCCCAGAGATGTTACCTGCTTACCCAGTGACTGTGAATGACCTCTGTGGCTTAGACAACTCACTGCCCTCACTGTATTGCGGGCTTAAACTACCCTTCCTTAATGAGGTCTGAACCCTAACTTTCAGAAGGGTCACTCCTTTCCAAGTTTGTCCTTCCTTCTCTACCTCTCTCAAACAATCTTCAGAATTCTAGTTATATGCTTAGAAGTATTCCTCTGTCATAGCGGTTTTGGATCCCAAATGATACACTTTACAAGTCAGAGATCTCTAATTTCTCCCCAGAGGCAGCCAGTGTCCAAACTCATAATGATTTTCTTGAGTTTCTTTATAATTTTCTTCTCATTTATACATTTGAAGTAAACATTTTAATTGAACTATAACCCACATACAAACATACGTACATAAATGTATAAAAGTCCTGACTACACAACTTTACTTTTAAAAAGTGAACACCTTAAAATACCAATGCTCTGATGCACAAATAAAATAATTATCTTCTTGCAAATGTAACTTCCATAGTTTAGTACCTAAGCCTGTACCTAAGCTTCATATACACTAAATTATGTAATATACACTCGGTGTGACTAACATTTTTTGCTCAATATTATGTTTAGGGGAATCAACAACATGTAGTAGATTTGTTGAGTTTTATTGCCGTCTAGTATTCCATTTCAAGAATATGCCAAATTTCTTTAAGCGTTCTTCTGTTGATGGAAATCGAACCAGGAAGCTGCTCAGACACAGAATATGCCAGCACATTGATTTTAAACTTCCCAGACTCCAGGCTTGTCAGAAATAAATTGTTTATAAGCCAACCAGTCGATGGTATTTTGTTATAACAGCCCAAGCAGACTAAGTTCACATTATGGATGTTTCCATTTTGGAGCTATTACATGCAATGTTACTAGGAACGTTCATATCCATGTCTCTTGTTGAACTTACGGATGTGTCTCTGTTTCTGTGCTTGGTACATAGCCATGTGTGAAACGTCTGGGTCACATGCATACGTTCAGTTTTAGCAGACACTGCCAATGCAGTTCAAAGTGGCAGTGCAGTTTACAATCCCTCTAGTAGCTCCATATCTTAGCTTTTCTTGATTTTGTTAATTTATTTTTAGTTTTTTGAGAGAGAGATAATTTGTTGTTCCACTTATGCATTCATTGGTTGCTTATTGTATGCACCCTGACCAAAGACTGAACTCACAAAGTTGGCATATTGGGACAGCAGTCCAACTAACTGAGCTACCTGGCTAGGGCCAATAGAGTTAACTTTTTTAATGTCAACTGGTAGGTATGAATCTCATTGTGGTTTTAATTTTCCCCCCTCCAGGTTTGTTCCAAAAAGAACCCTGACACTGGGGCCATAAAACCAGAGGGATGAGAACCCAAGACACTTGATAGGGTATCAGTCCACTGTCTCCTGAACACCCTTGAGCTTTCCTTCTGCCATGCTAATTACTCACACCCCTCGTTCTCTTTTTTAAATGAATGAATGAATTTGTTTATTTTTATTGTATTTTTCCATTATATTTATCCTCCTTATTTTTAATGCTAACCAAGTTTGAGAAATACCCTGCTAGTACTAGTGGGTGTGAGGAGTGTGCAATTGCAAATATGCTGGCAACAAGCGTGTGTGACACAGGAGTAGGGGCCTACAGTACCAGAGGGCATCGGGAACATGCGTACTTGTACACGGAACGGTGCGCACGTACTGTGAGTGTGGAGGCAGAAGCAGTATGAGTGTGTATCCTTGTGATACTTGTCTACATGTCTACTGCACACCGGTACGTGTGCACCGGCATGTGCCTGGGTCAAAGAAGGGGAGCTCTTTGCCCAAGAGCCCCAGCTCCTAAGCTGGAAAACCCCCACCGTGACTCTCTGAGGCTCACTGGAGTGAGGAAATTCCATCCTCTTGGCGGGCAGGGCTGGATGTTGGGTTTCATCATATTTTAAATAGTTTAGTTTTGCCTTTCTTAGAACTTTATGTAAACACAGTTTCTAGAATGTTTTGTTACTTGATTTCTTTTGTTCAAAGTGATGGCTTTTAAATGCACAAGTGTTGATGTATTTATGGTTTGCTCTCTATATAATGTTATTTCCCATTCTAAATGGGAAATACCACAATGTTATTTCCCATTCTAATGTTGCTGGGCATTTGGATTATTTCCAATACTTGATGATTATAAACAGGCTCTAAACCTTCTTGTATATATTGCAAATAAGTATTTTATTTCTATGCACTGTGCATAAGGGTTAAAATTTTGAATCAATAGGAATACATGTTTAATAACTCTAAATTATGGCATATTGCTTACAAAAGATATTGCACCAATGTATAAACTTTCCAGCCCTATATGATAATTCATGTAGTTCTATATGCTAGTTAACATATTTTAATATTAAGAAAAATGATATTCTTTAGAATTCTCTTGACTTCTGAAGTTTACTGCTTTCAACATATATTCAGTATAGTACCTTAAGCTTTTCTTTTGTGAAATTATGTTTTAAGTATTTATTTATTTTTCTATTGCCTTGTCTGACTTTTTTGGAGTTGTCTTCTTTATCATAAATGATATTAATAAAAGTCCTTTATCCGTTAGATATGCTGCAAACACCTTCTTCCATTCTATAGCTCTTCACTTTAAAAAAATCAATGATACTTTGAAGAATGAAAAATAATAATAATAATTTTGACATAGTTGAATTTATTAATCTTTTTCTCTATGGGTACTGCCTTTTTGTGTTTTATTTAAGAAATCCTTTTCTACCAAGGTTATTAATATATTATTCTACATTGTTTCTTAAAAGCTTTATGGTTTTGCCTTTCACATTTAGGTTTTTAGTCTACCTGAAATTGATTTTTTATATGGCATGAATGCTCTTGCTATTATGCTATAAGTTCTAAAAATCAAATTATGCAAGGTCACCATTGCCATTTAGTTAATACATGTACAGGTTTTAGCGAGGTGGGCTAATGTAGAATGCCCTTAATCAGAGGGACAAAGCATTTCCTTTCTAAGAAACCAGTGAGTAAGTTTTTACTGATTTCAGATACTATGATTTCAGTGAAGTGCTTTTCTTACATAAACTCAAAAAGCCTATGTTATATATCAACCAATTAAGGGTTAGAGAATCTAAGGAGCTTAGTCTAAGGTCACACAGTAGTAAATTAAAGCAAGGGTTCAAAGTTTTACCATTGAACTCAAAAGCTTCTAACTACTCTGTGTCTCAAGTAATATAGGTGCGTGGGCATTTTGCTCTTTTTTCATGGCTTTAATTTGAAATTTGAATTTTTCAGGGATTATACACTATCTCTGACTCCAAGTCTGAATGATGCCTCTACTGAAAGTTGCTCTGCTTTCCTTACAAGTGTTTTCATATGTTTTCAAGATAGTCCCATATACATAGTTATGCTTCTCTTTCTCTGGTTACATCATATAACCTTTCAATTGAAAAAAAAAGTCATAGCCAAGAAATGTACAAACATGACGATTGCCTGCATTTTAAATTCTTACTATAAATGTGGGACCCCAGAGCCTGAGTCAGTTTTCCAGCTGCCCTCTGGGGAGTCCCAGGGGCTCTGATGAGGCCCCCGTGAGCCGCACTGGTGGCTGCTGGGTAAGCAGACAACGTTTTGCTCCCCCTATTCCACACAAATTCCTCAAAGTAGCTTCAGCCAGAGAATTAAAAAAGGAAATTTAGTGAAGTCAATACAAAAAAGTCAATTTTACTTATATGTTAATAACAGACAATTGGAAGATAAAATAAAATAATTATCAGCATCATAAGACATAAAATACTTAGGAAGATATTTCTTAAAAGATAAGAAATACCTCTATACTGAAAACTACCAATAATTTCTATAAGAGATTTTAGAAGACATAAAAATTTAGAGTTTTATCATGTTCATGGTTGAAAACAGTAGTGTTAAGATGTAGATTCTCAAAAACAAAACAAAACAAAACAAAAAAACAACCAGAGAACAAATATGTATTTGTCAGATGGGAGAGGAATTAGGGACTGGGTGAAAGGGTAAATGGGTTAAGAAGTATAAATCGTGATTACAAAATAGTCCTGAGGCTATAAAGTGCAGCATAGGGAATCGGGTACATGATGCATGATGCTATTGTATGGTGCTAGGTGGGTACTGGAAATAGGAAGGAGAATACTTTGGAAAGCATTGCCTCACCGCTATGCTGTACTTGGAACCAATACAATGCTGAATGGCAACTGTAACTTAACAATAAAATTAAAAAATGTTTAGAAAATATAAAAATAAAATAAAATAAAAAGAATGTATGCCTCACCAAATGTATTTCAACACTATTACCATGAAAACCCTACCCTTTCTGGATTTCCTTCTGCTGCTGGATGTTGCTCTGATAATTCTCTATTAGTTTGTTATTTTTTTAATGACTTCAAATTATGTGTATGTATACATATAGGTAAAGCATATGGATGTGAATATGGATATGCATATCCTTTGGCCAAAACACAGTGTTAAATTTCCAGTGTATCCACCTTGGTAGTATTGACATAAAATTCTTGGTTATTAGAAGCTGTTCTAAGTGTTGGAGATATAGTAGCATCGTTAATCTTCTAGCCCTATTTTTTCCTGTTGTGACAAACCAAATATGGTTAATTATTGCCAAATGTCCTTTGGGAGGCAAAATTGCCCCCAGTTCAGGACCACTGACCTAACACATCATATTTTGAAGCAAAAACCCTACCTGTCAAATAATTCTTTTCTTTCTCCCATTTCATTTATTGCTTGCAAATATTATATTTTATTCTGATTATTGACAATAGGTTTATTACAAATTGAAACCTTTACAATGGTTACATTTCCTTAGATTACTTATTTTTTCATTAATGATAGACTTAAGTTCAGATTTGTTTGTCCTGGCATTTAAAGCTCCATCTACTCTTCAGTCTCTCGTGCCACCACACTGTGCTTCAAATGAGCATCATCACAACATTGTTTTCATGACACCTGGCCTGCACAACACTGGGTTGCTCTTCATTGTGTCTATGCTACCTTTCTTCCCTTGACCTGAAAATGAGATATTTCTCATGTCACTTTAAACCCTCTTGACTCCACTTCTGACTTCAGACACTGGGTGTAGATGGTTTTATGCTGGCTTCAGGGACTTTCATACAGGTTTGGGTGTCCGCACATTCCATATCTCGGCCTGGGTTTCTTTGACGCTGTGGTCTGAGATGTTTCTGGAGGTTTCCCTGGTGCTCGTGAATGAGTATGGAGAAAGCTGATGTCTGTGGGGCCATTCTTGACCAAGAGGGGACATAAGTAATTATTTCCCCCTTTGCCCTCTGGGTCGATAGTTTTGAGAATATTTAAGTTTGCTGAGGATGCTCCACGTAATCAAACCTCATCACTTGTCTCGGTGGTGAATTGATAAACATAATTATCTTGGTTTCCCTCCTTTCCTCCTTTGCTGCTCCTGCTCCTTACTCATGTTGCTTAGGATCAAATCCCAAACAGAATGCCTGCACATAAGCCTTAGATCAGGTTTAAAACTAGACAACCTATAAACTTATGCTCATCCTTTATGAGTCTTCTTGGGTATAATTCTTCCAAATTTATTTCCCTGCCTTTCTCCCTCTCTCTTCATTTTGCCTGATGTTTCTCCTCAGTGTCACTGATTTCATCATTTGCTAATTACCTTCAAATCTCCTTCAGAATTGCACCTATATCAAGATCATCTTTTTTTTCTTCAGTACCTAGACACCACCTTTATAAATGGTATATCTAGATGGTGTCAATGGTATTTTATTGATCACTCTTGAATAAAAGAATACTTAATTTGGAGGAGACCAGAAATGGACAGATCAGCCACATAATAAAAATAGTTATTAGTCTCAAAATTACTTTCAGGGGGGAAATTTAACCACTTGTAATTCTTTCTTTCTATTCTCGGTCATATTTTTTGTTCGAGCTAAGGCTGAGAACATGGGAGCATATATGTTTAAAGAAACACATTTTCTCTGAGGCTATAGAAAGCCTTAACTATATTTAATTGTGTGTTGAAATTGGGATGTTAAAATGTAGCATCATATTAAATATACATTATTTGTAAATCAGTAAGCAAGACAGGACTTGAAAAGAATGAAGGCTTGAGGAGAAAGGAGGAATTGAGCTGGATTCTCCATGAGGAATTATACAGAATCCAGTATAACTGAAGGAAATAACCACAGGGCAATGGGAAGCATCTGCAAGAAAATGGATGTATACATGACAGGGATTAATATTTTTTATAAGTGGACATGCACAGCTCCCTCAACACCTATCTATCCAAGGTAAAAAAAAATGCTTCTTGGATCAGCTACCAACTGTCACTTTGGTCACATAGAATTCAGGTTATTTGTTAAGTGAAAAGAAAACTAAAATTTAAAAAAGAGAGAGCCTGGGATGAGATTGATTTACAGTTGAGGAAGCAGCTGCCAAGCCTGTGGAAAATCAAGAATGGAGCATTGGGAAGAAAGTTACTTTGTGTGTTTTGTTTCTTCTTTAACAACAATGAAACAATGTGGTGGCTGAAACTTTGTAAACTCAGAACAGACGGGAGAAAGTGGAAGAGGGGATGCCAGTGGCCTGGGAATTGGTGTTACAGACAAGGAGAAAGAGAAGAGGCAGTGTGGGAGTCCAAGGTGCCCTCCAGAATGCTGACTATGCCAAGAATGGACTTGAGTTGGTAAAAACACGGGGAGAGCTAGCATCTTCCCTTAGCACTGCTGAGGCTTTTTTAGGGAGGTCTGTGAGTAAACAACTTTTAAGCGTACAATATCATATCATTAGCTGTTGACACTATACTGTATAGCAGATCTCCAGGCCTTACTTATCTAGGTTTACTAAACCTTTGTACCTCTCATCATCACATCTCCCTCTCTCCTCCCCCCTGTTTCTATGAGTTTGACTATTTTAGATTCCACATATACATGGCATCGTATCGCATTTCTGTTTCTATGTCTTGCTATGCTAAATATTCACTTTGCGTAATCTCCTACAGGTCCACCCATGTTATTGCAAATGGCAGGATTTCTTGTGCTTTTGGTGTCATATCTAAAACTGAAATATATGTAGTAGGAGTTTTTTAAATTGAATTTTAATGATATTAAAATAATTACATTAAATACTGAAAACCTGGGAAGGTTTGTACTAAATCCTTTATCTAATAAATACTTAAAATAACCACTTAAATTAGAGGTTATCATGACCTCCTAATGGGTGAAGAATGTAAATTAGGGTAAGTAACTAACCCAGGGACACAGTGTATACCTTGTCACTCTAGCACTAAGCCACGGATCTGCCTGACACGAAGGCCATGGGTGTAGCTTGTAGTCAATAATGCACACTGGTGCCAAATGGTCTAAGTAAGGAAGTTCAGGAACAGTGATGGAGTACAATCAAGACACACTTTTGTACAATTTAACATTGTTAATGGCAGCATCATGAAGGCGCAGATGAGTTTGTGTTAAAAGATGGTGGTCGAGTATCCGTGGCAGGTCTATATATAGTAACATATGCCTACTGATTAAGATGGATAACTGAGTCTTCAGTTACAGTTCTATTTTCATTTATAAAAGATTACTTTCTCAGTGATAATTATTGGGTGTCAATTATTATTGTGACAAATGAAATTACTTAATATAATTTCTGCTTGGGAAATACTGTTTATTTGAATTGAAATGAATATTTAAAACCATTGGAAGTTGTAAGAAGACACTGATCATCACTGCAATATTTATCTAGAAAATCTGAATCAGCACCCAATGGCTGTCTTTATCCCTTTGAAAAAGTATAAAGACTAAAAATTATTTCCTTTCTTTCAAAAATTGTGATGGGGTATCTTCTTAATAAAAAATACTTTATCATTTTATTGAAGTTTCACAGAAATACTAGAAGGTAGATAGTATCTTCTTTTTATAAATAAAGAAACAAAGGTATGATGACTTTAAGCAGCACACCTGTGGCCAGAGAGCCGGTAAGTGGCTGGTTTAGCCTTACACCCTGGCTTCTCTGGTTACAAAACTGGTGGTGTATTTCCTAGTAAGGCAGATTTCACCTAGTCGGACAGAAACAAGCAACACTACCCCCGAGTGCTCTTGACACACTATTCCTTACCCTCCTTCTACACCAACCTATGGGAAAACCTCATGCGTCATAGACTTGGGCAGAAGGTCACATTGTCTGGCAGAACATCAGCTTAGAAGGTCAATAAGCTTCTCAGTAAAGCATTCTAATCATCCATAGAAAATAAATTGCTCATATTTCTGTTTACTAAACAGAGTGAAGGAGAAACTTATTATGTTCATATTTTGGCTAACCTTTTTCAGGACCAAAAAGTTACTAGTGTATAAATCATTGTTTGACACATTTCCTAAAAAAGATATTTTAGGAATGAGAACTTTAAGCACTATAGAAAACTACATACATATGAACCAATTGTCCATAGGAAATTCAGAGAAGTTGAACTAAAGTACTAAGGATACAAATTAATTATATGACGAAGGAAATACCTGAGAATACATGTTGCTGTCATAAAAACCTAAATGAATGAGTCAGTCTGCAGAATTTATAAACAATCAACAATCACCAAGATACAAGGAAGACTGACTAGGAGGGAATTGAGGAGGAACCTTTCAAAGGGGTTCTTAGGAAAGAGTTTTCCGACTATTAAAACTGTGAGCTTTTAGGACAATCTGTCTACCACAGGAGGTTGTGAAACTGCCATCAATTAAGACACCCAGGGAGGAGACTCTCAGAACCACTGAGAACAGGTGTTGGCAGGTGCGTTAGTGGGACATGAGAGGGCAGCCTTTCTGCTGTTTACTCATGTCTGTGCGACTTAGAGTCAACCTCCTTCATCCTTGAATCACATTTCAGATACTTGTTAAAATACAGATATTTTCTCTGCTAAGTGAAATAAATCAGGCAGAGAAGGACAATGACCATATGGTTTCACTTAAATGCGAAGTCTAAAAATAAAACCAAACAAACAAACACAACCAAAGCAGATTATAGAAACATAAACCAGAGGGATGGTTAGGGGAAGGAGGGGGAGGCTGGGGGGCGTGGGTGCAAAGGGGGGAGGGCCATATAGTTAACAATATTGTGATAAGTTTACACAGTGACATATGTTTACCAGGGTTCGTGGGGTGATCACATTATAAGGTATAAAAATGTTGAATCACCTGAAACTAATGTAGACAATATGATATTGTATACCAATTACACTTAAATAAAAACATTTTTTAAAAGATAGAGATTTTCACCTAGTTGCCTGAGTTATGCTCTTTCTGTCCTTCACACACTGTTTCTGTTGAATTTGCTCCAAGCTGTTTCATGTGTCTTAAAGAATCATGTGTCTTGAGGTTATAATTGTGGCAAAAAGATTGTTTTAACATACTCACTACGAAAACAGTAGCAATTAAATATTATCAATACCCAACCACTGAGGGAGAAATGTGTTAACATTTCCATGGACAAACACCCCAGTATTTCACGGATGTGTATGTCTTTATATAAATTTATATAGATTTGTGTTTATAAAATTATGTTATTCTTCAACTTTCTTACTAATTAAGCATACTATAATCATCCTCTATGTGAGTACATATTTTTTCTAAGCATTATAATACATATTGTATTAATATAAAACTATTAATTCTCAGTCACTGGACTGACTGATTACTATTTATATAGTGCTACACTTTTTGCACACAAATTTTTATCAGAGCTTTAATCACTTTTTTAAGAGAAATTCCTGAGTTTCTGGGTCAAAGAGTTTGCACATTTAATGAATTAGTGAAGTCTCCTCTGGTCAGAATGTGCCTTCTGGAGAGACCAAGTTGGATTCAGGCTGTGGAGTCAATCTGTGTGTGTGAGCACAGGCTGACTGTGAGTAGCTGGGTTTCCTCTGTACAATATGAAACCACTTCATATGATCAATGTGAAGATTCAATATATAAAGTATGATAAATATTCATATTAGTACTTACCATAAAGATCTTCTCACAATGTTTGTTATTATTGTAATTACAATTAACATTTCCATCAGAGCTGTTTTCCCTCACCCTAGATGATAATATTATCATCAATATATTTGTAAATTTAATAAATAGTTATGTTATTATTGATTTAATTTTTTCTTTGATTAATAATAGGAATCTGTTTATCACATGTGCAATGGCAGTTTGTATTTCTTCCCCTCATGCCTTGCTTGCTCATAGGAATTTGGGCTTATTTTGCTGCTAAAATTATTTCTTTACTCACTGATCTGTGTAAGAGCTGCTTCTTTTCTATCAAGAGGATAGCAATCCATTGCATTTTTTGTTAAATCCTTGCCCAAGACTTTTTTTTTTAATTATGAGAGACAGAGAGATTGAGAGAGAGAAACATGAATCAGTTGCCTCTTGTGTGTGCCCAACTGAGAATCAAACCTGCAACCTAGGTGCACACCCTGAATAGGGAAGAAACCTGAAATATTTTGGGACATGGGCCACCCTCCAAACAAATGAACCACCCGAGGCCAGTGCTCTTGCATGTTTTTAAGGAAAAAGTATATAGCATTAAACAAGTTCTAAAATGAAATAGCCATACATTTTTCTACATTTTCCCACAAAGTACTATTATTACTATTATAATTATTTTTAATTAATTCATTTATTTTTTATTGTTATTCAAGTACAGTTGTACTCTTATTAGAATGTGATTCTAGTAGGACATTTTTATGCTTTTATACATCATTTCCTAAGGATGTACTTCTTTATGTTTAATTCTCATCTTAATTCTAATGTTTAATGTCTTTGACTTAGTGACTTCTTTTTAATAACTTGTATTGCTTTGATCTCAACCTACCTCCATTATATTGACTCTAAGGACATAATCCTTAGAGTTAAGCATGTACTCAAGTTCTGACTCAACTCAATGAATTTGGACCAGTCACTTTGTATCTCTGAGCCCCATTTTTCTTACCTGTGAAATGGAAATGACATCCATGTCAAAGGAGTCATCTGAGGATTAAATGAGATGAAACACCTGCCAGTTTAGGTGCTTACTAGATGATAGTTTTATTTAAATACTTAATCATTAATGTTCTGCAATGAAACTTCAAGTTTTATAGTCATATACATTTTTCTTCTCTTAGAGAAAGTCAATAGTAGACATTTATCCAGTTTTTCACACTTGAAATATTGGCGCCATCCTCAGGTCCTTCATTTTTAACATTCTCTACGTCTAATCTGTTGTCAAGTCCCATACAGGTATCAGCTCATTTTGCTTCACATCCATCCACTGTTCCTTCCCCATTGCTAGTGCATCCATGCAGAACCCGTCTCTTGGGTGGGCCTTTATGAGGATCAGCACCCTCAAAACCAAACGTTAAACTGCTACCCAAAGACTATTTCTCAATCCTAAATCTAAGTGTGGTGCTGGACAACTGTCATATTTTCACATCTCCTAGAAGAAAAATTTGAAATTACTGAGTGTGGAATTCAAAGGCTTTGACAGCATTACCACACTCTGCAGTTTCATCTTCAGCCCATTTTCCTGCATCACTGGACCTTTTAAATTATTTTTGCTATTTCTAGAGTATTCTGTGCACACTAATACATTAGGGCCTTTGCTCAAAAACAAAATCCTGCCCAAAATAGCAATTATCAATTAGTTCATTAAAGATTAATGGAAGAAAATTAACATTTCCTGAGCTTTAAGTAAATGTCAAGCACATTTAAAAGTTCAAATAATCGTGTGAAGTAACTACAATTAGTACCCATCTATGATAGATACAGCAAAGTATTTTGCTCAGGTTAACATCTGTAAACAGCAGAGCTGTATCCCATATTCCTTTCCCTTTTCTAGAATATTTATTAGGTACCTACTCTGCGCCCTGATTGGAATATTATGGGCATAAGATGGATTAAAAGCAGATTCTTACTCAAGGAAGTTACATTATTTATGAGAACACTCATGTTTCCATGCAGTGTGCTAATGGCATAGCACGTCCTGCAGTTTAACTGGTAACCTGTGTCTGCTCCGTGTTCTGCTGGGCACTGTCTCTTTGAGGTTCCTTGCCTGGTTGTGGCACTTTCAGAATCTGCAAAAAACTTAATTCACATAATGAAATAGCTTCTTTACAGCTTTAAGCAGCTTTTTAAAAAGGATTGAAAAAGTTAGAAGATGGAAATTGAAATCCAGATAGGACTTTGGGATTGCAAAATTTGATGCAGATAAAAGTCAGACTATGTAAGTAGGAGGAAGAACAGAGAGAGTAATTCAAATGCTTGATTGCTTGGTCTGTTACTTATCTATCAAATTGCATTGTGTCCCTTGTCATAAAAGTATAAATCAAATTTCAATGGGAGATAGATAAATGGCAGATAATAGATTTCTTTTATGACTGAATAAACCAAAGTGTTAAACTATTTCTTTGCCCTTGCATAAACATTACTGCAATTTGCGTGAATGTTTCTATTAAGGATTTTGAAATTTAAACTTTAGGACCCTGAGATACCCAAGGTGTCCTGAATCCACTAGTTGGAAACTCCCAACATAGCACAGGGAGCATTGGAAAACAGAACAATTGTTAACTAGCTATCTGCTACACCAATATCACTTAAGCATTATTATTGTTTTTCCTCATATTCAAAGATTATAGCAACAATGTGTTCATCTCATCAAAATGTTGTGATAAAATGGATAAATCATAAAAATTTAACATAAAGCACTATCAGAGTTTCTATTATTATTATTATATGACTTTTGTAAACAGCTCTATTAGACTGTGATATTAAAAATCAAAACAAGAATTTAGAGTTGGAAAGGACTGTATCATCACTTTTTCATATTATGAATTATGACACTGATGTTAGGAATATCTAAGTGACTTGTTTAATAGTATAGTCAATATTTTAAATGTTACATAAGCATATGTTCTTTTTAATTATAAATACTGCCAATTACTTAACCTAATCATCCTTATTCATGTCTGAATCTTAACAAATAAAAGTGGATAATGTGGATAGGGTCATGGATATAATCTTACATGGATATTTGCATGAATTATATAAAATGCATTAAATTCACTGTGTTTACATTATCTATGTATCAGAATCACTGTCCTTAAATAAAAGTACTAATCAAAGACATATCAAAGAGGTAATGAATTTGTAGAGATGGAGACATCTCCATCTCTACAGGTTTAGGTATGTAGGTCAAGATATACAACTAAACCTAATGTGTTTTTTTCATATACCAAGAAGGAAAAGTTCAGACTAAGTAATTATTCTATGATGAATCACATAGAAAATAAATGATAGAGTCAGGATTTGAGACTGAATTGTACTAACTCTAAAGACTTTCTTTTAATCCCTAAAACATATTATATTAAATAATTATATTACTAAAACATACTATAATCCCTAAAACATATTATATTAAATAACATGCAGTTTAAAGAATATTCTATTGTAACTTCAGTAGGAGAAATTATTTACAGCTTGAAACATGCTACAATTTCATTCAGATTTAAGAATAAATAAGATACTCGAGTTGGACAAGAGGTAAAAATGCACTCATGTGAGATAAAATTTCAGGGACAAAGGCATAATGTATGAAAAATCAGAACATTTTAGAGGTAGAATGGTCTGCATGGGTACAGAGAAAACAAGAAATGGGGAAGACTAAAAGACCTAGAAGGGAAAAAACTGTGATTTCATTTTCTTAGTGCCTGACATATTGACAGACATAACAATAATGATGAATGAATGGATTAATGGAATGGAAAAAGAAGTAGATATTCATTATGAAAAATGTTGAAGTCCTTGCTAAAGATTTCAGAAATCACCTTTATATTTTGATGACCAATTGAAGTATTTTAAGTAAATATGTGACAAAGTCATATCTATATTCCAGAAAAACTACCCTGGTTGCAGAGAATAACATTTTCTGAGAGGAATAGAGATAGAGAAGGCAATTGACTAGAAAAAAGATAATGAAAACCTGCTGGATGCTTGATGATGTCTTTAACCAATTCTCCAAGCAGCTGAGAAGGATAAATTATATGGCAAGTTTTGGTTCTATTGAATTAGAAGTGCCTATAATACATTCAGGTAGTATATCTACAAATTGTGTAGCTTTAACTTAAAGTTATCAGAATTTATGTACACACATAAAGAGAATGTAAAAGCTAGAAGAAAAGAAGCCAAAAGCAGGAAAATGGAGAATATATAATCCAATAAAGATATAGAGGAAAAGGAGATAATAAATGAAAGTGAGAAAGATGATCAAAGAGGTAAAGAAATGGAAGACAGTACCATTCTGGGAGCCGAGAGAGTTGTAAGAAAGAGGAAATGACCAACAAACAGTGCCAGAGCCTTCAGAGACAGAGAAAGAGGAGAATTGATAGGAAGTCATTACAAGTGAGTGCTGAATTTATTTTTTTTAAATATGGACAAAACTCAATAGAGGGGCATTATATATCTGTTTAAGTGCCATCAGCATTTCTCTATGGGGTTCAAATTACAAGATTACGTTATAAGTTGTATAACCTACATGCCCAACTTAATTAACAATTACTGGTAATACACTATATTTACAGGCATCAAAATTGGTTTGTTCAAATTCTTGCATCATCATAAATGGAAATTCAACCTATTTATGACTAAAATGTCCTTGGCTTTGAAAAAGGCTTAATTTATCACCATGGAGACATCTAGTCCTCATTCAGCATTGCTCATTTTATCACACTGCAAAATATTGCACTCTAAAGTAGTGAAGATCAATATGACCTAATTGGACAATTTTAGCATTATTTAGAACTATATGGAGGTGACCTCCAAAATTTGGGGAATATGATGATCCCAAGGCAAGGTCAATGTTATATTAAAACTATAAATACTACTCCAAAACTCAGTCCTTAAATGTCTATTCTCCTTGATAGAAGATGCTTTTGTTCCTTGATTTGCACAACCTCCCATTAGTGCTGGTCCTGCTTTGTAGAGCAGTAAGAAAATCCGTGACTATAAATTCAGATCCACTGTGGATCTAAATTTTTGAAAATGTAACATCTTTAATGTAATAGAATGTGAGATACGCTCATTATTTTTTCATAGATATAAGTATTTATATCCACATACTCACATTTATAAAATCTTGAAATATTCCATTTTAAAGGGCAATTTAAATAGAAGAGAACTATTGAGTTCACCAGTAAGTAGATTAATAGTTCATCTTCCTGTGAGAGGAACAGTTAACATTGAGGATAGTCTGTAAACTGCATAATTTAAGTTCAGTTGCATTAAAAATGTTATGAATAAAATTTATTCATTTTCTCTTCAAAAACTGATGCTTATATTACTACTATGTTTACTTCTTCATTGGAAAAAATAGAACATTTAAGGGCTAGTTTGCAATAGAATTTAAGATTCCAGCTGTATGATTTGACAAAATGAATTATGACAATTAAACACATGTTCTTCTAAAATGCTAAGTATTTTAAAGGAATTTTATTCTATATTTATACACTTAGAGCATTTAATTACTACAAATTAATGAGCAATGTCTTCTAAATCAATAATTAGATAAGAGGCAAATGTATCTCTTTTGTAACTTTTTTATTATTATTTATTGATTTTAGAGAGAGAGAGGAAGGGGAAGAGAGAGAAAGAGGGAGAGAGAGAGTAAACAATTTGTTGTTTCCCTTATTGATTCATTCATTTGTTGTTTCTTGCATGGGCCCTGAACTGGATCGAACTGGCAACTTTGCTGTATGGGGGCAACATTCTAACCAACTGAACTACCTCCCTAGCCAGGGCCCTTTCTTTTGTAACTTTTTAAAAAAGAAAGTTGAAGTGCAATGCCTGAGAAGGCCCACATCTTACTCTGGGTTTGGGGGTATTTGTCTGGATTTGGCTGATCAGACCTTGATTACTATACCATGGGTGTACAACCTTTGGCCCACATTCCACATGTGGTCCAGGATGGCTATGACTGCAGCCCAACACAAAATTGTAAATTTTCTTAAAACATTATGAGGTTTTTTGTTTTCATTAGTTGTCATGTATTTAATATGTAGCCCAAGATAGATCTTCTTCCACTGCAGCCCAAGGATGCCAAAAAGTTGGACACCCCTGTAATACTCAAGAGGCAGGTGCTCATGGAAAGGAAAGTGGTGTCTTTTGGGGTGCTGGTCACCTGGAGGATGGAGAACTCATGTCACAAAGTCTATCTCCCTGGGAAGATGGGGTACTCAGGTCTCCAAGCTCATCTCCCCCTTCAGTAGAGGAAAAGGTTTCTATAAGGGGGGAGAAGGAGCAGAACAAAGGGATGAAGGGAGGAGATTGTAATGTCTCTATGTCAGATGAGCACAATCCATCCCAATAGGGCAAGTGGTGGTCCAGTGTGTGTCACCCTGGTTCATGTCATCTTGGCTTCACATCATCCTGGTTCCATGGTTGAAGGTCAGCAAATTTCCTGGAGCTGGGATTCCTGGAGGTTGAAGTTTGTATCTTTTGAAGTTAGTTCATAAGAGCCTTATACAAACATGTCATTTATCTATAAGCTACATATTGGTCAGAGTCAGCACTTAACCAATGTCAAAAATATGGGGTGGGTTACCATTTCCCACCATTACAACTTTCCACTGTTACATTGCTTCAGCTGATAATAATCCACAACTTTATGCTTTAAGGAAATTTCTTTGCACTACAAATTTTTGCTCTGTCTAAAATTTTGAGGGCTTATATTTTAGTCATGACACAGTTTGTGAATAATTTTTTATGGTAACTGTAAAAAGCTTCATGAAAATCACAGTTTAATAAAAACATAAGCACTAATAAAAGTGGAGACAACTTATATAGATTCATGTATTTGTTTCTATAAAATAACAAGAACTTTAGGACACACCATACCCTAAATACCTTTTTGAGAAGTTTACTTTAATTATCTCTGATATCATTTAGAGAAGTTCATGTCACAGGTAACTTGGTAAAAACGGCAAGGTTTTAATAGCGTGAGACCTCACTCCTGCTTTGTGTAAATGAAACCTTTTCTGCCTGCCAGATGGAATAAAGTATCTAAATTTATTGTAAGGAGTGCCATGTTTATGGATTTATTGAATCAAAAACCAGCACAACATTAGTTTTTTTTCTTTTGTTGGCATTTTGACCAGTATCAGCTATTAAAAATGAATTTTGTGTAAGTTTGGGATGTTATTCTCATGGATAATGCCAGAGAATAAGTTCTGAAATATATTTATACTTTATAGAATTATTACCATTTAAGATATATCTATGTGACAATATGTATGCTAAAAAAGCAATCTAGCATTCACTCACTTCTTAGTATTTCTTGCTTCTAAAATAATAATTTTTGGGAAATCCTAAAAATGAATGTAGTGTTTCCATACTTTTTTCAAGAGTATTTTAAATTGTTACTCTATGCTTTTCTAAAAGCTTCAAGTAATTGTCAGCCCACTTGATACAGGATACATAATAATATATTCAGTATGATAGCTGGTAAGAAACTGACCAGAAAGAGTTAAATAATCTGTGGTCTGTCCAAACCCTTAAGACATAGATAACTTTATGTGGCATCTTTAATTTGCTGCTTTATACAAGAACAGTATATTTCTATTCATTTTTAGACTGTTTAGTTTATTTCTGCTTTTGTGTTAAATATTTTGAAATTAAAAATTCAATATAAAGATGTCAAGAATATGAATGTCTATCACTTTATTTGTATTCTTAAATAAAAAAATGCACCAACTGGTTTCCACAATGGGCTTTAATCTCTTTCTTCAAGTATATAATCCCCAAATTTTAGAGACTAAAGAGACCATAAATTTTGTGTGGACCAGTGATTCTCAGGGATTTGCACTACACAGACCATTAAAACTTTAACACCATAGCAACAATTGAGCTGGAAGTTAAAAAAATTGATCAGCTTTTCATGGAATAAAACACATTTAAAAGAGATGAATAAAGAAAATGTGGTATATCCATGTAATGAAATACCATTCAACCTTTAAAAATCCAAAAATCCCTGCTATATGTGAAACACGGATGAGCTTTGAAGACACCGAGTGAAATAAGCCAGTTACATGAAGTCGAATACTGCATGATTCCACTTACTGAGGCACCTGAAACAGTCAGTTTCGTAGCACCAAAGAGTGCACTGGTGGTTTCCAGGGGATGAGAGGTAGAGAACAATGGGGAGTTATTAATCAATAGGCACAAAGTTTTAGTCAGTGAGATGGATAAACTCTATTAAAGATCTCCTACACAATCTTATCCTATAATCAACAATAATGTGTTGTGCACTTAAAAATTTAAAAGGCTAAATCTCATGTTACATGTTCTTATTACTATAAAATTAAAAAGAAAATACCATAAGTATCAGTTATTTAAAATTTTTATTACTAAACACTAGTATTAATAACAATATAACCAAAGAATAAACTGTAATCTGGTAAAGATAAACTAACTTCCTAAAAATTTCACCGTATAGGTGATTGCCACCCTTTTTTTTTTCATGAGGTGATCATTCACGTGTCCTGCAAGGTTCGGCGCAATCTGAGCTCTGCCTTCTTAACCAGCATCATCTCTCACTCGCTTTCCTTAGGCGCTCCAACCTCGCTGACTTTCTTTTGGTTCCTTTAAATCCACAGTCTACAGAATGAGGTAAAGAAAGGCAATAGGGGTCATAAGATAGTATTACATTGAGATGATGGATAATATCAGGATTTATTTTAATATTCATTCACAGTGTTACAAAAGTGTACTTCACCAATATTTTCAATAAGGATTACTTCCATGGTACCTCTGGCAGAGGGTCCATTCAGCATAGAGGAGCTCTCATGGAAAAAGTAGGTACTTGCAAAACTGAGCTTCTGAACAGATTCATTCTTTCAGAATATTTTAAACTAGACAGTTCCTGCAACATAGCTTTCTTTGAAAACTAAGTTTACTCTTTTACTAAGGTTTTACTGAGGTTTTTCTTTAAAAACAATCCTTTATAAAATATAAGGTTTATAATCCTCTGGAAATAAGATGGGCAGTGACTATCAAAACTGTCCAAGTTGGTTAGTTAAAGCATGGCACAATTCTTAGAAAAATATTTTACTTACATATGAATTCTTTTTTAAATATTTTGTATTTGTATATCTTCAGAGGGGAAGGGAAGGAGAGAGGGAGAGAAATATCAATGTATGATTGCCTCTTGTGAGTCCCCTTCTGGGAACTGGCCTGCAACCCAGGCATGTGCCCTGACTGGGAATCGAACCGCGATTGTGTGGTTCACAGGCCCACGCTCAATCTACTGAGCTACACCAGCCAGGGCTTAAATATGAATTCTTATGTTTTTCTTTTCAAAAAATGTGCTGATCTTTATATCGAATAGCTCCCTTCAACTTCAAACCTACTATTTATTTTTTAAATTAAAGATGTCTGATCTATTTGAGGTAACTGATATTTAAATGAGTGAAATGGCTAATGATACTTGCTTTGAAAGAACATCTTCTTATGGATAGAGTCTTTTCTATTTAATTTTTAATGTATATTTTTTCCAATGCCATTTAGTTTCCTTATACTCCTCTCCACCCCGCAATCACCATACTGTAGTCCATGTCCATGAGTCTTTTTTCCTTTTTGAAGAGCTTTTTTGAAGGAAAATATTTGGAAGTTTTTTTATCATTATAATATACAGGCTGAAAGTTATATGATTGAATAACCTATAGAAGTTCTCCTCTCTGCACACTTTATGACTATGGAAAAAATTTCTAATTTTTTAGAATTTTTAAGGATTTCTGTTGCTTTTTATCATTTGTTAAGATACAAGACACTCTGGACTTCCTGTCAAGATGGCAGTGTAGGCAGACATGGCTCTTCACTTTGCACAACCACACCAAAATTACAACTAAGGTATAGAACAACTGTTCCTCAGAATCAGCAGAAATCGAGTTGAATGGAAGTCTGACAGCTATGGAACTAGTAGGAGGGGTAGGAGGGGCAACGATGCAGTATGGGCTGGTTCCACTCCACATGTGGGGGATAAAAATTCAGGAAGGATGTCTCAGGATGGGGGAGTCCTAGCTCCACACCAGGCCCCACCCACCCAGGTCCAGCCCAGGATTCCAGTGCCAAGATCAGTGGGGATTAAGTCTGTGGAAGAAACTACTAGAGCCCCAAGCAGTTTCCCTTGAAGAACTCACACATGGACTCACCTACTCAGACTCACTCCCTCTGGGGTCTGATGACAGAGTGGTGGCATGAGAGGCACCAGTGATGTGTAGGGGGAGACTGAGGTATCTGGCATTATTAGGGCAAGCAGAGGCCATCGTCCCTTTTCTAAACCCTTCCCCCACAGAGCTGACAAGCTGGTGGCAATCATATCTGAGAATCCATCAACCTGGCTGACACTGTTTGACCCATCTTGGAGATCCTGAGAGACTTTGCCCCATGCAACTTATGGGCCCACCCAAGCTGTTTTTCCCATATGAATGGTCTTGACTCATGCTTCACAAACTCCAAAATCCTATCAAACAAGCAGCAGCTGGCCTCGATGAACCCCAAGCCCATAACTAGCAGGCTAGATTCACAGGTTGGCTTTGCCTAGAAATCTCCAATCTCCGAGCAGCAGACATTTCAGATAGCTTTATACATCATGCATGGTAGCCTGAGGCACAACACAGGATGGGGCTGACCTTGGCCTGCAGCACCCAGTAAAATCCAAAGTCTGCAAACCTACTGGACAGCTACAGACCATGCAGGAGCACCACCATCCTGCCCCACACAGCTGATCCTCCATAAATGATGGAGATTTGTGCTAAGTGGTCAAAGTCAGTCCTTGCAACCAACTGGTCTGAGTAAATCCTTCCCATTTACCTGCCAACAGCAAACAAACCTCAGCTATAAGAGGAAGGTATATTCAGCCCACATGAAGGGTATACCTCAAGCACCCAGCTTGGGTGATAGGAGAGGCTGTGCCACTTGACCCTATAGGACACCTACTACATTAGGCCACACTACCAAAACATGGAGTCAAAGCAGCTCTACCTAATATATAGAAACAAACACAGGGAGGCTGCCAAAATGGAGACACAAGGAAACATGGCCCAAATGAAAGAACAGATCAAAATTTCAGAAAAGGAGCTGAATGAAATGGAGATAAGCAATCTATCAGATGCAGAGTTCAATAATTGGTTATAAGGATGCTCAAGGAACTTAGGACTTTAACAGCATAAAAAAGATCCAGTCAGAAATAAAGGATACACTAATTAAAATAAAGAACAGTTTACGGGGGAAACAACAGGAGAGTGGATGAAGCTGAGAATTAAATCAATGGTTTGGAAGATAAGGAAGCAAAAAAACAAACAATCAGAACAACAGGAGGAGAATAGAATCCAAACAAATGAGGACAGTGTAAGCAGCCTGTGTGCCAACTTTAAGCAATCACATTCACTTCATGGGGATTTTGGAGGGGGAGGAGAAAGATCAAGAAATTGAAAATCTATTTGAAGGAATGATGAGGGAAGGCTTTCCTAGTTTGTTGAGGGAAGTGGACATGCAGGTCCGGGCAGCAGAAAGGATCCCAAACAAGACAGATGCAAGGATGCCCAGCTCAAGATACATCGTAGTTAAAATGCCAAAGGTTAAAGATAAAGAGATGGGGAGGAGGGTGTGGAAGATTGTGTGAAAAGTGAGGGGATAAAGAAGTACAAACAGGTAGTTACAGAATAGCCATGGGGATGTAAAGTTCAGTATAGGAAATGGAGTAGCCAAAGAACTTATATATATGAACCATGGACATGAATGAGGTAGGGTAGGGGCATTGCCTGAGGGAGAGAGGAGTGCTGGCTGGAGAGGGAAAAGGGGGAATAATCAGGACAACTCCAATAGCATAATCAATAAAATACAATATTTTAAAAGGTTGAAAAGAATAACAAGACACCATTGTAACAGGGTGCAGAAAAGGAGGGCCCCCAAATGGGGATTTGTAGTGGGGTCCAAAACTCAGGGTGTCCAGGAACTATTAGAAAAAAATATATATATATGTCATCATGCCCACAAGTCTGAGCTGCGGGATGGGATGCATGGGGCAGGGTCATTGAGAGTTGTTTTGAATAGCAACAGTTTTTTCAGATAACCTCTGGAATGATCATTTAACATATCTATAAGCCCTAACTCTTTTCACAGATATGTTAAATCGCTGTTGCCTTGCTTTGAGCCGGAGGGGTGGGAGTGACTTCAACCCACAATGTAATGGGAGGCACCTCCCTCTGGGTACAGCACCTGTGTAAAAGCTTGCCGATGGTTGGCTCTATGCAATGGGGCCATGCCTGCCTGGACTTACTGCAGCAGCCCAGTAAAGCTGGAAGAATAAGAGAATGTTGGTAGGTGTAGTGAATTGTGGGAGGAGTCAGAAATTGGGAAGCCAAGGAAGATCGGCATTGGTATTTAAAACCCAGGTGTGGTAGCCGTGTTGGGGCTTTTTGAGACCACACAACTTTGGTAAAAGTTGGGATCGTGCAGCTTTAGGGTGTGCCCTTTTTTGCCACATGGCTTAGGAAGCAGGAGTGACTTTGTGTGGAAGAAAAGAGATGACAGGATTCTTGCTGGTGGGCCATGAGGAGGTGCCACATACTTTTGGATTAATTGGAGATCATGGCAGTGACACAGCTGATGGTGCTGGAACTGAGGGGCTGCCTGAACCATGAACTTCTGTTTCTTTTCCTGAGATATGGTACCCCAGCCTGGGCAAAGGGGAGAAGGAAGGACTGTGCCTTTGTGGGTATTCTAAAGGACTTTAGTATTTTAATGAAGACATTAAGTCATTACTCTAAGTCTGTACAAGTTTTTAAATAAATAATCCCTTTCCTTTTCACCAGTCTCTGGCGTTGAGATGTCTTTCCCTGGTGGTGGGCCAGGGGAACCTAGTATGGCTGGGGGGAGGGGAGGGACACCAGAGCACAAGGATGGGTCCATTTGGTAATAGTCTATCATTCCCCCCTCCCCCCTGGGTCTGTTCTGTAACACTATGATGAGCTAGCTAGATAATTAGCTGCTGCCAGGAAATGGTAATCTGCTCAGAAATGTTTAATGAAAAATGTTTGTTTACTTGGTAAATGGATTAAAAAAACAAAGTCATAATTTGGTAAGTTTAGCTAATCATGCATTTTTTTAATTTAAATTTGCTCTTTTGTGGAAAATTACATTTTAAAGCTGTAATAGCTTGACTATTAAAAAATAGTCATCAAAGTAAATTGGCCATAGAACAAAGATTGTATCACAAAGTACTAAACCAAAATAAAAAAATAAAGACGCATAACTTAGTCACAAGTAACAGTGCTATTTTGTTTCTGTGTCTGTGTGTGTGTGTGAGAGAGACAGGGGGATAAAAAGTTTCTGTAACATTCATGTAATATTTAAACATTTATATTTTTACATTATATACACAACATCAACACAACAATATGTGTATGCTATTTATGAATAGGTTCATAAACAAATATTATAGTGATCAATTTTTAAAACTTTATATTGTTGTACATGATTAAAATAAAATCAGAGACCACTGCTCCCGTGAGCTGTTTCTTTCTACTTCAGGATGTTGTGTATGTTTCACCACTTGCCTAAAAAGCTCTCAGCCTCTTCCTTTAATCTCTCATTATCATTACTTACCTCCCGTTCATCCCTATCTCAGTTTAAATGACACTTTCTAGGGAAGCTTTGTCTGATCTCCTTCAGAAGTTAATTATTATACTCTCCTGTGGCTCTTTCTACCTTATCTTCCTAATACTTAAACACAACATGTAATTCTGTGTGCATTTTTCTGATGATTTGTTTAATGTCTCACCTCCCCCACAATAAAACAATCAAACAAAATAACTCCCCAAACCAAAAGCTAGCTTTTTCCATTATCAGGGCATTATTCACGGTAACAAAAACATAGAAACAACCAAAATGTACTTTAATAGAGAATTGGATAAAGAAGATGTAGTACATATATGCAATAGTATACTACTCAACCATAGGAAAAGATAAAATACTGGCATTTTTGACAATGTAGACGGACCTTGAGAATATCATGGTAAGTGAAATAAGTCAGACAGAAAAAGTTAAAACCACAAAATTTCACTCGTATGTGGATTATATAGCGGTAGGCAAAGTAAGCTTATANCTCCCCCACAATAAAACAATCAAACAAAATAACTCCCCAAACCAAAAGCTAGCTTTTTCCATTATCAGAGCATTATTCATGGTAACAAAAACAGAAACAACCAAAATGTAAAGTACATTTACATTTGTAATGTAAATGTAAAGTACATTTACATTACATTTGCATGTAATGTACTTTACATTTTGGTTGTTTCTATGTTTTTGTTTCTTTAATAGAGAATTGGATAAAGAAGATGTAGTACATATATGCAATAGTATACTACTCAACCATAAGAAAAGATAAAATACTGGCATTTTTGACAATGTAGACGGACCTTGAGAATATCATGGTAAGTGAAATAAGTCAGACAGAAAAAGTTAAAACCACAAAATTTCACTCGTATGTGGATTATATAGCGGTAGGCAAAGTAAGCTTATACAGTTGCAAGTATTCAAAACACAGAGTTTATTCTTGTATTCTTATTTATTAATTAGTGTATTATTGTCCATACAGACAACTGTAAACCTACTTTTAATAACTCCTGTATATATTATGACTACTTTTCAGCCACAAGAAGAGGTAAAATCCTGCTGTGTGTGACACCCCTCATCCCTGCTGTGACATAGCAGGAATGTCCCTTGAGAATATCATGCTAAGTGAGATGAGCCAGACAGAAAAATTCAAGAGCCATATTATTTTACTCATATATGGGATATAAAACTGAAGGCAACCAAATGAACAAAGAAGACAAACAGACAAAATGTCATAGACACAAACAACAGGACGGTGGGTGGTTACCAGAGGGAAGGGGGATGAGGGGGTAAATAAGGGTAAAGGAGTCAAAAGACACAGTGACGGAAGAAGGTTTGACTTTGGGTGGTAAATATACAATGCAATATACAGATGATGTATCATAGAATTGTGCACTTGAAACATGCATAGTTTTATTAACCAATGGCATTTCAATAAATTTAATACTTAAAAAAAATTAATGGCAAAAGCAACCACTAGGTTGCCAGGAAGGTACAGTCCATGAATCCCTGATGCTCTGCTGACACAGTGGATGTCCAAGGGACATTCTAGTGTGAATGAATAAAAAGTCTTTTAAAATTTCATTGTAAATGAGTACTCATTTAAGGGCTGATGTTTAAGAATTATAAATTGGATTTAACTTTTTATTTTAACAGTTAGTACAACTGAACTCTAAAGAGGTGAAATTATTATTCCAATTACATTAGATTGTTATACAACCAGTTATAAAACTGGTCTAACAGTACTTCTTTCTGGGGAAAGAAGTTAGGTCTCCTTATTTCCAACCCAGACTTATTAATACTTTCTTGTCACATCAGTGTTTATTCAATATTAATTTCTTGAGATGTTTTTTGTTTCCCACTCAGTTATCAACTTTGCCATTCCACAAATTGTGTTTAATCCAGGGTATTGTGGCTCACTAAACTTATACAATTCTGGAAACTCTTGTTAAGCAAAAGAAAATAAAATTATAAATACGAAATTGAATACAAAACCAAGTTGGTACAATAGGTGATTGAATATACTGGCTATAATTGCTTCAGCCAGAGGACTGGAAATAAATTAACTAATTGTCCTACAAAGAAGTAACTGGAAATCATGGATGCTCTTCTTCTAAAATAAAAAATGTGGAACTCAACCTTCCCCCAGCTGGATCACAGTAAGAACTAAAGCCACTCCAAATCTGCCTGACTTCACAGGAAGGTGTTTTGGACAGAGAACAAATTGGGAAGAAAAAAGATAGTGATCTTAACGACTTTTGGTTTAAAAAAAACACTTTTGCAAAATATTCAAGATGTATGATCATATAAACAAATTGTTAGATCTCCTTCTGGGGCCCTGGAAGGTAAAAGTAGAAGGGAAGAATCTTTGAAATAAATGCTCCATCACCTTTGTAATAAACATTTCTCGGGTTATGTTTTGTATAATAGCTCTTGAAGTTTGTGCTCCTTGACCTGCTCCATTTGTTCACACTCAGTATTGTGTGTGGTCAGTAAACTGAATTTATCAAACTGTCAAGTTCTTAGTGCCATCTTACTTGCTGGTTCACTATTTTTCCCACCCTCCTATTGATTTATTCATTTTGGTTTCTCTCCTTTGGGATTTTGTTCATATTTAGAGATAGAAAAAATATGTCCTTAATTTAGAACATTTAAAAATTTCTCTGGAGAGCCTTTCTACCTCTGAGTCAAGTTCCAAACATTTATTGTTCTTACAGCATAAGATGGCTCACTAGAGTATTATTCTTAGTACTCAAATACTACATATGTATACTATACTGAAGGTATAACATTTAATTTTATAAAGAGTGCACATTCATTTTCATGGGGAAGGAAATTAGAAGTTAGAAAGAGCCAAAAGATAAAGCAGATGGTTCTACAGTCAGCAGTTGTCCCTCCTTTTGTATATATTTTTTTAGATTCCCAGCTCAATGCCTTTATCAAGTTATATCTGTACCCACTTTTGTGTCTTGCATCTCTGCCTATTGTGTTTGTACCATTTTTTTCATAACTTCTTGACTTATTTTTTCCCTATGTTCACTTCAGTAAATAGAGAAAGAGCATTGGCCTACATAATAAATATACATTCAGTATTTGTTAATTGTTTCTTTGAAAACTATATACGTATATCCAGCTTTCTGACTTTGTAAATTCCATTCACACTATTGTTACAGCTTTTCCTATTTATGTTCTTTATTGTGTCTAGCACAATGCCTTGGACATGTGAGGCATTAAATATATTTACGTAAATTTGAACTGATTTGGAATGTCATGTTACTTATAATTTGAAAGAATAACAATTTATCACTAAAAGAAAAAAGTACTAAGGCAATAATAATAATAACTGTTATTAATATTGTGGAAACTTGTTCTTTGCTTGGTAAACCTACTCTCAGAATGCATGCCCATTATTGAACTCAATAATCAAATATATATGTTTTACTTTTGGAAGTTTAATAGCTCAAATATATTCATATGTATGCATGCCACTTTTTAAAAAATATATAATTTATTTCTGGCAAGATGGGTAAATGTAATAAAACTTAACCTTCTCTTTGAAGTCTTGTCATTGTGTTTGCTAACTCTGATAGCCTTATCTTTCAAGGGCAGGGAACAATTCAAATTACAACCATCCTCAAATTTGGGGGAAAAACATATGTTGATTTAATTAGAAAATAAATTAAGATTTCTAACTCAACATGACTTTAGAATACTATCACTAAAATATCTCCCTCCTCCATCCAAAAAAGAGAAACATAAAAGCAAAAAAATAATACATCCATAAAATACCAGGTACTAGCAAAGAGTGCCAAGCATTGATCAGAAATTCTAAGTGTCTTTTGATAGGTGATTGGATAAAGAAGATGTGGTACATATATACAATGGAATACTACTCAGACATAAGAAAAGATGAACTACTGCCATTTGTGACAACATGGATGGGTCTGGAGAATATCATGCTAAGAAAAATAAGTCAGATAGAAAAATGTTAAGAGCCATATGATTCCACTCATATATAGGATATAAAACTGAAAGTAACAAATGAACAAACAAGAAAAACAGACAAACTCCCAGAGATTCAGACAAGAGTACGGAGAGTCAAATACGTGGTGAGGAAGGATGATTTGACTTGGGGTGGTGGGTACACTATATACTATACAGGTGGTGTATCATAGAATTGTACACTTGAAATCTATATAATCTTATTAACCATTGTCACCCCAATATATTTAATAAAAATAATTTATGACATAGGAATAAAAATATTTTAATGAAGAAAGATAATTTAAAAACTCATAAGACAAACATATTACAAAGCAAAGCACAAACTCTCATGTTCAGACACTAAATTTCTTTCCCTTAATATACTCTCAGAAAATATTTACTTTTTAATAAAGTTTTGAGCTAAGTGTCAATAGGAATTAGCATAGTTCACCTTGCAAATGTTATTGGCGTAATTAATTAAAGACTAATTTTATAGCATTCTTATGATGCTTATGTTGTGTTTCAATTTAAAAAAATGAGATGTAAAGGTTACTTAACATCGTACACCAAGGTAATAGTGAAGCTTTAACTTGAATTAAGGTTTAATTGACCCCAAAGTATCTGTGTCAATGACATGTAACTGTGATTCTTCCAAAGACAGAGAGCTATGTCTTATATTCGAAGATTATTCTAGTACTTACTAATAATATATACACATGCATTATGAATTAGAGAGTTTTAAAAATCTTAATTAAAGTATAAGACTCCAAGACAATAAAAATAAAAACACTGTTTTTTTGCATTTCACTCAAAAACGGTGCTGGTTAACTTCTGCAACATATGCATTGCCCTTGGACACAGATAACAATGTGGTAAAGGCCAGGGCAGGGGCAGGGGCTGGGTGGAGAGATGCAAAGTGGGGGAAATGGGGCCATCTGTAATAGTGTCAACAATAGAAAGCTAATCACGAATATATCCATACATATATTTATATAGTAATGGTAGATATATAGTAACATTTGCCAGGTATTTTTCCCTTCTCCACTCAGAAAATGTCAATTAATTACATGTGAACTATTCAAACAATTAATACAACAATTTCACAAAAATTTCTAAAGTATGAACAAAAGTATGGTATTTGACATGCCATTTGAGGCTGGGCAGATAGAATGAAAGAAAATGTGACAAAACTTCTTAGAAAATAAAAAATTGAGTATCTCCATTTCCAAATGTTTCACTAAGCTTTGGCTCAGATCCTAGAGACTCCTGATGAGCATGCATGGTGACTCCCATTACAGTTTTGAGGGTGCACATCATCTCAAGACCGTGGATGTGGATGACCTGAGAATAGTTCATGCAAAATGAATTGATAATAATTGATGGCATCTTGTCTCTCTTCTCTTCTCTCTCTCTCTCTCTGTCTCTCTCTTTCTCTCTCTCTCTCTCTCTCATACACACACACACACACACACACACACACACACACACTGGTTCTAAGAACAATCTTGGGCTGCTTTTGTAGGGTCAGAAACAGAGAAATAATAAATTATGTTTCAAATTACAACATTTTTTTAATTATGAGAGTTCTTGATGTATCCATTACACATGAATTCTGAAAAAATACTTATTCTATTTTGTAATTCAGTATTCAGTCCCTATTCATTATTTCAGTTTCAAGTTGTTTTGTGCAGTTTTTAAAAAGCCCACTTTGGGAAGGAAATATGGAGATCATGGAGAATATATGCTATTTCTCATGCCAGCTGTTCCTCAGTGGGAATGATAGATTTCTGTTTAGCAATGTCGGGCTGCCCCCAAATCACCCTCCTTTCCATGCTGCCCTAGGTATCGTGGTTTGGAATATGCCACCTGACCCCCAGGCTTTTGAAATTCAAACATTTTATTCTGTTCTGTTCTCTTTTATTTCTCATTTTTGGATGGTTCTCAGAAGAATTTAGAATCCCTATGGATAAAGGAGTGTAATAAAATACCAGTTTGTTTTTAGGGACAAATATCCCCCAAAGACTGATACTTTCCTACTGTGTGATGACATTGGCTGGCATGAGTGTTTGTGCTCTTATGCTAACAGAATATCACTTGATTCTTCCTACTTTTATTTCATCACAGAAGCCACATTTATTACTCTAATATTAATAGACCAGGATTATGGAAAACCCTTTCTTCATTTTCTTTTTTAAAAATTTTATTTATTTATCTTTAGAGGGGAAGGGAAGGAGAGAAGGAGAGAAACAACAATGTATGATTGCCTCTCGTGAGTCCCCTTCTGGTAACTGGCCTGCAACCCAGGCATGTGCCCTGATGGAGAATCGAACTGTGATCGTGTGGTTCACAGGCCCGCGCTCAATCCACTGAGCTACACCAGCCAGGGCCTTTTTCTTCATTTTCAAGTTTCATAGATAGGTACACCCATCCCCATTCAAAGTACCCCTCCACAAGAAATGCAGAAAAAGAAGAGAGTAAGCGAAGAAGTCTTTTTGTTCCATTATTTGATTTTTGACTTTCTGATTTATAAAGATATCTTCAGGAACAGTTACTATTCAAAAAAGTCCTATATAATGTTAAAAAGTAATCGACTCCTCATGTAATTGAGGCTCATATTGTCACATATAGACAGTTGTGTTGTTATTTAACATTAATGAAATGTTTTCTTCTGATTTCTGAAATATTATCACTATAGTACAACTTCATATTTTTTATAGAATTTGGAGCTAACGCAAGTCTTGTAAAAGAATCCTTTACTACACAACTGTGTGTAACTCCAACTTGTATAATGCTTTTTTTTTGCCAGCTCAATTTTCTAGTTATTATCGATTGCTCACATTTTGTACATATTGCTCATAACAAAGAATGCTTGGTCAGATAATTACTGTGCTAGCTGCTGGTAAATGTGGCAACACAATTAGCCTCAAAGAAATTAGTGTAATATCTCCTCTCAATTCATTACAAACCTATTGGATTCCCTATGGAAACATAAAGGGTCAAACTCAGCAGGTGTAAGAATAATTCTAACACTGTAATTGCTTTTCTATTAGTTGTCATCACTATAGAAATGTGGTTAAGAATTGACTGTGCTCTTCATCAAAATGATTAGGCTATTAACTGCAATCTCTTTTTCGAGCTTGTTTTTATGATTATCTGATAATTCAACTCTTCTGCTATTTCTAGGTACATTTAATTTGAAAGCTTTATTCCACTTCTACAAATTGAGCAGAGTAAACTAATTCCAACCTTCAATTTAATTAATTAAAAATAAAAGTTGTGTTGATTTTTCTGTTTGTATTTCAGATGCATTGGGAGATAATGAATTTCTCCATAAAAACAAAGCTTCTTTCTGCCAGTAATCACTGTATTTTTAATTTCCATAAACACTGTAGTCATATTGTTTTTCTTGTTATAATAGCCCATATTTTTAAAAAAATTAAATAGTAAAAATCTCTGAGTGCATTTTTCCTAGGAGACACACACTATTTTAAAAGTAGCTAATATCTAAAAAGTTTATCTGGTTTTAAAAAATTAGATGGCTAAATTTTTAATTGAATTATTCTTTCTTATTAATACTAATTTGCTATATTATATTTAGTTCCTCTATTCAGACAGTATAGCAATTTAAATCTTCCTCCTTGTTTTATGATTTTACATTATTTCAACATTAGAATGAGTTTCACTTAGAAAACCTATTTTATCTGTATAAATTGAAAATGATTTTGCATCATTTTATCTGTGCACATAATCAAAATAGGATTGCATTCTACCAGTTTTCAGTGCCTCCAGTATGAATGGAATGGACAGGCTCAAATTCTCTCTCTGTGTTTGATAAGGTTGCACATTTACTTTGTGTCTCCTATCTGATATTGACTTAAAACAAAGCTTACTAAACCATGTTTTCCACCTGTTTGATGGTTCTCTTTGAAGATAAAGGCCATGCATAAATGGTAAATGCCACACTACATCTGTAAGTGTGCTTTCTCTTTCTCTCTCTCTGTGTGTGTGTAGGATTTTTTTTGTATGTAGATCTTTGTGTGGTATGAAATATGGACCCTTGATGTATATTTTCTGTGAAGAAAAGGTGTTCAGGGTTTTCATATTTCACTGAGCACAAGCTTACATATTAAAATAATAATATAGTTTTACATTCTTCTGAAAACTCTATTTATAGATGAAAGGAAATCACATGTACTCTTTAGTGCTATCGTTGAATGTGGTTAACCTTTCATGAACCTTTCATGAGTCCTGGATTTCAGGGGGTGGAATAAAGTTGAATAGAAGCAGTTACATATTTAGTACTCCCTGTTCCTTTTAGTCTCTCTCCCTTTAGTCCACATTTTTATTTCTCTGTCAAAAAAAATGAGCATGGTGGGGCAAAGAATAGTAAGCTCTACGTAATACTAAGTGGGTGGCAGAATAAATCCCTAATTCTACTTATTAAAACTCCTGTTGTCTCAGGATGTAGCCTGAAACAAGTTCAGAACGTGTAGCACAAATGCAGGCATTCTCAAAACTGCTACACCCAGCGCGGGCACTGTCACTACTTACCTCCGAACAGCATTTACAGTAGACTGGAGATTCACTTACAAAATATTCTTTGGGAGAGTCTCATTGGAGAAAGAAGTTGTGGGATTTTCCCTTCCTTCAAGTGGAAGAGGGAAAATCTCTTCCTCCCTCCCAGCGAAGGCAAAACGAAGGAATCCTAAGAAAATCACTCACAAAAAGTGTGACAGCCCTCCTATTTCTGGACTGGATGCTTATTAAAGCATTCTCATCCTTACCACGCTTCTACTGGAGATTACTGCAGAAGAGTTTTTATTCCCCAACTGTACAAATTTTAAACCAGCCACAATGTCAGTAGCTGTCTCTTGCCTCCATAATTTTGAAGGTAGATGATTAGTTGGAGTTGTCTGATTTTGGCAGAATTAGGCTAAAAAAGTAAGTGAGGGGTAAGTATTGCTTAGAGCCCAAGCAGTTTTAAAAGAAACTCACTCAAGAGGGCTGGCCAGTAAGGTGAGGGCCTTTAGGAGTAAAGTGAATACAGGCCGTAAAGGAATACCGCCTGTATTCCTGTGTATTACAACCCAATAAAAACTGTTGAGGAAGGGGCTCTTGGCCCTTCTCCTCTGAGAGATCGACCACCTCTCCCCACCAGGCAGATCATGTCTTGGCAGTTTCATTTTCATCCGTGGCAGATGGGGGGACTTGCAGGCAAAGTTGCCCCAACACTGAATCAAAAATAAAATCGAGTTTATGCCTCCTTTTCCTGCAAGCAAGTCTACAAGCCACGAGTTAGGCTTGAGCAGAGCAAGAGGGAAGAGCACCAAGTCAGATTCCAAGCTGAAGTTTTGACTTAGAGTGTGGTGGATATAGTAAAAGAGCAGATGGAGATCTGACCAAGACGCTCTCTAGAGGTAGGTAAGTTAGATACTACAGAGTTTTTGTAGGTACTGGAGGGAGAAAAATAAAATGTTTTCTAATTATAACCTACTTGGTTCAGTCCAATCATAAACCAATTCTTCACTTGTGGCATAAATTACTTTATCCTCTCATTCATTCCCTTGTGTTTTGGTAATAATCCTAGTTTTCATTTTAAAATGAAAATGAAAACTCTCTGCTAAAATTTCATGTTTCAAAGAGGGTAAACTCCTTCCAACTCTACAAAAGAGGCATGTGGCCTAGGCCAAAACATTTGAGCATAATCTCCTTTCCTGGACACATTATTAGCTCGAAATTGGGCAGTGAGCAGATGTCGGTGACCCAGGCTCCTGTGTCAGGTTCAACTGCAGGATGGCATGACAGCTGCGAGGATCTCAGAGGCCAACCTGGCCCAGTGATGGCCTTAGCACACAGGGCTCCTCCTTCTAGCCCTCCACCCAATGTAGTAATGTAGTGGTAACTTTGGATCCATGAAGGGTCAGAAGACTGTTTCTCTTTAACTTCTACGGTTGACAGATTGGTGACTCTAATTAAATGCCTGTTTTCAGAACAATCTCAGAATGCCATCAACTTAAATGTTACAGAGCTAGCATATTTGAATCTTTAGGAATTGTTTGATTTTATACATATATATTTATATTGTTCAATTACAGCTGTCCCCATTTTCCCCCTACTATTCTTCCCTGCTCTGCCCACCCTGCACCCCCACATTCAATCCTCCCCACTGTTGTCTTTGTCCATGGGTCCTTTATACAGGTTCCTTGACTTGACCCTTCCCCTTTTTTTCTCCCATTATCCCCTCTCCTCTCCCCTCTGGTCACTGTAAGTTTGTTCTTTATTTCCATGTCTCTTGTTCTATTTTGCTCTACTTTGTTGATTATGTTACACTAGTAGATAAGATCACATGGTATTTTTCTTAAATGAAGAAGAAGAAGAAGATACTATTGTTTATGTTTTCATGGTCGGGGTGACAGAGATTTAGAAGAAACCAAATGGATTCTGCTTGGCTCAGAGTAGGGATGAATACAAGGACAGCTTTGGGATGAGTCCCACCACCAGCCAGAATACTCAATACTTTCTATATATTTCTACAAAAAATGCATTTCAATTAGAATATTACTCAATTTGATACTCTGTATTGTAAGATGGCAAAAGCAAAATAATTCCATCTCTTTGGAATGGAAGCTTTGGGAGCTTGAATCCAAATGGCAAGGTGGATGACATGCTCAAATATGGTTATGAAGTTGCTAGAATCTATGTGATTTCTATTATATTACCTCTCCCGAAACAGAACTTGAACCAAATGTAAAATCACCAGCATATTCAATACAAGTGGTTTTGTACACCAGCCAACTCTCTCACATGGGGTTTGGACTTTTCAAGAATGTGATAAAAAACAACCATGAAACTCCATCCCGACAAAGGCAATTTACCTCTCTTTTCCAGTTCATGTCACATTGAGTAATTAGAATTTGACAAATATGAGTTATGTGAAGATGATGCACCTCCGAAGAAAAGTGACAGATTTTTTAAATACATATATCTATCCACGCCCCCTCCCTTGGCAATATTTGAAGTCGCGCTCTGGCTAATTGGGGTTATAGTTTCACTGTATTTCAAGATAAAGTAAAGCTATGTCTCTTAGAATGGTAGAGGATAGTTGTATTCATCTGTGTAAGACTTCCCAATATAAAACAGCATCCTGGAAGCATGACAATGCCAACTGCGAGGCTCATGATAGGTGTGTGCCCGGCAGACAACCAAGACACATGAAGACACTCTGCAGTCACTGCAGAGATCTGGGACAAACCTCTGGAGAAAAGTGGGTCTTGTATGAAATTGGAAGGGGTGGCATTCGTTCTTGGCAGCAAACATTTTGTATCTCCTTTCTGTAATTAACCATTTGTGTAGAATAAATAGAATGTAAAGTCTGTATGTTCTTTAAACCTCCTAAAATGAAATTGCATCTATTTAACACTTATATTTTTGGAGTTAATTTAACTTATTTTTTAACAATAGTGTTTTGTTTAACCTTTTTGTGCTATTTCTGGTAAGCTCCAAAGGCATGGAGATCTTGAATTCCTACAGGTAACCATGTCGTTTATTTTATACTTTTCATTAAGGTCTAGTGAGGATTTTCTCAATAATGCTGGTTTTTATTATTTGGAGATCTTCCATATTTTATTTAGTAATGACAACTCTTATACAATAGTCTCTGTTTACAATGCATAACTACAAATAAAGTAGAAAACAATTGCCTCATAAGGCTACAGTCACTCACTTTTTAGCATTTACTTACATTGCCTTGGTTTTGCTGTTAATGTAGTATTTAAAATTTTTCTTGCAAAAATTTGTTGCAGGTAGTTCTCAATAGGAATCCATAATTTTTTTTCTGAATGTGTTTGTGACTAATGCCAGTGCTTTCTTATATTCTCTTTCAGACATATTGAATCAGAATCACCAGGGCTGGAGCCAAGAATCTCAAAAAAACAAAACTAAACCACCTTTCTCAGTTCAGGGAGTCAGTGTTTGAACATGCGTGGTGATATTGAATCTGTTAAATTAATAAAGAAGTCTGTAGGTTTTCCCTTTCACATGTTAAAAGGTCAAAATTCTACACTCTAGTAGAAGCAAATTGTCAAGCCCCATGCAATTAGAAGATAAAATAGCAAATTGGAAATGAAACAAAATGACTACAGAATAGTCAGATAATTGAAGGATTTTAATGATAAGTGTATAACTTCTCTAAAAGAAAATATATTGTATGTAATATTCAGATTCATCAGGAAAAATAACAAATGTTAATCAAAATAATAATTATTTCCATTAGCAAGGTGATTAGTTGTTTCTATATACTTTGATGTATGATATCTCTTTTGGTGTTCAGAACAGTGGAAAATGGAGGGGAAAAGTGGGTATTCTCATTCTGAGACTCAGAGTTCTTTAAGGTTGTAGTGAATTGGACCCAAAGCAAAGAAATCTATGTACATTGATCAAGTCCATCAGCTACACATTTGAGAGAAAGAACTAAAAATTTAGGAGATTGTAATACTAGTCATGTCTCATATTTGTTTTGAACTGAGAGGAAATATAAAATCTCTTAATTGTAAATGTTAAAGAAAAGCTTTGTAATTGTTATACTCTTTTTTATTGTTGTTCAAGTACAGTGGTCTCCATTTTCCCACCACCACTTCCCCCACCCCACTCACCCTCACCTCCCATGCTCAATCCCACCCCTTTATTGTTCGTGTCATGGGTCCTTTGCTTGCTGTTCCTTTCCCTTCTTTCCCTGGTTATCCCCTCCCCTCTCCCTTCTGGTTACTGTCAGTTGGTTCTTTATTTCAATGTCTCTGGTTGTATTTTGCTTGCTTGTTTTTGTTGTTGTTGTTATTGTTTAGGTTCCTGTTAAAGGTGAGATCATATGGTATTTGTCTTTCACTTGCTGGCTTATTTCACTTAGCGTAATGTTCTCCAGTTCTATCCATGCTATTGTGAAGGGTAGAAGCTCCTTCTTTCTTTCTGCTAAAAATTGGTTGAATAACAGGTGTCAGTTTTTTCTGAAATGATACAAGTTTCTTTTTAATTTTATTTTTATTATTTTTGTTGACACGGTTGTTTCTGCTTTGTCTCCCTTTCCCCACCTCCACCCAGCCCAACCCTTCCCCCCGCAAGTCAATCCCCATTGTTGTCTGTGTCCATGGTGGTGCATAAGTGTTCTTTGGTTAATCCCTTCACCATCTTTCACTGAGTCCACTCCACCTCTTTTCTGGCCTCTGTAGGTCTGTTTAATGTATCTAAGCTTCTGTCACTATTTTTTCCCTTAGTTTTCTGTGTTCATTAAATTGTACATGTAAGTGAGATCATGTGGTGGTTTTCTTTCATTTATTGGCTTAATTCAGTTAGTGTCATTTTCTCTAGGATCAAGAACCAACAAAGCTTTGTAACCTAATGGGAAGCTTTATAGCCTGAGAAAAGACTTTGAGGTTAAACCCTCATTTCTTACAGGATTGCTAAAGATAACCAGGCTGCATAAATATGTAGGTTAGAAGATAAGTTAAAGTGCATTTAATTTAGTTCCTTCAGTTTATAGATGAAGATTTTAAGGATCAGAATGATGTATGATTTGCCTAACAATCAAATTGGACTGATCAATTTTTGAAAATAAGACATCTTTCCTAGCGCTTTTTCTAAAATCATGGCTCTTTCAAAATGGTAAAACACATGGATGAGTGATTTATGTTAGTTCAACTTGCTAATATCTTCAATTTCATTTTTCTGGAAACAGTGGCATTTTATAATATTTGGGTCAAAATAATTTCTTTCTTTCTTAAATAGTTATTGTAAAACTGAGATAAAGTTAATCATTTTACTTATTAAGGATTTTCCAAACCACAAATTAAAATTTGCCATCTTTGAGTACTAATAATGATGTTTCAAAGGACCAGCAAATGTAAATTTTTCTCTTATAGTTTTTTAAAATAAAGTTTAACTATTTATACTTTGCTATTATGGGAATGGAAACAAAATTAAATGAAACAGTATTTGGAGGTTGATTTTAAATCACTGTGCTACCTAAAAGTTTTAATGTTTAAATTCTGTACAAGTTATTACATTTATCAATATGTGATCAATGCATTGTAGATATAAAAAATACATCAGAGTATATGACATAAATACTATGTGCTTTTTATAACCTAAAAAGCTAATAATGTGGTGATATTTTCTTTAAGATTTTACTGATTTGTTTTTAGAGAGGGAGGAAGGGAGGGAGAAAGAGAAGGAGAGAAACATCGATATGGGGAACCAAACATGCAACCCAGGCATTTGCGCTGACCAGGATTGAACTAGCGACCTTTTGCTGTACAAGACAATGTCTGAACTGAACCACAATGGTCAGGGCTGCTGTGACACTTTAAAGAAAAGCATAGCAAAAATGTTATTGCTCTCTAAGCAAAATGCTGTCTTCATGCTTAGAAGTCATTATTTTCTAGTATTGTGAAATTCTTATATGAGATGTGGAAGTGGAAATATACCCCAATAGTGTATGAAATTCTTTCTATGGTAATAATCTGAAAACATAGAATAAATTTGTCATCCCTGACTCAGGTAGATACAATGAAACTGTGTAGAATGGTCGTTACAGTCGAATGGAAAAGAAGCTGTTTTTGCCTTTCCAGAGTTTTCTGCGAGTGAGTCTCTCCCTTCTTCATATCGAGGAAGAAGTGGGTGGCCCTTAAAGGACTGCAGTCTGAGAATGAGGTGCACATTACTGAATACAGAGCAGATGCATCGGGAAAAGCTGAGTCCTTGATGACATCTGTTGCCCCTGAATCACATTAATGCCAAAGGCTGGTCTCTTTTTGCCTTTACTTATCAAAGTCAATCAATGTCCTTGATTATTTTACGCTGCTTTGAGCTGGATTTTCTGTTTGTAAATTGATATCTCTTAATTGATAGATTATTTTAAAATCTAAAAATTGCAGCATATGTTGCTGTCATTAATGTCACATTTCATATTTTTAAAATCAAATGATGTAAATGTTATAAATCCTGAGGCTACATAAGTGCATCCATTCATGAAGGAAACAAATAAATAGACTCTATGTAGGAAAACAGCCTTCACGGGATTATTATAATATTCCTCACAGAGTATCATGTGTAATAAATATTCATGTCTCTTAATTTCTTTACAGTGTACACTATTGACATGCAGCATCATGACCAGTTTTAAAGATGAGAGAGAAAAATATTACTCAAGAGAATAAATTCATATCCATATCTACTCCAAAACCATTTTTTAAAAATTGCATTTGTGTTCTAGTTACTTTTTCAGGGAATGAATATTTTATTTGGATATACAGTAGTATTGAAAGATTTGTCAAATCTTATTTCTTTTAGCAAGCTTGGCTACCCTTATATGACCTTTATAGGATCATTGGAAAAATTTAATAGAGGTGCACAATCTAGGTTACTGTCACAAAGCTGTATTTTAAGGTCCATTTACATCTGTCTATCTTTTAGGAATCAACTCAAGTATGTGGTGAACAGTTTATATGGGGAATTTGTAGGCTAGGTTGCAGCTTAGAACATGTAGTCTTTCTGAGAGTTCAACCCCACCTTACCATGTGGTTGATAACCTCTTTTCTTGAAATGTAGGTGGTTTATATGTTATGAGCTTCAGGTGCACTCTCAGGACATAGTAATAAGTAATACCAGCCATCCACAGAAAACAGATCCTTTTTATTTTTTCTCTTTTCTTTTTATGTTGTAGGTGTTGATGTGACTCCTAAAAGCTCCAAAAAGCACTGATGGGTTCTTTTAGATTTCTCCCCCTTTCTCAACTAAATTTTTAGTTCCCAGCCCCTGTCAGTTACTCTCTGGCAGTAAATCTTTTTATTTCGATCCATTATAGAAACTGAGCTCTGTCTATCCTACGGCCCTTTTTACCATTGCTGACAAGCTGCTTCTGACTGTGGACTTTCAAAGTAGTTATTCACAGGAGTTACTGAGCAGAACAAAGGGAGGTGTGGGTATAGGGGAACTCTTCCTGGGGGAAGAAATCATTGAAACATAAGTTTGATCCAAAATTAATGGATGAAATCCATACATGGTGTAGCTGTGAACATAGAATATTATATCTCAAGTATCCTCTGATCATAGATCATGAATTTATACTTAGACTTTAGGATAAAGGACTATACAAAGAGAACAAGAACATCAAATACCTTATATTTATATTTCTTTGGGAGAAAATGACTATGAAATATTAATAACATTGATGCTGATGGCTTCTACTCTGACAGGGAACTGTGCTAAACATTTATCCAATTATTACAAGAATGTTCAGGCCTCATAAATGAGAGTCATCAGCACCCTTAATATTGACAAAAATGGACATTAGACACTGGCAGCCTTGGTGCAGACACTAGCAGTCGTGATGGCATTATTGTAGACGCCATCAAGGACATTTGGGGGCAATAAAAACCTAAATTACAATCTAATAAAAATATACAGAAAGAGAAAAGCAAAGTTGATGTTTCACATTGTGCTTGTGAGGATTGCATTTTTGCAAACATGTGAAAGAACCTCTAGGGATCCTGCAGAGAATAAAGTAAAATAATATTTATAGACATATATGGAATATACAATATACATTAGACACTAGGCTAAATTGTAAACCTTTAATTTTACCCAAATTTTATGATGTAGGCACTAAAATTATTTTCCCATCTTACCAATGAGACTGATGGTGACATTTCATACTTGCCCAGGGTTGTTTGACATGTGACGGAGGGGGATTAGAAGCAACACAGTTTGACTCCTTTTTTTTCTTAGATTTGTGCTTTTTAAGGCTACCAGAGTTCCTGTCCCTTGGGGAAGTATTATGGTACTATTAGTTTTTGCCCCAAGGCAAAGGTGGATTTTGAAATTTATGTTTCTTTATTAAGCACACAATACTTGCATGGAGAATTAAATAAATAAATATTCCTTTAGTCCATGGGTAAGATATTTCCTTTCACTATGTCATTTGGTGATAATATTGTAGCTCATCATAGAGATCAGAAAGCAATTCTTTCTTCCCTGGAGGTTGAGGATGCATTTGTTCATTTATCAATTCAAAACAGTTATTTTAAATGTTTGGCTACCATGTGCCCGACATGGTGGTGGGTATAAGAATTCAGGGATAGAGCCCTGGCTGGTGTAGCTCAGTGGATTGAGCAAGGGCCTGCGAACCAGAGAATCGCAGTTCGATTCCCAGTCAGGGCACATGCCTGGGTTGCAGGCCAGTTCCCAGCAGGGAACACACGATACATTGTGTGTCCTCGGCAGGGGCAACCATACATTGATATTTCTCTCCCTCTCTCCTTCCTTTCCCCTCTAAAGATAAATAAATAAAATATTTAAAAAAAAGAATTCAGTGGTAGAGAACATAGATGTTCTACTGGGAAAATAACTTTCTAGCAGGTAGCTAGGAGCTAAAGAGTTGTGAACAGTAGTTAATTGATGTATTGGCAGTTTCAAAGAGAAGTGTTTTGAGCTGCTAAATATTCTGTGACTCACAGCTAAAGAACTAGCTAAGGGTCTTAAAAATAATTAACATTTTTTACTATAGGAGCTGATAAACCTTTATCTCTTTTCTATTCATCTCTGCATTGTATTCATTGTCTTATTTTTCTGTGCATGCCATCCATACTGTTTTCTTTTTCCATGCATTTTCTCTTAAGAATCTAATGAGATAGAATGTAGCTAAATTAAATATCATTATTTTTTCTTTCCCTCATTGTCCCAGAGTCTGAAGTATATGTGTATGTGTGTGTGTATAGAGAGAGATTAGATATATATAGTTATAGATGATATAGATATAGATACATAGATATAAAATCTGTAGAGAAAAAGTCCAGCCATTATTAATATAACGAGTGTGATTTGGATGACACCGATGTAACCTGGCAGCAAAGGAGAGCAGACTGGAATGAGTATGTGTGAACAATGAAGACTTCACTATACTAGTTAGTGGGGGCAGTAGATGCCATTGAATGAACATTTGCACTGTGTAGCCATTGTATTCAAAATGACCAAGTGAGTGTAACAATGAATATGTGTCAGATTTTGCATTAAGCATGAAAATTCCTTCATGGAAACTATTCAGATGATTCAGAAGGCCACAGCTATGGGCAACTGGTGACTGGCAGCTTAATCATGATAATACACTGCTCATGCATCATGTCTCTTACAGACTTGTTTTTGGCAAAACATCATGTCACCTGGGTGACTAGGCCTTCTACAGCCCAGATTTGGTACCCTGTGACTTCTGGCTTTTTTCAAAGCTGAAATCATCTTTGAAAAGGAAGAGATTCTGGACTATTGATGAGATTCAGGAAAATATGATGGGGCAGCTGATGGTGATTGAGAGAAGTGTGTGAGGTCCCCAGGTGCTTACATTGAAAGGGACAGAGGCATCATTGTCCTATGTACAATGCATATTGTATCTTGTATCTTCTTCAATAAATCCTTCTATTTTTCATATTACATGGCTGGATGCATTCTAGACAGACTACACACATATAAATATTTTGTATTTCTACTCTAGAGGAATAAGTAAATCTTTCTGACAAGTTTTTCTCTTCAGCTGAGAGGGTACTGCTCAATGGCTGACCATTCTGCTGCCACATGGAAGGGTAAAGGAAGCAGGGCCACTGGTGATCCCTCAAAGCCTATGAAAGTATCTGTAAGAGAAAGAGACAGCTCAAACATATGTCAGTTCCAGAAAGATTTGAAGTCAAATTTCCACATCAGACATCACTGAGAAAATTACCTCATAGTACTTTATTCCTCTTTCTCCTTGTATTTTTTTCTTCAGGTAAAGAAAAAAAACGAATTAAAAATTTCTCTCCCATGTGAGGGAAAGAGGAGCTTTTAAATTTACAGCAATATTACAGTTTCAATTATTACACGGGGAAAGATATTTTAATGATGAAATTGAGACTGGATTGTGTGACCTAAAATGACCTGAGAACCTTTAAGCAATAAAAAAATTACAGGATCTTCCAGGCCAAGTCTCCATCGTAGGGCTGGGGATGAGTTAGCCCTAAATACCAGATGAAAGGGGCAAGGAGACAAGCACAATTTGCTTTATGCTCTTCCCCATGCTTTAAAAGAGTTATGTTTGCACATATATGAGAATATCTCTAGAGTATATGCTGGGAGTAGGTTTGGTGGGTTATAGATCATGTACAAGTCTAACTTTTAATGTAATGCTAAGTTGTTTTTTACCAAGATGGCCTCAATGTTTCCTGCAGCTTGACTAGACTTTGGACAGGATTCTCCCTGCCTCTAGACCTCTAACGGTCCTCTCCCCTCTCACTCAAGTTCTTACAAAATCCAGATGCCCTCCACACAGAGGGCCCTCCCCTCCCTTATCTTAGAGCATTTACTTAGGAGAACTTATTGTTGTAAAACTTGTCTCTGCCTTGTTGAGATGTAAATCTTTAAAAAAAAATCCTCTGGCCAGTTTTAAAACCAGGAGTGTATTTCTCAAACACCTGAGAGCCATTTTTTTTAATGTGCCATAATTATTAAGGAAGACAGAGCACTATTTCCCAATCTCCTCAAGAGAGTTGGAGCCTAACTCCAGAGAACACCGATCTAAATTATAAAACTACCTCCTCTCTGGAAGTTAGCAAACACAGATGTCCTAGGACTCCCTGTGTCACAGGTATAAAAATTTCTCTACCTTTTTTTTTTCAGTGAGTTGAGTTCAGCCTAGGCTCTGGCCTCTCTCCTCTACAACAATAGCCTTGAATAAAGTCTTCCTTGTCTGCCATTGCATGCACTGCTCATTCAGGGTTTTGATATTCTCCTGGGCAAATGTGTCAGGTCCACACACCCCACAGTAGGAAGGCACAAATTGCCCCATTGAGCCAGATCCAGCCACTGTCTCTTATTATATAATCTGTGAGCTATGGAAGTTTTTATGCTTGAAAGAGTTGTTAAAAACAAAACAAAAACAACAAAAACAAAACAAAACAAGGATGATGTGAAAAGACCATACATGGCTGTGGCCAGTTAACCTGAAATATTTACTATTTATCCCTTTACAGGAAAAAATAACGTGGCTACCTCTGCTCTAAAGCTAAGGAAAGCATCTTTATTTGGTGCCTGGGCAGCTTTCAGAAACAGTGCTGTTTCTCTTGAGGAATCTGGAAGCTCAGAGAGCTTCTATCTCTCAAACAGTATTTCTGGAAGCATTGTCATAAACTTTGTGGATTTTCTATTTATCAATTACTGAGGCTCTAGGTGCATCAGAGTTCTGTGGAGCCACATATTTAGACATTCTAGAGTCTTCTTTGGCTACTAAGATCTCTTAAATGCTTAAACAAATCCTTTCAGAGTTCTTATAAAATAGTTTTCAGGTGATACTCCTGGTTTTGTCTTTTCCCTGAGGCCGTGTTTTGCTGAAACTATGGGCCTCCCATCCCTCCATCTACCACCCCTTCCCCAGTTTGGTCTTTTACTCAAGCTGATTTAGTTAAAAGTGGTTTTAGCTTTCCACTTCTGACATTTCTGGTCTGATTGTATTCTTTTCAAATTCTGTTTGCACACTGGCTAATTTTTTTCTGAGCTTATTCTTTTAGTACCTTATCAAACACAGCTAGTAGCAGTGCACACCACCGAAATCTCCTTAAAATTACTTCCCTCAACCCTATGAGATAATTAGGTAGATTTTATTCCCTTCCACCTTATCACAGGCAATAGTTTTTACTAAATATTTTCTCACACCATAATACATGTCACCATTTTTTTATAGCTGTTTTACTTTTTCTTCAATGTCTATGACCTGGTTTGAAATTCACTGCAACACATTTTAGAATTTGATTACTAAAGGACATCATTTCTAGATATCAATTTATGAGTTTATTAAGTATTGCCAAACAATGATGGCTAATAAGCTACACAAAATCCCCAATGGTTTAAAACAACATTGACATATTCTTGTTGCAGAATCTGTGAGTGAGCTAAGATTGACAGATCTTGGCTGAATTTGTCAACTGGAATAGGTTGGTCTTGGTTCAGTAGGCCATCCAAGACATTTTTTTTCAATGGATGGTAGAAACATAAAAGTGAAAGCTCATTGGCATAAGTACATATCAAGTTCCTAATTTTATCACTTCTGCTAATTACCTGTGATCCAAGAAATTCACATGGCTGAGCCCAAATGTTAAGGGGCAGAGAAATTCTCTGTCTTTAGAACCATAAAGTTAAGATTAAGTGTGTGAGTAAGGGAAGAGTAAATGGGACCAATAATTCAAACTTCTTCTGAAGGTAATTGACACAGAGTGCACATAATGCTAACTCATCCCAACATTTACAGGGAATTCTGAATGAAAAATAAGAACATCCAGAAGGGAATTCAAAATCAGCGTCATACTTAAAGAAAACACATCGGAACTGAAAAAAGAAAAGACACAGCTCTGTATATCTGAAGTGCTTACTCTGTCATCCAATTAAACAAATTTAACATTCAATTCAATTGGAAAAGAATACACCCAAGCAAAGGTAGAAATATAGAAAATAACAAAGATAAAGGTATAAATCATTACCTTCGATTACATTAGAAAATATAAAAAAGGATATATTATAAATATCTTTTAAAGCTTATTCAAGAAAAACAAAATAAAAACAAAATATCCTGGCAAAATAAAATCAGAATTAAAAAGAGAGTCAGCAGATACATACACATTTAAATATTTTGACTTTATTAAAATTAGATCTCAATCGTGTAGTTGTATAATTATAAAAAATTAGATTTTAAAAATATAATGTGTTTGTTAAACTGGATAATTAATAACTCATGAATAATTATTAGCTCTTTAAATATGTGGGAAGAGTGTGAAATGCCACGAAAATTGGGCGCTCAAAGAAATGGTCTCCGGATTGCAACTGTAATAAAACATCTAAATTCCATGTTGACTAATTGTCAACCACTGTCTTGTATGCTCTGCATGAATAACTTACATATATCAAATAATTGTGGAACTTTTATAAACTCCCTCTTACAAATGAGAAAATCTAATTTAGAAAGTAAAAACTTTACCAAAGTCCTTATAGTTTGTATGTCACACATTTGGGATTTGGATTCAGGTAGATGGATTGAAGAGCTTCTGTTTTTAATAACAATGCCATTCCCAAGTTTGGTTCACTTTGTTTTATATTATTTTTTTAATTTCTAAGTTTAGAAGAAGCATAAAATTGTTAAGTATGAGGGAGTCAGAGAGAAGGTTTGTAAAAAAATGTTAATGACAAAATAAATACAAAGGAGATTAGAATGGTGATTAACCTTTTTATGTGAAATAAACCCAAACAGCTGAAAGCTGTCATCATTCCCAGTAGAATTCTGGAGAAATTTAATGGCAGAAAGGCATCTAAATCTTTTAAAATGTAAGTATATAAGGCCATCCTTAAACATCCCAGATATTGTGAAAGTAGCTAATTTTTTATGACAAAAAGTTAAAACAAAATAAATTAGCCATATAGTGTAAGCACAAAAATTTCACCATGGATACAATACCTCATCAATTCATTAACATCATTATTTTAGCATCAAAATTAAAAAAAATAAAAGAAAAAAGACAGTGAGTACATTTAACATACATATCCATTTTTTGAAGATCTAGAATACAGAATTATCAAAATTTGAAAAAATGAGTTTGAGAATTATAGACCTATAAATAGTACTAATTAGTAGTTTAAATTTAGCATAGAATGTACTAGCATAATTCTAAATATCCACTTTTTTTCACTATTTAAGTTGTATAAGTGGTTATTAATCCAAACATTGCTCACATATGCACAGAATTAAAAGTTCTTAAAGTAGAGATATGCGGCCTCCAGGTTTTCAAAAAAACAGTTTTTAATTGCCTTATACTTATCATAGAAAGATTAATATTTAATACTTAGTAAATATTTAGATTTTAATATGAAAGACATATATACTTATAAAAAGAGTATAAGTAAAATCCTAAATGTTCTCATATCCAAAAAGAAAAACCAAACTCCAAGAAGCTGTCCTCACCAATCCCAGTAAGGCTGTTCTATTCATCCAAAAACTCACACAATACTACATATTACTTGTTATTACTTATATATGGACCCACAAGCATAAAAAGAGACTAATAGTATGTACATATAAATCATTTATTGGTTACTTACAGGTTACTTACAAAAAGTGGTTGGAACTGGGGCAAAGATTAGTTTATTATTTTAAAATGTATTTTGTTACAAAATCTGTTTTAATTTCTTAACAGAGAGACTGGATTCTTTGATTTTCAAGTGTTAAATTATCCTTTTACTTCTGGGGTATCTGCATTTTATTATAACAAATTATTTGCTTTGTAAATTGTCCAATTTTATTGCTAACATTTTATTAATGATACTTTTATTTATGGAGAAATATCTACTTATAATGTATTATGTGAATTTCTTCTAGGTTTTTTCTTCACTACTTTTTTGACCCCATAAAATGAATTGTGTGATTCCTCCTCATATTTTCCGAAAGAGTTTGTAGGTGGTTGTAATTATTTCTTCTGTAAAACAATTTTGTGTTGGAATTTTCTTTGTGGGAAAATTATGGATTATTCATTTTTTAGGGAGTTTTTTAAAGCATTTTATTTATTTTCAGAGAGGGGAAGGGAAGGAGAAAGAAACATCAATGTGTGGTCACCTCTTGCATGCCCCCTACGTGGGACCTGGCCTGCAACATAGGCATTTGCCCTGACGGGTAACTGAACTCACAACTCTTTGGTTTGCAGGCCTGCACTCAGGCCACTAAGCCACACCAGCCAGGGCTGTATTCAATTTCTTTAAAAGATTTTTTATGTCTTCTAGTGTTCATTTTTATAAGTTTTGATTACCAAGGAATTTATCTATTTTATCTAATCTGTTGAATTTATCAGCCAAAGGTTGCTTCAATTTTGCTTCATTATCTTTTAAAAATTCTATAATACTCATGATAATACCCTTTCATTGATTTCTGGTAGAATTAATTTGCGTCTTCTTCAGACACATTAAAGATTTCTCAATTTTTACTTTTTTTCTTTTCATTCTCTATGTTTTTAAAATTAAGGCAACTGGTTTATAGTATTATATGAGTTTCAGGTGCACGACATTATATTTTGATATCTGCGTGCATTATAATGTGCTCACAACCAAAAGTCTAGTTTTTATGTATCAAAATACATTTGACCTCCCTTTATCCACTAGTCTCTCCTCCTACACTTCCCCTTCTAGTAACTGCCAATCTGTTGTTTATGAGTTTTCAGTTTACTTTCTTTGTTTTATATTCCACATGAATGAAATAATAAAATTTTTGTACTTTTCTGACTGAACTATGTCACTTGGCATAATACCTTCAAAGTCCAATCTGTGTAGCAAATGTCAATAATATTTATTATTTCTACATATAAACCTTGCTTATTCATTCATTGGTTGATGGACACTTTGGTGGTTTCCATAGCTTAGATATTGTAATAAATAATGCTTCAATGAGCATAGCAGTGTATATTTCTTTCTGAATACATGTTTTCATATTCTTCAGGTAAATACCCAGTCAGCCACATACAAAATAAATAAATAAATACACACACACATACATACATAAAGCTCCACCACTATCCTACACTATACACAAAAATTCACTCAAAATAAATTAAAGACTTGAATGTAAGAGCCAATATCATAAAATTCATAGAAGGAAATATAGGTACTAAGCTCCTAGACATTGGTCTTAGAAACAATTTTGTGGATTTGATTTCAATGGCAAAGGAAACAAAAACAAAAATAAACATATGGGACTACACCAAACTAAAAAGTTTCTGCACAGCAAAAGAAATCAAACAAAATCAAAGGGCAACCAATTGAATGGGAGCAGATATTTGGAAATAATATTTCCTATAAGGGATTAATGCCCAAAATATGTAATGAATACATACAAGTGAACAACAACAACAAAATAAACAATCCAAATTTTAAAAAAATGGGCAGTTACTCTGAATAGACATTTTTCCAAAGAAAAATTCCAAAGATACACAAATGTTCAAAAGGCACCTGAAAAGATATTCAAAATCATTTATTCCTAGGGACTTTAAATAAATAAAAAACACAGTGAAACGTCACCTTATACCTGTTAGAATGGCTATTATATAAAATATAAGAAATAAAGAAAAGGGAATCTTTGCGCACTTTTGGTGTAATTATAAGTTGGTGCAGCCACTGTGATAAGGGAGGGTCCTCAAATTTTTTAATACAATCTCAAGAATATGGGCCATGATATCATGAAAACACACTGAATTGTGATTAGTAAGTGATGTACCATCTGTGCTGCAAAGTAATCAACCCTTGTATGGAGTAGTTGTTAGCTGATAGCTGTTGTATAGATCTCATTGCTAAGGAGGAGGTACTAAATCTGTCCAAGTTACTTTCTGGAAGAAGGCAGGTGATTCCCACACTGTGCTTGGTATTGCTGTGACTACCAGTCTACCTGTCTATCCTTAGTTTTCTGTGGATTAGATCATTTTCATAAGAACATAATGTCAGGAGGATCCCTGCTGAGAAAACAAGTCACCGGATTCAGAACAAGTTTACTAGTTTGCTTCAGGGAGTGAAAAAGCAGAGAACAGACCTGAAGTTTTATGCGAAGGCGCAGAGCCACTCAGCAAACCTGTATGGCTGCTGTTTTTCCTGCGTCAGCAATTGTACTGGGAACAGATTTATTTACTCTTTAACCCCTAATTAATGAGAGAAAATGTACCATATTTTGCCTAATGATCTGTCGTTTTGTTAATTTGGTCTAGAAGTTTTTTTTTTTTTTACTTCTGTGTGTACATATGGGGAGGACAGTTGGGGGTAGAGAAAGGCAGACAAATGTTCAGTCTTCCCTTGCAAACCAGATGTTGCCTGACTGAAGTTAAGATATAAATAAATTGTTTGGCTAGTCCCTGCCAACGGCCTAATGTCCACTAGTCTAAGCAAAATGATACATTGTGTCAGCACTGACACTTTTGTTTCCAACCTCATCTTTTGTTTACCCATCTCAGGGACTTTCAACAAGAAAAACTGCCCCCAGTAAATGTGAGAAGTTTCACAAATAGGAAAAAAAATGGTGATTTATAAGCAGTCAAGTCTGTGCACTTGAGTGTCTCAGAGATTTCTAGATGGCAGATGACTATGGGATACTATTCTTTTCCTAACAATAATCAGTTTAAATAAAAGTTATTCTAAATGTGCTGTGCAAGTCCCTGTGACCTTAATGAAAATATACAAAATATAATGGAATATGATAAAGGAAAAAATTAATTAATAGTGATTGAAAAATTAATGTATATTTACCTTCAATGCAGAGAGTAGAGACTTGGTCAAGTATTGTGTTCCAAATCCTTCCTATATTTCCCCCATTCAATCCTTAAAAAAATCTTGCAACATGAGCAGAGTTATCCTAATTAGGGAAAATAAAATTAAGGTTGAGGAAAAACTCAGTATCTTCTTTAGGACTCTCAGCGAATAATTTACAGTTCCAAAGATGTATAACAACTCTTCCACTACATGTGAGAGTTCCTTCTTCCTTCTGGGGTCCACAGGCATTACTATCATATCAGACACAGTACTGGGTTATTAAACAATAATAATTTTTTGAAAATAAAATTTTCAAATTTTTTTTGAAATTTTAATTTTAATTTTTTTGAAAATACTTTATTTATTTATTTTTAGACAGAGGGGCAGGGAGGGAGAAAGACAGGGAGAGAAACATCAATGTGTGGTTGCCTCTTGCACTCCCCACACCAGGGAACCTGGCCTGCAACCCAGGCTTGTGCCCTGACTGGGAATCGAACCAGTGACCGTATGCTTCACAGTCCAGCACTCAATCTACTGAGCCACACCAGCCAGGGCTTACATTTAATTTTATTTAAATGTAATGCAATGCAAAAAATCTAAAGTAGAACTTTTGAAATTCAAATAATTTTCTCTGGAAGATATACTCTTCTTAAGTGGTATCTGTAATATTAAGAATATAAAACAATCTATTGACATACTAATGGAATAATTTTAATCACTGACATCAGTGACTCCAGTACCAGGCTGTTTTGATTACAGTGGCCTTGTACTACAGTTTGGTATCAGACACTGTCATCCCTCCTACTTTCCTTGAGGTATATTCCTTGAGGCTTCTTTTGTCCAGGAAGCCCCTCTTTGGCCTTCCTTTTTAAAAAAATTTATTTATTTATCTTTAGAGGGGAAGAGAAAGAGAGAAATATCAATGTATGGTTGCCTCTGCCGAGGACACACAATGTATCGTGTGTTCCCTGCTGGGAACTGGCCTGCAACCCAGGCATGTGCCCTGACTGGGAATCAAACCATGATTGTGTGGTTCACAGGCCCGTGCTCAATCCCCTGAGCTACACCAGCGAGGGTTGGCCTTCCATTTTAATAGAGAGCTTTGCTGGATAAAGTAACCTTGGTTGCAGGCCTCTGGTTCTCATTACATGGAATATTTCTTGTCATTATCTTTTGGCTTGGAGCGTTTCCATTGAGAAGTCAGCTGCTAGTCTTACCAGGTTCCCTTGTAATTTACTTTCTGTTTCGCCCTCACTGACTTTAAGATTCTCTCTTTGTCTTGGAATTTTGTCATTTTAATTATGATGTGTCTTGAAGTGGGCCTCTTTGGGTTCCTCTTGATTGGGACTCTCTCTGTTTCCTGAATTTGTGTGACTTTTTTCTCTCGTCGGATTAGGGAAGCTTTCTATCATCATGTCTTCAAACAGGTTTTCTATCCTTTGCTCTTCTTCTTCTACTTCTGGTATCCCTTATTATATGGATATTATTACATTTCACATTGTCCTGCACTTCCCTTAACCCCTCTTCATTTTTTTGGACCCTGTTTACCTTTTTTGCCTCTTTCTGGGTGTCTTTTTTATACCTTCTCATCCAGCTCATTGATCCAATCCTCTGCTCTATCTAGCCCACTTTTGATTCCTTCTACTGTGCTCTTCAGTTCAGAAATTGCACTCCTCATTTTTTCTTGTCCATTGTCAATTTCTTTTTCCTTTTTCTTGTTGATATAGTTTGCAGTGAGTTAATTATAGTTCCCTTCTAGTTTTTGGTAATTCTCTGTGATCTCATTGAGCTTCCTGATAACCATTGCTTTGAACCCAGTATCTGATAGTCGACTTGCCTCTATTTCATTGAGCATTCTTTCTGAGGGTTCATTCTTTTCTTTCATTTGTGCATTGTTTCTTTGTCTTCCCAGGGTTTGTGAGACTTTTCTTGTTAGCCTTTGCTTCTTAAATCCATCTGTTCTGACTCCCTGGGCTTATGGTGTGAACTTCTATGGTGGAAGACCTTTCAAATTTAGTTGTGTAATTTCCTTCGTCTCCTGAGCTTGCTGGTCTTGGGCTGTCATGTATGTTTTCTTTCTGTATGTCTTTGGGTTTTCATTGTTGTTGGGTCTTTCTTTGTTGGGTCCTTCCCTCCAAATGGTTAAATGAGGTTCACTCCATCCACCAAGTCTTGTATTCCTTTGTGCAGGTGTGGTCAGGTTGTGTTGAAGCTGGTTCTTGTGTGTTTTCGAGGTTTTGAGGCTTCTTTCTCACTCTTGTTCAGTTGTTTGTTTAGAATAATTTCTCCACCATTTAGTTGTATTTCCAGATCGGTCCTGGGTAGAAGTTAGTGTAGCTTCTATTCCATCCTTTAACTTCTTCAATTGTTATCTGAGGGTGGTTCCTATGTTAGTGGGTTTCCTCTTCCAGCAGGTATCCTGGTGTTCACAGTGCGCAACAACTCTTTTTTTTTGTGATCAGTTAGAAGGAGAAGGCAAAATGTTTTAAGACAGCAGGAATATATTCTATGGTATTTAAAATACCAACCCATAGAGAGGAGATAGGAGATCCTTTGGATATGTATAGTGTTATCCATAATATTTCACCCAACTGGCCACTTTTTATTAGTGTGGAAAGTAGATAGTACTCTTGTTAGTCCAGGGGAGGGATTGTGAGTTTGATTTAGTAACCAGTGAGTTTGTGGGAGATCAGATTATGTGGTTAAGTCAGAATAAATGGTAAAAAATAGGTGTAGTATGCAAGAGAATAGAGTTAACCAAAACAGTAAAAAAGTTCAGGAAACAGTGAAGTGAGCTAAGATCTGAGAGGAGTGCTGTGTAGTATGTACAATTGTATGGAACAGTAATTACTTATAATAATAGTGGAGCAATAATCATATGACAGAATCTATGTGATCTGAATAAGAAGTATAGGAAGTATAGGACCTTGAGTAGTGTGCTAATGGAAAACAAGTGAAGTGAAAGACAGTAAATTAAAAATACACTGTGAAAGGTACTTCTGGCCAAGATAGAGGAATAGGTAGACAAACTGTTCCTCCTCGCACAACCAAAAGAAGGACAACAACAATTTAAAAACAAAAAGCAATTAGAACTGACCACAAATGAATTGTATGGAAGTCTGGTAACCAAAGAGATAAAGAAGACACACTCATCCAGACCAGTAGGACTGGCAGAGACAAGCAGCTGGCGGAAAGGACTTATGGCAAGGCGGTGGCTGGAGGACCGGGGAGGCCAAGGTTGTGGCTGGTGGGCCCAGTGAGGCAGCAGATTGTGGAGCAGGGCAGCAGCTGGTGGACTCAGGAAGGCAGAGGCTGGTGGAGAGGGTAGGTGCACATTTGTGCACGGGTAAACCAGAAGAAACAACTGGGGGCTGGATGGTTTGCACAACCCAGGACCCCAGCATGGGGAAATAGAGCCTCAAATCTCTGACTGAAAACACATGTGGGGGTTGAGGAGGCAGTGGAGAAACTTTCATTCTCACAAGAAAGTTCTTTGGAGAGACCCAGGCTCATAGCATGTACGCAAATCAGCACCAGAAGGGCCCAATTTGCTGATAAGTGACTGAAACCCGGCAGTGAGCAGAGCAAGTGCCATTGTTCCCTCTTGGACTCCTCCCCCACATACAGCATCACAACACAAGGACATGGGTTGCCCCACCCTGCTGATCACCTAAGGCTCCACCACTTACTACGTAACAGGAGCACCCAGACAAAAAAAAAGTGGCTCAAATAAAAGAACAGGTCAAAGCTCCAGGAAAAATACAGCTGAGCAATGAAGACAGAGCCCACCTATCAAATGCATAGTTCAAAACAATGGTAATGAAGATACTCAGAAAATTGGTTGAATTTGGTCACAAATTAGATGGAAAAATGAAGGCTATGCTAAGTGAAATAAAGGAAAATGTACAGAGAATCAATAGTGATTGGAAGGAAACCGGGACTCAAGTCAGTGGTGTGGACCAAGGAAGAAAGAAACATTCAACCAGAACACAATGAAGAAACAAGAATTTTAAAAAATAAAGAAAGGCTTAAGAACATTCATGACATCTTTAAATGTTCCAACATCTGAATTGGAAGGGTACCAGAAGGAGAGGAGGAAGAGCAACAAGTGGAAAACTTATTCAAACAAATAATGAAGGAGAACTCCCCCAACCTGGCAAGGGAAATAGACTTTCAGGAAGTCCAGGAAGCTCAGAGAGTCCCAAAGAAGTTGGACCCAAGTAGGAATACGCCAAGGCACACCATTATTACATGACCCAAGATTAAAGATGAGGAGAGAATCTTAAAAGCAGTAAGAGAAAAGGAGACAAGTTTCCTACAAAGAAGTTCCCATAAGACTGACAACTGATTTCTCAAAAGAAACCTTACAGGTAAGAAAGGCCTAGAAAGAAGTATTCTAAGTCATGAAAGGCAAGGACCCACATCCAAAATTTCTCTATCCAGCAAAGCTTTCATTTAGAATGGAAGGGCAGATAAAGTGCTTCCCAGATAAGGTCAAGTTAAAGAAGTTCATCATCACCCAGCCTTTACTGTATGAAATGTTAAAGGAACTTATCTATCTAAGAAAAAGAAGATAAAAAATATAAACAGTAAAATGACAGCAAACTCACAATTATTAACAACCACACCTAAAACAAAAATAAAATCAAACTAAGCAAACAACTAGAACAGGAAGAGAACCACAGAAATGGAGATCACATGGAGGGTTATCAACAGGGGAGTAGGAGGGGAAGAGAAGGGGAAAAGGTGCAGAGAATGAGTAGCATAGATGGTAGTAGAAGATACATAAAGGGAGGGTAAGATCAGTATAGAAAAATGTAGAAGCCAAAGAACTTATATGTATGACCCACAGATATGAACTAAAGAGAGGGAATGTGGGTGGGAAGGCATGTGCATGGTGGAGGGGATGAAGGGGGTAAATGGGATTACTGTAATAGCATAATCAGTTTTTTATTTAAAAAATAAAAAAATACACCATGAAAGAGAGAACAAGGAAAACCAGTCAAACAATGCAATTTACCAAACCAAGTGGAGAAAACTAAACACAAAGAAAAGAAATACAAAAATGCTAATAAAATAAAAAATGTAATAATAATAATAATAATAATAATAATAATACAAATATACAACAGCTTGCAAGTTCTCTGGAGTAGCAAAGTGAATTTCGTAGCACTGTTTCAGTTGTTGGGATGACCCTTCTTCGGGTCCAACTCTGCTCCTTTCACAGTTCCAGGTTTTAGTGTCTCACTTGTGGAAATTAAAAAAAAAAATAGAAAGAATGAGGAAGGAATAAGAAAAGAAAGAAGGAAAGAAAGGCAGGAGGAATTAAAGGGGGGAAAGCCTTCTGCTGGCTTTAAACAAGCTAAGCATATTCTGCTGGTTCCTGACTGCAGCAGACTGAGCGGGGATCGGTTGCACTTTTCTCCCTTCTTGAGCTGCACTCTTCACAGTTGCCCAGTCTCCAGCCCACTTTCTCAGTTTGCTGCCTGGCCCCTAGTGCCCTTCTGTGCCCAGCCTATGCCTTTAGTCCACCAGTTGCGCTGTCCTTGAGGTGCACCAGTTAGGGGCAACTCACATACCACCTTCTAGCTCTTTGCTGTCCTAGATGCTAGGGAGTCTGAGCACCCCTTCAGGGTAGTTTAGCTCCCCCACGGAGTTAAGTCCTTTCTGGGAATTGCGGATTCCCTGAGCCTGGAAGCTCTCCTCTGCAGGGGTGTCTCTGCCTTCCTCCTAGAGAGCCAGTTGGCCCTGCAGGGCCCTGGGCACCAGGGCTGGGTGGGAGGTGCCTTTGGGTGGTAGTGTCAGGACTGCTCAGTCCTGGGGCTGTGGGTTGGGCCTGAGCCCTTAGCCTCACTGCTGGGTTGGAACAGCCAGCCTGTGATACGCCTGTGTAGTCTGGTGAGCAGGTGCTTTGGGTGTGAGTGTGGGACCTCCACTGCCACAGCGGGATCTCAGCTGCCACAGCCAGATGGGGTTAGGGGTGCAGGAGGCTGGGATGGCTGCTAGAGGAGAATTCCCCAACAGCCACTGAGTACCTCTTTTTTCTCTTTTTCTTTTTGACAAATTCCTCCTATTCAAGCCTGACTCTCCAAACAAGTGCCTGGCCTCTTACACAGCCCAACTCTCCAACCAGACTGAGGACTGACAGTGTCAGGGTTCATGACTGCCTGACTCTTCCCAGCTGGCGTCCACAGTCTCAGTGGGTGCACACCAGCCCTGTATGTTTGCCACTTCATTGTTATTCTCCCCTGCAACTTGAAGCATCCACGTTCCTCCTGGTGCTGCTCAAACCTTGTTTGGCAGGGGAGGGAACCGTTGACCTGGCTCTCTCCCAAGAATCCTGCCGCAGACCCAGTGGACACCTGGGTTGCAGCTGCCCTGATCTCTGTGCTGGTCCCAGGGACCTTATTGTCCTGAAGCACTCTCCTTATTGTCTGATTTTTCAATGTCCTCTACAGTTTTGTTCTCCAATCTTCATATATGCTGGGATACCATTGGCCGTTCTCTTTGTTCCTCAGAAGATCAGCCAGGTGTTCCACCCATGCACAGGGGGAAGTGGACTCCACTCCCACCTATCTCCTTGCCGCCTTCCCTCAGCAGTTTTAAATTTTTGTTTTTCTTATTTCTACATTATCAGAAATTATAATATTATAAAATAATAATTCCCATAATTATTTGGTAATTAAGATGATCTCTATCTTTAATAAATTTAATGCCGTTTACTGGTAATTTATATAACTCCTAAACATTTATTTTAATTGGCTGAACTCACTTTTAATTAAACATTAAAATTTGAGATAATTATAGATTCATATGCAGTTATAAGGAATAATGCAGAGTGATCCCATGTACACTTTGCCCAGTTTTCCCCAATGGTAACATCATCCAGGAGGATAGTACAATAGAATATTACAACATTGATACAGTCAAGGCATAGAAACTTTCTTTTTTTTTTTTAGAGGAAGAAACTTCTTTTTTTTTAAGATTTTTATTTATTTATTTATTTATTTTTAGAGGGGAAGGAGAGAGGGAGAGAAACATCAATGTATGGTTGCCTTTTGTGCATCCCCTGCTGCTAGTTAGCCTGCAAGGAACTGGTTTGCAACCCAGGCATGTGCCCTGACTGGGAATCGAACCGCGATCGTCTGGTTCGCAGGCCCGCGCTCAATCCACTGAGCTACGCCAGCCAGGGCGGCATAGAAACTTTCTAACACCACAAGAGTGCCCGTCCCATGTTGCCTTTTTAGATCCACAACCACTTCCGTTTTATCCCACCCTCTTAACTTCTGGCAACCATAATCTGTTCTCCATTTCTAAAATAGTGTGGAGATTATAGATTTCAAGATTTCAAGATTATAAGAGACATCAAATGCTCCTCCTCTGAACTTCCTTCTTGGTTCTTTAGTTTACGAAATAGTGAGAGAAGAGCACAACTAAAGTGTGAGTGAACTGCAATAACACATTTCTAACAGATAGTCATAGACTCATATGCCCAGTTTCCCCCAATGGTAACATTACAAAATTCTAGTACAATATCTCAAATAGGATGTTCACATTATTACAACCTATCTATATTATTCAGATTTCCCCAATCTTACTTTTATGTGTGTTTACATCTGTTTGTGTCTATTATGTTCTATACAATTTTACCCCAGTGCATGGGGTTTGTTAGTCTTTTTGAGTAAGTAATGTATATGGTTTTCAAATTAGAGAATTTTTCAGCACTTATGTTTTTGAATACTTCTTAAGGTCCATTGTAATTTTCCTCCCCCAGAGACTCTGATAACATCATTTTTAAATCTTTTGTGATTGTACCACAGGTCCCTGAGGCTCTGCTCATTTCTTGTTTGTCAGTCTATTTTATTTACTGGCTCTTGTTTGAATTGGGTCATTTTTAAGGCTCTTTGTTCTAGTTAATTGGTTTGTTCTCTGTGTCCTCTATTGTGGTGTTTAGTCCATTTTTTTTTTTAGTTATTGTATTTTTAAAGTCTTAAATTTCCACTCTATTCTTCTTTATGCCTGTATTTACCCTCTGAAGCTTTCTATTTCTTGGTTGGGACTGTTCAGTTCTTCATTTCATGGATGTTTGTAACTGCTTGTTGCAGTATTTTCCAGTGGCTGCTTTAAAGTTTGTCAGATAATTTTAACATTTTAGTGGTGGCATCTATTGATTATTTTTTCATTTAGTTTGAGAGTTTTTCTAGCTGTTATTATTATAATTATTTTTTATCTAAACATGGGCACGTGGGTATTACATCAGGAAGCTCTGAGTCTGACTTCAACCTAGTATTGGAGCTTTGCAGTGAGTGCATGATACTGATCTGAAGTACTTAGGATTTAAGGTCTATCATAAGGCCCTTGGCTTTCCCTCTACTTTCTCTAGCACAGTTCTGATATTACACAGATAGTTTAGCTATTGCTAGTTTGTCTTCACCTACTTTTATTTTGGAGTTCTTTCTTTATTGAAATATAATTGTCTAAAACAGGTGCAGGTTTAAAGCTTGTGCATGTTGATCTGGTACATTTATACATTGCAACGTGATTACCAGAATAGCATCTGTTAAGATCTTTATTGTATTTCTTAGTTATCATTTCTTTTCTTTATTTTTTATTTTTGTGGTGGTAATAATTACTCAGCCATAAAAAAGAAGAAAATTTTACCTTTTGTAACAGTTTAGATGGACCTAGAGAACATTATGCTAAGTGAAAGAAGCCAATCGGAGAAATACAAATATCACATGATTTCACTCATATGTGGAACCTAACTCACAAATTGAACTAACAGGAAAAATAGAAACAGACTCATAGATGGAGAGCAGATGACAGGCAGTGGGAGAGGTGGTTAGGTGATTGAGGGATTGAGCAAAAAGGAAAAAGGACTTTCGGATATGGACAACAAAGTGAGAATTGCTAGGGGGATGGGAGTATAAGGGGACTAAATGGTAATGGAAAATATAATAAAAAGTATATATTTTAAAAAATATAAGATTTCATCTCTTATTAACCTTGAAGTTTATAACACAGTTGTGTTAACTATAATTACTATGCTATATGACTATAGTCCTATACTTTCTAGTTCCAGGTTCATATTCTTAAACAACATATTTTGGGGTTTTTAAGTTATCTTTTCTTCTTAATTGTTTCTGAAAGAATTTCAAAAGATTCAAGTACCACGTTTATATCACAGCTATCTTCCCAGTATTTTACTTGTTTATACTTAAAATTTCTCCCTGCTCACCTCTGCATGCGGTCAGCAAGTTTTATATAGTATTTTAATTATTCCTATGACCCTGCCATCTTGCTATCATATTGTATCATCTTCAATAAAACAAAATATCAAGAATTTTCTGAATGCCATTAAGAAAAATAACCTATATAGGAATTTTTCCTTCTTCAGGTATACATATATGTGCGAGGATAATAAATAAGATGTGTGATAAGCACTTTGAACAATTTGAGGAAATATGCAAAGTACAGGGAGAAGCAAGAACATATTTATGCATTTATTTTTACTTTATAGCTTCTTCTGAAATGAATGCCAGTTAGGATCACAGTTACTTTAATTAGCTAGCATTCTTCCCTGTCTTTAAATTAGCTAAATCTCTGTGCATTTGGGTTACATAAAAAGAGAATGAAGGGTACAGCCTCTTTATATTTAGCCAACTTGCTACTTCCTTTCATTTTCTTTTTTTTATTTTTTTCTTTCTCTTATATCCCTTTGTTCTTCTTTACTATGTTTCTCTTTTTTCCCTCTCTATTTCTCCTCTTGTTAAAATGAACTTGACTAATATATTATTATAAATACTTCAAATCTAGTACAAAATAATGTTTTGGGATAATGAAATAGGGTTCCAAATCTATCCTGGTAGATTGCATCTTTAAAAATTAAATTAAACAGTTTGGGTCTCAGAAAGCAAATTGGAACAGGAAGCCAAATACATAAAATTTAGGAAGAGAATAAAAGGTTTTCAACAGCAGTTTCAGTAACTAGTGACTATAATTTTATTCACCAATATGAAATAATCACTAAAGTACTAAACAACCTGAGCTTTGCAGTCATTAGGGGAAAATTAAGGTGGGCAGGGGAAGAAACCTGCCCTTTTATGTAGACTGAAACTAGAATGCTCTTTTTAAGTGAAGGCATAATTTAAGTATTGCATTTATATTTAAGACTTTACTTTGCCAGGGTTTATTCCTGCCAAATGTGTTCTAGTCAGAGTCACTAGAATGGGGAAGACACAAAACCTTTTCATATGAATAATGTTTAAGAGAAGATGCAAACATTTCTCTAAAATATTGATACTGTTCTCCTGTGGAGGAGTCATATAAGTTCCCCAGAGGTGGAATGAAAAAGTGTGAATCAATATGAGTAAAAATTCAGATGACTATATTGGACCTTTAGAGAAATCAGACAAAAGATAGTGTGTTGTGCCTCAGAGCTGGTGTAGTATTTAGATGACACTCAGATGACCACTTGGCAAACATTTTACAAAGTATTTTATAATTTAAAAAGTGATTGGATTGTATGACTTTTAGAATCTCTTCCAATTATGAATGCCTGTGAATTTTATGAAAGATCTATGTCATTACCAAAGAAGTAACATGCACCATTCCAAATTAAAATTCAAATAGGACCTTTTTAATAAAAATATATTGTATTGATTATGCTATTACAGTTGTCTCAATCTCTCTCCTTTATTCTCCGCTACCCTGCACACCCCCTTCCACCACCATCCCGCCCCCTTTAGTTCATGTCCATGGGTCATACATGTAAGTTCTTTGGCTTCTAGATTTCCTATACTATTCTTGCCCTCCCCCTATGTATTTTCTACCTACCATCTATGCTACTTATTCTCTTCTCCTTTTCCCCTTCTCTTCCCCTCCTACTCCCCTGTTAATAACCCTCCATGTGATCTCCATTTCTGTGGTTCTCTTCCTGTTCTAGTTGTTTGCTTAGTTTGATTTTGTTTTTGTTTTAGGTGTGGTTGTTAATAATTGTGAGTTTGCTGTCATTTTACTGTTTATATTTTTTATCTTCTTTTTCTTAGATAGATAAGTTCCTTTAACATTTCATACAGTAAAGGCTGGGTGATGATGAACTTCTTTAACTTGACCTTATCTGGGAAGCACTTTATCTGCCCTTCCATTCTAAATGAAAGCTTTGCTGGAAAGAGAAATATTGGGTGTAGGTCCTTGCCTTTCATGACTTGGAATACTTCTTTCTAGGCCTTTCTTACCTGTAAGGTTTCTTTTGAGAAATCAGTTGTCAGTCTTATGGGAACTTCTTTGTAGGTAACTGTACCCTTTTCTCTTGCTGCTTCTAGGATTCTCTTCTTCATTTTAATCTTGGGTCATGTAATAATGGTGTGCCTTGGTGTGTTCCTCCTTGGGTCCAACTTCTTTGGGACTCTCTGAGCTTCCTGGTCTTCCTGAAAGTCTATTTCCCTTGCCAGGTTGGGGAAGTTCTCCTTCATTATTTGTTTGAATAAGTTTTCCACTTGTTGCTCTTCCTCCTCTCCCTCTGGTACCCTTCCAATTCAGATGTTGGAACATTTAAAGATGTCCTGGAGGTTCTTAAGCCTCTCTTTATTTTTTAAAATTCTTGTTTCTTCATTGTGTTCTGGTTGAATATTTCTTTCTTCCTTCTGGTCCACATGGTTGATTTGAGTCCCGGTTTCCTTCCCATTATTGTTAGTTCCCTGTACATTTTCCTTTATTTCAATTAAGGAAACCAGGCTAATAAAATAGCCTTCATTTTTTTTGTATAATTTGTGACCATATTCAACCAATTCTGTGAGCACCCTGATCACCAGTGTTTTGAAGTGTGCATTTGATAGGTTGGCTTTGTCATCATCGCTCAGCTGCACTTTTTTCTGGAGCTTTGACCTGTTCTTTTATTTGAGCCACTTTTTTTTGGTCTGGGTGCTCCTGTTACGTAGTAAGTGGTGGAACCTTAGGTGATCAGCAGGGTGGGGCAACCCATGTCCTTGTGTCAGGATGCTGTATGTGGGGAAGGAGTCCAAGAGGGAACAATGACGCTTGGTCTGCTTTCTGCTGGTTTTCAGTCACTTCCCCTGCTACCCACAAGCAAATTCGGGCCTTTTGGTGCTGATTCCCAGGTGGGTGGGTTTGTGTACCTTTTAGGACCCCATGGGTCTTTCCATTGAACTCTCCCATAGGATGGGAGTTTCTCACACTGCCATAGGCAGATCAAACCCTCCAGGTGTTTTCAATCAGAGGTTTGAGGCTTTATTTCCCTGTGCTGGAACCCTGGGTTGTGTGGTCTGTCTGGCTCTCTAGTTGTTCCTCCCAGTTTATCTGTATGTGACTGTTGGACCACCCAGTCCACCAGCCACTGCCTTGTCCATGAGCAACTGCCTTGCTCGCCTGGGTCCTCCAGCTGCCACCTTGCCATAAGTCTTCTCTGCCCAGCTTCCCATCTCTGCCCCTCCTACTGCTCTGTATGAATGTTTTTTCTTTAACTCCTTTGTTTTTGGACTTCCACAGAGTTCAATTTTCTGGAAGTTCTGTTTGTTTTTTGTATTTAAACTTGTTCCTGTTTTTCTTTTGGTTGTAGGAGGAGGCAAAGTATATTTATGTATGCCTCCACCTTGGCTGGAAGTCTCAAATAAGACCTTTTAAAAGCAAATGATTTATACTAAATTATAATTTGGATTGTAGTTGTGAAACTATCAAATATAGAATGTAGCCCTTATTTGTGTTGTGCTTTACTGAGATTGTTGAAACTAAAATAAAGCCCTGGCTGATATGGCTCATTGGATTGAATACCAGCCTGTGAACAAAAGGGTTGCTGGTTTGATTTTGAGTCAGGGCACATGTCCCCAGCAGGGTATGTGTGAGAGTCAAACACACATAGATGTTTCTCTTCCTCTCTATCTCCCTTCCCCTCTAAAAGTAAGTAAATGAAATATTAAAAAAAATATATAATATAATTCATGAAAATGGGAAAAATGCTATCTGGAGGTTGGAGTATATTATTACTCAGTTTTCACTGTTTTATGATTGTGATTCATAAGTAAATCCTGATTAAATTACTCCTATATTGTCATTTAAGATAAGGCTCGTGGAATTTGAAAGTAAACTGATTGACACAGCATCCTGGATTTTCCCTTCTCTAAAATAATAAAATGTGTAAAAGCAACTTACAAAATAGCATAGTAAACAAAAATACCCCTAAATAATAACAAAAAGACTGATAACACATGGTAAGGAGCATAGAATAATACCATAAACTATAAAAAAATTGCTCTTGTGTAAAACCAAAAATTAAGAAAAGTATGAAATAGAGAGGAAGAATAATTATATAATATTATATAATTATTATAATTATATATAATATATATAATTATATAATATATAGTTACACAATATTTAATTATGTAATTAAATATTACACAGATTTAATTCTTATTCTATCTTTCCTGTAGTCACTGTGATGAAAAGTAGGAGACTTCCTCCAATCACTTATAATATAATGTAATAAAATAATATCAAAAATCTGTGAAACAAGAACTCAAAAATAAGGTGATAAAACAATTGTATGACAATAATATTCCCTATATGACACAATTTTTATTCAGAGGTCAAGGGTATAGGTACACATTCTCAAACATGGCACATAAATTATTTTTAAAAATAAGTTAAAATGGTGTTTATAGCTCTAACTTGCAGGAAGATAATGATCCACTTCTTAGATACTCTTACTTTTAAGTACAACTAAATTCCCTGGATATTATATAAAGCAAGCATAAGAAGACTTTGAAAGATAGAGAGAACAAATGCAGAAGACTGGGAACTCAGGATCCAAAGAATGACATGGTCATGAGATCTCAGTTGTTTTTTCTTTTTTTAAATTTTGTTTTGTTTTTTGCTGCAGATATCCCTGACTTGGAGCTGAAGAAAGACAACAACCTAGAAATACCAACAGAAGGGGAAAAAACTTACAAATCCTGCTTTCCCTAGCAAAGGGAATAGAAAAGGGGACATAGAAAGACAGAAAACTTTTAAACACCAACTACTTTATTTAGCCAAACACAACAGAAAAAAACTGGGACCCAAGCCATATACCCTCACCAGCCAAAACTGAGTGTGAAGCCCAGACCTTTAGCATCTTCATTGTGGAACCAAGCACATCTATCCCCCAGACCTACCAACTTGTGTCAGAGAAGGCTGAATAGAGAGAGAGCCAGTGTTTCATTTCCACCTGCAGTAAGGACAACCCTCCCCCACCCCACCACCCACCCCTAATAACAGTAGAACCAACATGGAAAGCCTGGAATTTCAGAAAACAATGTCTTATTTAAGATATTCAAATAAACAAATTGTTATCCAAAGATTTTATGTCCAGAAAATTTAATGTTCAAATATAAGGGTCACAGACAAATATCACAAACACACAAGGACTCACTAGCATTTCATGACTGAATTTTACAGAGAATGACAGTGAGGCAATCAAATAACTAAAGAACTAATTACATCAAGACTACAAATGGGCATTACATATATATTTGCCTGCATAGCTAAAACTTGATGGTGATAAAAGATACAGAGTAGGATGGGATGCCAGTAATTAGGAAGTAAATGCTGATAAATGGTTTTTGGCAGGCTGGGGGAAGTCCTTATTTGAGTTTGTTAATTTTTGTGGTGTAAATATTCTCATTATAACCAATTTTGAGCTACCTACTTAAGGAGGTTCCTACTGATAAAAGATGGAGCAATCTGAGCATCTGAGGAATTACTAGCTGCAGTAAACCAAAGCACAACAAATGTGTTTAAATCCATAAATTTATTATGATTGTTTAAAAAAGAACACCTCACAATCAGTTGATCATGATTAGAGAAGACCATATGAATTAAGTCATTTTGAAAATTTGTTTAAAAAAACAGACAAGCATTTATTCTCTTGTTTCTATAAAGTAGGTACCTCAGGGAAACAGAATAGTATATGAGGAGATCTTTATAAAACATCCTAGTTTATACATGAAAAATAATAGTTTAACTTAAACATTTTCCAATTTTTAATAAAATAGGGATTAAAACACTGCCCACTGCTGACATCACAAAGAGAGACACAGTTGAAATCAGGTACCTCCTAAAGAAGGTGCCTGCTGTGAAACAGCCCCAGAAATGCTAGATCTAACTACAAACTGATAGTAAATACAGGAAAGAGATGAACATGTTAAATAATGCCACTGGAAAGAAAACACACATCCAGACCATGGGAGACCAACAGGACAATAAACAAAACCAAATGAAAGAAATTCCTGATTTTATTCTTAATCAATTATAAAGAAGAAATAGAGAACCCTGAAACACCAATTCCAAAGAACCTATGAACCCCAATATTCATAGCAGCACAATTTACACCAGCCAAGTGTTTGAAGCAACCTAAGTGTTCATCAGTAAATGAGTGGATTAAAAAACTATGGTACATTTACATGATGAAATAATATGTAGCAGAAAGAAAGAAGGAACTCCTACCCTTTGTGACAGCATGGATGGAACTGGAGAGCATTATGCTAAATGTAATAAGCCAGGGAGTGAAAGACCATATGATGTCACCTATAAGTGAAACCTAATCAAGAAAACAAACAAGCAAGCAAAATATAACCAGAGATATTGAAATTAATAACAAACTGATAGTATCCAGAGGAGCAATGGGAGGGAGTAATGTGCAGAATAAGGGGAAGTGTTTTCAGGAACATGTATAAGGGACACATGGACAAAACCAAAGTGTCTATGGGTAAGATCAAGAGAGGGAAGTGGAGATGGCTGGGGTAGGGGAGCATGGTGGGGAAAAGTGAAGACAACTGTATCTGAAGAACAAAAAATTATGAAAAAAAGGCGTAAAAGCTGTTATTTGCAAACAACATCTCCAACAAAGAGTTAATATCCAAAATAAGTAGATAACTTGTACAACTTACCAGCAAATAATCTAATTAAAAAATGGGCATAAGACATGAACAGATATCCTTCTCAAAAAGACATACAAATGGAAAGCAGATGTGCGAAAAGATCTTCAGATCTTGCTTATATTAAGCAAATATAAATAAAAACTAAAATAAGATGTCATCACACACCTGTTAGAATGACTATTACCAACAAGATAGGTAATTGAAGTGTCTGAGAGGTTGTGGAGAAAATGGGAACACTTATTCACTGCTGGTAGGAGTGTAAACTGGTACACAACTATGGAAAAGAGCATGGAGAGTCCTCAAATAATTAAGAATAGAGTCACCATACGACCTGGAAAACACTCTTCTGGGTATCACCATATCCCCACTCCCACAAATTGAAAACATTTGCAAAGGTTTATGCACTTTTATGTTCATTGCAACACTATTCACAGTGGCCAAGACATGCAAACAACTAAGGTGTTCTTCGGTACATGATTGGATAAAGAAGATGTGATACATGAATACTACTCAGCCATAGAGATGATGAAATACTGCCATATTTGACAAGGATGAACCTGAAAATGTTATGCTAAGTGAATAAGTCAGTCAGAAAAAAACTAAGAACCCTATGACTTCACTTGTATATATGATATAAAACTGAAACTCATAGACACAGACAATTTGGTGGTTACCAGAGGGAATGAGGGTGGGGGTATAAATGGGGCCAAGTATATGGTGACAGAAGATTTGACTTTATACACTTTGTACAATTCTGTTGTACACTTAAAACATATATAATCTTATAATCAATGTTGCTCCAATAAATTTAATGCATAAATAAGCAAATATTAAGCATTTTTAAAAACCTTAAAAAAGAAGACTTAAGAGACAAGTTAAACAATCAAAATGTATAACTGTTTTTTGTATTTCAAAATGATCAAACATGCTGTAAAAATAAAAAGAACAACTGTAGGATGATTGATCAAGTACATATATTATCTACATTTTGATGACATCCCTACTTATTTTTTATTTTGGGGGAGGGTGTGAGGAAGATAATTTTAGTTATGCTTTAAAAAGTAGTTGTTCTTTACACATATATAAGGCAGGACCCCCCAAACCTGGAATTTATTTATAAAAAAATACGTTTTTATTCTTATGTGCTTAGGTTTCAATCAGCTTCAAATACTCTCCATTTGATGCAATACACCTATCAAAACATTTTTTCCTTTGCTCAAAACTGGTTTTGAAATCATCAATTTTGATGTCTTTTAGTGCTTCTGCTGTTTTTTGTTTCATCTTTTCCACATCAGCAAAACATTTCCCTTTGTGGACATGTTTCATCCTGGGAAACAAACAAACAAAAAAGTTGGTTGGATGAGATCGGGTAAATAGGAAGGGTGGGTCACAAGGCTACAGATGAGATAAAAAGTGACCTGATAAAGAACCTTGAAGGCCAACCCCTTTAGAAGTGCTTTCTGTGGAAACGGAATTGTCCTGAAAAAAGTAGGGATTGAATCCAGTTGAATTCTGCCATTAGGAAGTGTGTCAGGGTCCACCTGATCAAAAATGGCAAACAAAAAAAACCCAAAAAAACAAAAACAAAAACAGGCTTTATGCATCCAATAATGGTTGTTGGGCATAACTGAAGAACATGATGATGTTCTGGTTGCTGGATTTGGTTACAAAAGTCATGCTCATGGTGACATTCTCGGTGTCCTCTGTGAAGTTGTCAAAGTAGCCAATGTCTCTCTTTTAGCATTATACAAAGGCAATGAGGAAAGACCAACCAACATTATTAGTTTTAATGATGAAAACACAGTAGTAATAAATTTTCAAATGCAATAAAGTAAAATTCTGAAGTTGATTTTGGCTAAAGGTCAAGTTTCCATATTCAGGTTTTTGTTATATCTATCGCCACTGTTACTATATCTCATTATTCTTATTATCAATGGCTTCAAAATAAAATTTATTTAACTCATAGGAAATGATCCAATTTTATTTTTATTCTTCAAACATATTCTGGCTCTACCTAGGTATTGTTCTTTTATATGAGGATTGAAATAAAACAAACAAGTCTGAAATGAATGTAATTCTGCTGGCCTTTTGATTAGAATTTAATTTTATTATTGAAAAATAAAGATAGTATTGCTATCTAAACATTAAGATTTCAATGAACATAGTGTATTTTTCCATTTATTTGTTTTAAAATGCCTTTCATATAATAAATTTAATTTTTTCACATCCTCTATGCGTATCTAGTTATATTTATTTCTGGGTACTTATAATTTTGTTGTAATTATGTGTTTTTTCTTAATTACATGTAGTACATATTTATTGCTTGTGTGTAGAAATGTAATTAAAATAAATTTAGAAAATGAAAACTATAAAATATCATGAGTCCTAACCTCTTATTTATAGATCATTTTCAATTTTCTAAATAAGTGATTATTTTCTGTGCAAATACTAATTTCTTCCCTTTTATTTCCAGCCCTTACACCTTCCATTTTCTTTCCTTCTCTTTCTTTCCCACCCAGGACTTTCAGGATGATGTTTAAAAACTACAGTGAAAACAAGTATCTTTGTCTTACTTCTGTTCTTAAAGGAAATGTGAACTTTTTCTCATTAAGTATGATGATTGCTGTGGGTTTTATATCAATCCTGTTTCTCAGTTTAAAGTATTCCCTTCCATTGCTGTGCTGCTGAGAAGGATGCTACAGTGATGTAATTGAGATAAATATTTTCTGGTATCTATTGACATGATTCAATGATAATTTTTGTTTGCTAATATCTTTTAGTAATTTTTTGATTTTTTTCATCTGCAGTCATAAGTGTCTATTTTGCAGATATATTGAATTTTCCCCTCTCTCTTTCTCCATCTGTTTTTTTTAAGGTTAGGATAGCAGCACTATAAGATGCATTGGAATAATTTTTCCTTNAGATGCTACAGTGCTGTAATTGAGATAAATATTTTCTGGTATCTATTGACATGATTCAATGATAATTTTTGTTTGCTAATATCTTTTAGTAATTTTTTGATTTTTTTCATCTGCAGTCATAAGTGTCTATTTTGCAGATATATTGAATTTTCCCCTCTATCTTTCTCCATCTGTTTTTTTTAAGGTTAGGATAGCAGCACTATAAGATGCATTGGAATAATTTTTCCTTTTTTTGTGTTCTAGAAAAATTTTTATAAATTTGGATTAATGTGTTCTTAGAACACATAGATAAAACATGTAGATAAAACCAGGCTTTAGCATTTTGTTTGTAAAAAGATTTTCATTATTTTTCCAATTATTTTAGTGGTTTAAACATTCAACTTAACTATTAGTTCTTAGTGTATGGTATGTATATTTGTTTTAAAGGTGAGCTGGAGCCCAGAGACAATATTTAAGTCATATAGATAGTACCACTGTTATTTTTTTCTTGGTAATGAAGTTCCTGCATTTCATATTCCTTCACATTTAACTTGCTAATGAAGTGCTCTGATTGTACTGCATGCCTCTCCAGATATATTTCCTTTAGTCTGTCTCATGAGACATCATGTAATCAAAATTCATACAAGATTACATGAAACACTTCATATAAGAGCATAATTAAAAATAAAAACATATTTCTTATCAAATATATGTAAAACCAGTGAGCATGATGCTCATTTTACTGCTGCTGAAAGTAAGGTTTGTAGTATTAAAAAACTCAAATGTTTAAGAAAATGATTAGAGAGGTTAGAATATGTGACTTTGAGGGGGAAATCTATAAACTAAAACAGCTAGTTACAGGGAAAAACCACCTACTTAACATCGATAGTCTGGAGGATGGAGGACACTAGAGCAGGTTTCTCTGGTTCCCCTCCTATGTCCTTGCACAGAGGCCTGATTTTCAACTGCTAGCACCTTTTCCCCCCCCTTAATGCTTTGGGCATTGGAACCTTTAGCCTACCTGGCAGGCTGGAGGTGTCAGATTAGAGGTTCCCTGAATTCTTCAGTTGTTGGTGGATGTAATCCAGAGGATGTGGCCACTGGTTGACCAGAGAGCTGGACCTGTGTAATTGGACACTTCTAACTCCCCTCCTTCCTTGGGATGTACATCCTGTCCACAATAATTCTCATGGTGGCAGCTGTTTTCAAGGATATAGCCTCAAGATCATAATGGTTGATCTTGAGACGACGTGGATGGTATTCCTGACTACTGAACGCAGGTAACACCTCTATATAAACTTTACGATTCTGGGAAGCAGGTGCGATCTACTGTTTTGCAGCACCTGTGATAAGCCTTCTAAATACATTTCCATGCTTATTAAACCTGCTACCTACCAAGCCGGACAGACCTGCCTCTCTCTTTATTGTCTCCTTGCCCTCTGTGTATGGGAGCCAGTTTGCAAATCAATACCAGGGGATTGAGCTATTACTTCCCTGAGTGGTAACGTTATTATACTCATTCCTTCCTGGCCGTTTTCTCCCTATCTTATTCTCCTATCTCCTGCCTGCATTCTCTGGAGTTATACTTAAAAAAAATTAATTGTACTTGAATATAGTTTCCAGGCTCAGCTTATTTGGAAACCCCACAAAGGTAGAAATTTTCTTAAGAAGCAAGTCTTCAGGATGGTTTTCTATAATCGGAAACTATCTGCCCAATAACTTCAAGAGTTTATTGCAGGTTCTGGGTGATAACAACATCTGGCATGTTTTTTGCATCATAATTACTACGAATTTCAACTGAAGTGAATTGAAAAAGGATGCACGTGTAAGAGGATACACTAGTTCATGCCTTATTTCTAGCATTTGAGTGTCATTGAAACAATATTAATTAGAATGCCTGTGAAATTGATTGGTTTTGTTGTATCATCAATGAACCGAAAGAAAAATGTATGGCTCATGACATCCAATTCCAAAACCAGGATCTGATGAGAAAGCCAGAAGTATTCTGGCACCATTAAAAGAGATTCTTATCTCCTGCAGCCAAGAAAAAAATCAAAACTAGAAGTTGATGGCAGGCATTAGCTCATGGGATCTCTAGGTCAATTGTTGCTCTCCTTGCTGTTCTTATATCAATTTTTCTGACTTCTGTTAAAGAAATGAAATTATTTTTAAAACATGAAAAGTCAGGTATTTTAAAGTACCATGTAGAAAGCCATCTACTTTGATGCCAACTATCTTTTGTGGTGGCTATATATATATATATATATATATATATTTTTTTTTTTTAGACACCTTCTTCTTTAGTGTAATCTTGACCAATATGATTGATTAATCAATAAAAGTCTGTTAAATAGGAAATCAGTAAAACTAAACACAAGCATTTCTTACATATTTTCACTTAAATATATGTGAATATTCCCTCAAATATTAATATATTTGGGAGACCAGGACCTATTTTAGAGGATGGTTATATTCATGTTTTATTAGTTTGCATAGCCCTCACGTTAATAAAGTAAGAGGCTATCTGAAGGTAGCCTACCTGCTTCCTGCACATTCAACATACTGTGGGTTAATACTATCACTTTAACTGGCCAGTTGTTTAAACATTATAGAAGCCAGTGAAGAGATATATTGTTTTACAGATGAATTTCATGGATCTCTAAAAAGAAATATCTAATAAAATTATGATATAATAACCTAGAAATTGAGTGAAAGAGTTTCTAAACACACTAAGATGTGTAAATGCTGTAAATAATTTTTATCAGCAAATACACATAATATTGGATTGGCCAAAATGTTTTTTATTCTTTCACTAAGATGGCTCTAGTAGTGCTTAATTATCTTTAACTTCATTCAAAACAATTTTGTTAGATTGTATTGTGAAAGGGATTATATCGGCATGTATTTTAAAAACATAAAAAATGGTGAATTTTTGTGTAGCTATTTTAATATTGAAGATGCCATATTATTCAAAAAAGGTATAAATCCAACCAAAATGAAAAAAAAAAAGATTTATGTAGTGTATGGAGAAGGTGCTGTGACTGACCAAATATGTCAAAGGGGGTTGCAAAGTTTCCTGCTGGAGATTTCTCACTGGATGAAGCTCCACAGTCAGGTAGACCAGTTGAAGTTGGTAATAATTGTATTAAGACATTAATTGAGAATAATCAATGTTATAGCATGTGGGAGGTAGCTGACATACTCAAAATATCCAAATCATAAAACTATTGGTAAAAATAAAAAATGTGTCTTTTATTTTACTGAACAAAACTACATAGACTTTTTGGCCAACCCAGTAACATGGAAAAATATAAGAAATTAAGAGCCTTAATTTTATTTCTTTTCCTCTTTCACTTTTTCCATTTCCACAGTTTTAAGTTCTTGTCATTTCTAACTTGAGTATTTGGGGGTGGGGATGCATTATTATGCATTTGATGTAGGTATTTGTTGCATTCTAGTTTGAGACCATCTGGACAAAATACCAACATCTCTCTCTACATTATAATAGTTTTTAAATATTAGAATTATTATAAGAACAATTAAATGACGTTATACCTATAAATGGCTAAATGTAGTGAGAGGTTTATTCAAAGTACTAAGTGATTAATACAAATAATATTCATGAAAATAATAGTAATAACAAAGGTTACTCATTTAGACAGTGTTTTGACACTAGATTATTTTTCCAAAGTGTTTTTTTCCTTTGTGTCTACTTGTGGAAGCAGTGAGGAGGCTACATTTGGGGGGCTATATTTTATTTTAGTGGATTTTCAGAAAAGTTGATAAATTATGTTTTTTGTTTACCCTTAATATTGATAGTTCTAAAATAAAGCAAATTTAGGAAGGAAGGAAAAACTCTATGATACATTTATAATGTTGTGAGGTGTTCAACAGAAAAAACAAGTGAAGATTAACACAGATAGTATGAACTGATTTTTGTAAAAGAAAACACATCGTCCCTCTCCTCAGTCTCTATTTTAAACAAACTTGCAAAGATTTGTGTGTGCAAGGACACACAATGTGCTCACAACTGCTTACCTCCAGAAATAGGCATGGAAGAAAATGGAGGAGACATTATTAATACATTTACATGTTTTTACATTGGTTCACTAGTCATAATGAGAAGATATTACTTTGATAATTTAAAATATATTTAACACTTTTGGCATATGAAACAAATAAGTTATTTGAATTAGTTACATGTATAAAGTGTAAATAAATCATATATTTTTGTTTTGTTTTTTGAATTATATATAAAAACGTTAGAAAATATTTTTAAATCAAGAAGAAAGGCATCATTCCTAATATTCTTTTTCATGACATTTATTTGTTTCAACCATTAAGACTATTGCCACTTAGAAATTCAAACCAAATTTGATATGATTAATGTTTGTTTAAATACATCCCAGTGGTAACTTCAGAAGATTATTACCTGGTAGCAAATATCTGTATGGCTTAACATATTATCAGTCTAGTCTCTCTTTTTAAAATGAACTATTTTCTTTTGTACGTATGTTTAAAAGTATGCAAATTATTAGGGTGGCTCAGCATTTGCTATAAAACTGCCAGAAGTAGGTGAAATCATCAAGGTGCCGTCCTCTTATCTGTCTGTGTTTTTCTTCTGTGATTATATAAAGCAATGAGATACGTTCTTTGGGGAACAAAATTCTTCTAAAAAATAAGTCATTGTAAATTTCACTAATATTTTTAGGTCTCTACAAAGATAGCAGTCTATCACCAAATACAATTTTGTCCAAAAATGGTGTTTATTTAAAATGATATTTTAAAATGAAAAGATTATATTATTTATTTTATATTACCTTAATTTAATGAATGCTTTAAAATATTAGAGAATTTTAATAGAATATTTAGTAACATCCCTGGTCTCTAGGTACAAAAATGCAATCTATTTTTGATAGATTGATTTCTAACTAAGTTTGTAGTGACGAAAAAATCACACTGCTTCTTTAATTAAATTGATTTGCTGTTGTACAACTATCTGAAGTAGTCCAACTGGTATGTTCACATAGGTTTGATCAGTTCTATGTAACATCATATCCTGTGAATTTGCTTCCAGGGCAGATCTCTCTTCTCTCCTTTGTGGTTATTCCTCTCCTTCACTATTGCACCCTGCACCCTGGCATTTATACCTCAGAGGTGCTTAGTATACAAGTGTAGTGATCCTAGCAGTGGTTTAGAATCCTGATTTGACCATTTTCTAGTACAACCTTGGGTGAAGAATGACTACATTCTTACATCTTTTATATTTTGGTATAAAGTGAGTTACTGTCAAATTTTTAGCATTAGTACACGATTAAGTAAGAATGCAGAGCATAGCACATGGAAAACTATAGAAACTATCTTCTTGATCTCCTTTTTCTCCTACTTAACTGACCTACCAAAACAACTTTGAAATATAGATTTGGACAGTTATGAATGGAGACCCCCCAAAACCAGAACCTATTTATAAAAAAATCTGTATTTATTCTTACACATCTAAACTTCAGTTACCTTCAAAGTACTCTCCATTTGATGCAATACACCTACTGAGATGTTTTTCCCCCACTGCTCAAAACACTTTTTGAACTTGTCAATTTTAAGGCCTTTTAGAGCTACTGCCAATTTTTTTTTTGTTTCACCTCTTCCACATTGGCAAAATGTTTCCCTTGATAACTTTTTTCATTAAGGGAAGCAGAAAAAGTCACTTGGGAAAAATACAGTGAATAGGGAGGGTGGGACATGGGAGTCATGCTGTTTTTGGTCAAAAACTGCTGCTAACTTAGTGCTTGTTATGGGCAGGTGTGCTTGTAAATCACCCATCATGAAATGGGCATATGTGTGTGAAGAGTCTTCAAAAACATTCACTAATACTAAACACACCCTCTCACAACAATGCCTGCTGGTACACTGATACAGACGGGTTCCTAGAATACTAACCTAAAGGTGGAAGTCTGTAGTACAAGGAGCCAGCCTTCCAGAAGATAACTCTGGGCTCTGGGGGGTGCCCCCCATAAATGCAATATTCAATGCTTGTCCTAAAATTCAGTTAAACTGCTTTAGGAATAAGAATTTTAATAATATAGTAAAAATAAAACTGGCTACTAGATGATGAGAAAGCAATTCTAATAGCTTTTCAACATGTATGGAAGTTAAAACATACAATAATAATTGAAGAATGATTTGGCTTCACATAATATGTATGATTCTCCTTTCTGGAAGATGCTAGTAAATAATATCATTTTTAGCATTTACAGTGAGCTAGTGACATGCTATGTGCTATTACTAAATGAGTTAGGCCTAGTCTTCTCACTATCAAGCTAAAATTCATATTGAACTTGAACACATACAGAGCAAAAGCTCTGAGGAAGTCTAAACAGAGAATCATACACATTTACCTTTGGAGGGATGCAGCAATGATTCAAAGAAAACTCAATTGAAGAGCTAAACTTGAGGAATTATTTGAAGATAGAGAAGAAAGGGATAATTATTTGACATATTTACCCATAATCAGCAATAAAATACCTAAAAATAAAGTGAGGAAGAAGGAAGGAAGAGATGAGAGAAAAGACATGCTAAGAGGCCAAATGGTGAACTGATTACACAGTGTGTGTAGAGTTGATAAGAGAAATGAATTTGCCTTAAATTTTTGAAATTACCTCAGCCCATACAACCTTTTAATTCTTATGGAGTTTTACTGAGGAAAAGAAAAGCAAGTATGGGATATTAGAACTTTCTTTCAATAAAAACTATGAAAAGCAGTTGAAATTTGGGCAGAACAAAAGATATGATAGTGGGCTCATTTGAATAATATTTATGGTTTCCCTACCCTTTACATTATTTATTATAATTATAAATTTATAATACATTATTTGTTATAATTATAATATTTCAGGTGATGGGAATACCATATGACTAAAAACTGATTCTTGTCTTCAAGGAGATTGCCCTCCTGTGAGGTAGACTTTCAGGTAAACACACATTGAAAATCACATTATACGGTTTATAATAGACGTAAGAACATTTAAAGATGTCCTGGAGGTTCCTAAGCCTCTCCAGATTTTTTTTTGAATTCTTGATTCTTCCTTCTGTTCTATTTGGTTGTTTCATTCTTCCTTCTGGTGCACTCTCTTGATTTGAGTCCCAGTTTCCTTTCCATCACCATTGGTTTCCTGTGCATTTCTCTTCATTTCAATCAGTTTAGCCTCCATATGTTCCTCTAATTTGTGGCTAAAATCAACCAATTCTGTGAGCATCCTGATCACCAGTATTTTGAACTATGCATGTAAAAGGCTGGCTATTTCTTGGTCACTTAGAATTATAGGCTCTGGGGCTTTGAGCTGTTCTTGAGTCATAATGTTTGGTCTGTTCACACCTATTAAGAACCTCCAGGACATCTTTAAACGTTCCAACATTTGAATTATAGGGGTACCAGAAGGGAAAGAGGAACAGCCAAGAGTGAAAAACTCATTTGAACAAATAATAAAGGAGAACTTCCCCAGTCTGGCAAAGGAAATAAACTTCCAGGAAATCCAGGAAGCTCAGAGAGCCCCAAAGAAGTTGGACCTAAGGAGGAACACACCAAGGCACATCATAATTACATTAGCCAAGATTAAAATGAAGGAGAGAATCCTAGAAGCAGTAAGAGATAAGGGGACAGTCACCTACAAAGGACTTCCCATCAGACTGTCAGCTGATTTCTCAAAAGAGACCTTACAGGCAAGAAGGGGCTGGAAAGAAGTATTCCAAGTCAAGAAAGGCAAGGACTTACATCCAAGATTGCTCTATCCAGCAAAGCTTTCATTTAGAATGGAAGGACAGATAAAGTGCTTCTCAGATCAAATTCAAGAAGTTCATCATTACTAAGCCCTTATTATATGAAATGTCAAAGGGACTTATCTAAGAAAAAGAAGATAAAAATATGAACAGTAAAAAGACAGCAAACTCACAATTATTAACGACCACACCTAAAACAAAAGCAAACTAAGAGGACAGCTAGATCAGGAGTGGAACCATAGAAATGAAGATCACATGGAGGGTTAGCAACAGGGGAGTGGGAGGAGGAGAAGAGGGGAGAAGGTACAGAGAATAAGTAGCATAGATGGTAGGTAGTAAATAGACAGGGGGGAGGGCAAGAATAGTATGGGAAATATAGAAGCTAAAGAACTTATGACACATGGGCATGAACTAAAGGGGGGAATGATGAGGGAGGGGGTATGCAGGGTGGAGGGGAATGAAGGGGGGAATAGAACAACTGTAATGGCATAATCAATAAAATATATTTAAAAAGAAGTAAGAACAATATGACATAGAAAATAGAGGAGACAATTTATTTCAATTTGAAGACTTTGGGAAAATTTCCTGGGGATATAACAAAGACTTTGTTTTGATAGAATTTATGGAGTTAACCAAGTGCAGAAGAAGATTGGTAAGTTTTTGTAGGTCATGGTGGAACCATGAGCGAAGTTATAAAGTCATGAACCAGCAGAGTCTGTGTGAAGAAAGAAGTTGGTTATTGCTAGAGTCTCATTTGAAAGTTAGGGCTTAAAGCTGACTGACATTAGGATATAAAAGACCCTATATTCAGAGATAAGGGAACTGGGGAGGAAGGAGATTTTGTAGATAAAATGTTAATAAAAACAATTACTACAAAGAATCTCTTTTTCTTTGTAGTATACATTGAACCAACATTAAAATTAAAGATTTCATATAAAAATCAGATCTTTGGCTTCTCAGTGCCTTTAAGGCAGCACCAAATTCTTCATCTCTTCATGACAGTAATGCCCTGGTGATGACAAGGCTTCTCTACTCAGGGTATGCATTCTCCATTGTGCCACTGTGGCCTTCCCTCACAGAAATCTTCACATGCACTTACATCCATCTGTCTTTATTTTTATCTGGCCCAAGTAGGGGCTTTGACTTTGACTTTGTTAGCTCTACTCTTGACATCGGTTGTTTAAATGAGACAGTAATATTAAAGTATTTTAACCTGTGGCATGACATGTTTAACTGAGAGAAGATAAAGGCAGGATTTGCAAAAAGGTTGGAATGAGGAAGAAACACATATAAACATTTAAAGGCTTGTGATCATCAATATGAGGCTTAAACTAGAACCTGCTCATGTTGAGCAAATCTCAGTCAGTAGTTGAATGTGAGGGAAAGAGAGGAGTCTAGGATGACAGTTTTTTAGTCTGGATGGTGAAGTTGATGATGAGACCCATGACTTAGATAGAAAAAAAGAGTAGATTTGAAAAAGAGAGGTAGATGTGTTCAATGTTGGATAAATTGAATTTGATCCAGGGGTATGCCAGGGGTCAGGTGAGCAGTGATATGTACAAATAAGACAGAAGCTCAGTGGAAAGGCCAATACTAAAAATATAGTTTGGGCAGTTAGTATTGTATAGGTGGTACTTGAATCCATGGAAATAAGTCTTGAAAATAAAGGAGAACAAGGGAGAAAACTGGAAAATGGGGAATGAGAAAAAGAAAGATCAAGAAGGATAAATGCTTAAAAATTAAGTAATGAAGAGTCAGAGGATTACAGATAAAATCATGGAAAATAGTCCTTTGCCATCTGAATCTATTGGTTGCTAAGTTCGGCCAGTAGGGATATGAATCCTAAGGGATAGCTATAGTCTCAGAGAGCCTAAGGGGGTAGAGAATTCTAGGCAGTGAATGGTTAGAGCTGAAATGCATTCATATAGAAATTATGGCAGATTTACCCAGATATGAGTAAATTGAAGGTGTCCAGGTCAGTGAGGTTAAACTGCTTTTGAAGCTTGACTCAGAATAGAAGAAAAATGACAGAGTGATGAAAGACCCAGAAGTGGGATTTATACTACATGGAAGAGACTTGAGCATACTACTCATATACCTCTGATTATATATTTACAGAGATATTTTGCATGTATTTCAAATATTGGAAAATCAGAGTAGTTCTAAAAACAGTAGAGGGTAACCCATTACCATTGTGGTTATTGCTATTTATCCCTTTTTTAAATTTTAAGAAATTACCTTTGATAACTCAGTCTCTCACCTATCACACACATTTCCCTTGCTGAGGTATCTTGACAGAGAGCTTTCTGCCTCTAGAGACGGCACATCCTGTTTTTATGCAGCTCTAACTTGCCTCTTCTTTTTATGTCCATTCAAAATCTTATTATTTCTACCTCTGGTTCTAGTTCTGGCTTAGAAGCTTCACAAAATAAGATTACACTACCTTTCATGAGAAAATTCTTCAGATGTTTGAAAAAATATCCTGCATGATTCTTCTTTCATTAAACTCTTTTCTAAGCTACATGTAAGTTTCTACACTTAGGTCCTATTTGAGATGTTTTCAGGTCATTCACTGAATTTCTCATTTCTTCTCTTGATTTACTATGGCTTGTCAGTATATTTAAATGATGATAAATTGTACATAATACCTTAACTTTTGTTTGTGTAGTGCAGAGTACACTTGGTCTGTTTCACTGAAGGGAGATTATACCTTTATTTAAACCCCTGATATTGGCTATTGTTAGTGAAGCTCACCTACCTCTAGCTCACTGGGAGACCTGTGGTCACAGATAACTTTCACATTAACTCATGTCAAGCATTTTTTCTTTGTTTATAAACTTATGCTACTTATTATTGAGCTTAAAATTTGTGTACATTTTGTTATCTTCATATTAGCCTAAGAATTGAGTTCCTCACTATCAAATTAAATCTTGATTTGGTCACATAATTTTTCTTCTGAAAGTATGATAAATATCCTTGCATGTTCATATCAAATACATAGGGTAAAAACAACAGAAAGGTAATAACATGGCCATGACTTTATGGAGTTTCAAAGGAGATTTATCCCACGGTTGACAGTTTTATTCAACATTAAAATTTTATTCAACATTACATATGATTACTAAGGGTCTTGTTAATTTGCCTAACAATATTTCTCAACTCATATTTCATCAACATCTTACTAACATTTGTAAACACTTTATTCAAGTGTCAAACTAGTAAAATTATTAAAGGAAGGCATAAGGATTATACAATGGGCTCATTTTGGGTAAATTTGGTTTCATAGAATTCTGTGATTATTTTCAAGTAACAGTAAATTATTATATTTATATAGTACTTCACTTTTCCAAGTGATTTGTCTTACAGTTTTACAGAGTGGAAACACTGTATAAAGTTTATAGACATTGAGTCTAGCAAATGGATTAAAACATCTGGCTTTAGTATACATTAGCTCTGTGTCCAAGGTAAATGTGTAATCTTTTAGTATATAAAAGGGGTATTAATAGACATTTCACAAGGTTAGTATTAAATTAGAATGAGATTTGATATAAAGCATCTAGTCCAGGGCTAATCCAGTGCATATACAACACATTCAATCTCTTACTTTCAACACCAAGTTACTCAAAATAAGTGCATTGCATAGTCAGTCTAATGTTATGTTTATTTTAAAGATGAAGAAAATAATTTAGACAAAATTGGGCATGTGTAGGGTAGTATACCATAGCCCAGAGAAAAACAGTTTAGATAGTTTTACTAATTTGTTCAATAAGTACTAATGCTTTCTATATGTCTGGCACAGTTACACATGAGATGCATGCATAGACATCTTGGAAGCGTTGTGAATATGTACTGAGCTTAGCCCCAGAAGCTAGATAATTTTGAACACCAATTGGCTACAAATTGATAGTGTTTTGATAACTCACCGGTTGACTTACAGATAGTTTATGAGTGTTCACAATGAATCTCCTAAAGTTTTTTGTAGGTATAGTCTATAATAAAATATCTTTTGATCAGTTCCAAAAATAATATGTTGGGGCAAAAAATGTAACCCATTAAAATGCCTGAAGATTAGCTTTAATGAATTATTAAACATGATTTATTATTGACATGTGAAGCATATTTAATTAGATGCTATTGAGTTATTCATGGGGCTGAAATAATCTATTCTTTTATGGAGTAAAATATTTTCTTTCTGATTAAAATATTTTTTGTTAAGTTGATTATCCATTTTTATTGCTAGATAGCCTTAAATTGGTCATAAATACAGAATTTGTGGAATTAGCATTAATGATGTTCGAACATAATTTGAAATGATGACATTATAACTTTTTCCATAAGAACAAATTATTTTAAATCCTACCACCTGAGAGACAGGCAAATATTGCACAAGTAAAAGCAACTATCAATATACATAACTTAGTAGCTATATTTAATAGCACTGACTTAAAAGAGCAAATAAAAATACAGTTTAAACATGAAAAATCTGTTTTGTTTTTGCTAAATTGATCAAAACATACAGTGTTTTCCCCTTGAGAGAATTTTTACTCATTTGAAATAGGGTTTAAAAGCAAATACTAATGCAGAACTTTGCACTATGAGAGGAAATATGCTGAGTGCTTTATATACTGATGTCATGTACATCTTTCAGGTACATTTTAAAAATAATAACTGCTGAAGTAGGACTTCTGGCTCTGCAGATATGCAGAGTGAATAAATAGGTTGGTGATCCTCTACACACACACACACACACTGAAAAGTGTAATACTAGACAGAATTCTGAAAAAACAAATCCGAACTCTGGGAATCTGATCAAAGCCAGAAAAGAAACTGAGAATCACTAATTCTTGAAAAACTGCTACAGCTTCAGGGAAGAAAAAAGATGGGAGTCCTTAGCTTTTTTGCTTAAAGCTCTTCTATTCCTTACCTACTCCAGCCCTGAGTGGAGGACTGTTAATTCAGCAGCTTGGGGCCTGCTGCATAAATTTAATGAACTCTGCTGCCAGCAGGTGTGGATTCAATTTGTGTAGAGTAACAACACAAAACTTTGCAGGTAGAAGTGGTGAACATAGTAAGAAACAAATGGAGGAAAACAACATTTTTATAGCTTGGGACTGTGCTCCTGGTTGCAGTGACTGGTGGCTGAGATAGAACTTTATCAGATTTTGGAAATAAGAGAGACACAGAATGGTTAGATAAATTCTATGCATCTCTGACTGCAAAGGAAACTGCACAATAGAGTCACGTGAAAAGTGAATACAAAAGGATATTTGGGAACTGGCTGATTTTTTAATGCCCTCACCGACCAACACACAGACTGATCACCAGAAAGAGGAAGTTCAAGATTTTTAGCACAATGTATCCCCAAATCATTGGTTAAACATTAAGCTATGGAAACACAGGGCTTACTCTTAAGAAACAAGGCTTACAATTAAAAAAATTAAAAACTCTGCAGAATACTATAGGAAAAAAGAAACTGAAAATCTTTTTATTCTAGCTCTACAGATTTATTACCTATATGACTAAAATGCAGATAATTAAGACTACTGTCCTGGAGAAGTGGAGAAGAAATTATGAGTTAATACAGCAGTTAAAGTAATTAGAACAATGTCTGACATATAGTAATGTTTCTGTTATTTTGGTTGGCAAAAGCAAACAAAAGCAAGACTTTGTGAGAATAGTTTTCATTTCAGTTTAAAAGAAAAAATACAAAAAGCAAATTTGCAAAATACAAAGTTCCTAGATTTAACTTATTAGTTTTAGGGCTTGGGTATTTTGCTACTCTTCATTTAATTCATTCATTCAATAATGATGTCTGATACCGATGACTTGTTGGAAGTAGAATGGTGTCCAATAAGAGAATTATGAAAACAATGCTACTGATTCAGATGATTCAAACATATTATAATCATTTCTTATGAAGGAGGATCTCACTTTTAGTCATGTGGCAAGACAGTTTAAAGGTAAGGGGTGTACTTTCTGTAAATACGTACTATCATACTTACATATTCAAGCAGGTCACTAAACCCAGTAGTTAAGCATTAACCTAAGAGTTATGCTTATACATGCCCTCAAATTATTCTAAAGTCAAGGTAGCTAATTAATAAAGATGCCTACCAGAGTCACTGTATCTTATTTGGACTTGCTGTTAATTATTTCTTTCCAATAATTCAAGTGTTACTTCAGAGAGCACTGAGATATCAGGAACTTCTAACTTGAGAACTTGCAGAATAACACCAGAGAATAATCCATTGTGATTTCTAGGAGGAGTGATATGCATACTTCCTTCTGACTTTTCTTCACTCAACACATGAATAATTTATACATTTTAGATTTGGCTTATGAAGGTTATCTATAAGGAATGGTCAGAACTGAGAATGCACTTTCTGTTTATAATAGTAACTCATAATATCTTTGTTTCTGTACAGTTCTCCCTCGACCTTTAGACTCGTATAGTTACTGGACTACTTGACATTTCCAAATAGATGCTTCATAGATATATCAAACACTATTTCCAAGAAGAAACTCTGGATTTCATCCAACAAATCTGATTGTCTCCTGGGATTTTCTCATTTCAGTAATTGTTAACAGCATCACCGAGAAACCCAAGCTAAAAATTTTAGTGTCTTTCTCATCTAACAGGCAAATCAATCTGCACTTTCTTTTGTTTCTTCCTTCCAAATATGCCTCATGCTTATTCATTTTTCTTTATCTACTCTATGGCTATTTAAGTTGAAACTACTTTAATCACATCTTCTATTTTTCCTCCTAACCAGTCTTATCTTAAGTCTTAACATCATTTAAATCATTTTTAAAACACAGTAATCGGAGTAATCCTTTTAGATTATATATTGAACAGTGTTATTCTTCTTAAAAAGGGAAAAACCCTTCAACACGCTACAATTGCGTAATGCCACCCAATTACAAATACAAGTTCCTTATCACGGTCTATCCAATAGTGTATAATCTGGCCTCTGCCTTTCTTTCTACATTTTCTTCCACATATGTGCCGACCACTTTGGCCTTCTTCCAGGTTATTCTCTTTGTAAGTTTCTTTCTTACATCAGTATGATGACTGAGTTTTGTTTCTGTCCGAAATAAACTTTATCCCATGGATCTCAGGTTAACTTTAAAGACCTTTCCCAAACCATGGTGAGTTGTTTAATCATTCTTTTTTAAAATATTTTATTTATTCTTTTTAAGATGGGAAAAGAGGGAGAAATAGTGTGAGAAACATCAATCTGTGGTTGCCTCTCGTATGCCCCCTACTGGGGACCTGGCCTGAAACCCAGGTATGTGCCCTGACTGGGTATTGAGCTAGCAATCCCTTGCATCACAGGCAGGCACTCAATTCACTGAGCCACACCAGCCAGGGCTAATCACTCTTTATTAGTTTATATTATTATACCCTTAACTCTCATTTAAGTACCTTGTTTTAAATATGAATATTATACATTTTTCTATATTGACACTACTGTAACTAGTTGCAACATTACTGCTCTTAAGAGAAGCATTTAAAAATTATATTTTACACCTATTTCTTCACAATTTCTAGAGACTATACCATTCACACAAGCAGAGCAAACCCACACAATAAATATATACATTACTGAGCAGTATATATTCTTAATGCATAAATATACACATATAATTTGATTAAATAATGTTTAAGTATTTTCTTGTTGATACTAGATGTAGGCCTAGGCATTGAGTAATGTGGCAAAGTATCCTCCTGACCCTGTATCTGCTGTACCCCCAAACCCAGTGGCCCACACTGATCAACTCAACACACTTGTTAGCTAGCTTTTCCAAACTCCAGAAATTAACTGCCACTCAACCCCACTGGAAGAATATTATAGGAAAAAGACACAATGTTTCTGGAAATTCTGAATTTATGAAGAAATTGAATTTTTAAAGAATTGGGTAGAAATAGAAATAAAAAATTAATATATCTAATTTTCCTTTATGGATCTAGTCATTTTGTTAGTTTCAAAGTATAAAGATTATATTCATTATCCTGAATTACTCATGAAATTAAAATAGTGGGCATATTAAATTTAGAAGGATAATTTGGTTAGATTCTAATTTCAAATTTAATATTGGGTTTACTTTTAGATGTGTTTAACTGTTACAAATGACAATACAAGCTGCTGAGCTTAATAAATTGATTATCTTACAGTTTTTATTTGAAGCAGTTAACAACTGAGAAAATAAGAAACCATCAATATTATAATAAACTAAAGAATGCCATCAAGTTGAGTGTATATGGTATTCCCCATGTCGTCAAACAAAGATAGAAATACACAATTTCAGAAAAAAAAACAAAGTTAAAAAGAACATATATACAGTTTATCCATGGTTTCCAGCCAGAAGAATCAGGAATGAAATATGGAGCTATACAGTGAACATGGAGTAGGAGGTAGGTGTCTTCAGATAGTGAGAGCACCTCTGGAGGCAGGAAAGTAAGAGCCCAACAGGGAGATCTGGGTGGAGGCAGTTGGTTGTAGACATAAAAGGTGATGGGGAAGGCCATGCAGTTTTACTGAATAAAAATCATAAGCTCAGAACTGAGTTTAAAGGTGAGTTATATTAATGTTTGCAACAAATCTCTGCATTGTTATTTTCCTTAATTTAACCAGTAGAGACAAAAAGCCCAGCACGTGTATTTGCCCAAGAATGTATAGTTAGACACTGGCCTGTTCTGAATTGACAGAGATATGCATTGGTAGGATTGCAGACTGGTATAACCACTATGGAAAACAGTATGGAATTTCCTAAGAAAACTAAAAATGAATATGCCTTTTGACCCAGCAATTCCACTGTGAGGAGTATACCCTAAGAACCCTGAAACACCAATCCAAAAGAACCTGTGCACACCAATGTTCATAGCAGCACAATTTACAATAGCTAAGAGTAGGAAGCAACCTAGGTGCCCATCAGTAAATGAATGGATCAAAAACCTATGATACATTTACATAATGGAATTCTATGCAGCAGGAAGAAAGAAGGAGCTCATACCCTTTGCAACAGCATGGATAGAACTGGAAAGCATTGTGCTGAATGAAATAAGCCAGGTGGTGAAAGATACATACCATATGATCTCACCTTCAACAGGAAGCTAAACAACAAAACAAACAAGCAAGCAAAATATGACCAAAGACACTGAAATACAGAACAGGCTGACAGGAACCAGAGGAGAGAGGGAAGAGAATTTCAGGGGAAAAGGGGAAGGATTCACAGGAACAAGTATAAAGGACACATGGAGAACAACTAAGGCAGGGGACGGAGAATGGGAGGGAGGTGGGGAGCACTGGGGGGTGGTGGGCTGGGATGGAAGTATAAGACAGAAAACTGTACTTGGACAATAATTAAATAAATAAATAAAGAAATTAAGTCAGACAGAAAAATAAAATAAAATAAAACCAAGCCCTTTCTATCAGCTAAGCTAATAATAGGGCTGTTTTCAGAAGTGAGGGCCAAGAAACCAAGCTATATGAAACCAAGAGGTAGAGAGGTATCCATTCCTTCTGTATTGTTTTTTGTAGCAGGCACACTTGTAGGTTTTGTGTTTATGCCAATAAATAATACAGGCAAGGTCTTATCTTCAAGGATTATCCAGTCCAGTAGGGGAGACAGACAATGAGAAACAAAGATATAAATATATGACATAAAATATACATAGATGGCTTTATTTTATCTACTTTATTCCTTAAAGCTTTTTGCTGACACCCAGAGTCTGTGTATGTCTCCTTCAGATATGGCATTCCAGTTAAATCGTGGCTAATAAATGTACAATTGGAAGATGGAAGAAATCAGATTTCTACTAGATTCATGCAAATAAATACATTGCCATGAAAATAATAATACTCTTTAAACATTTTCAAATTCTGGATGGATCAGCTAGGGAGAAAAATATAAATGCTTCAATATTGCTTCAATTCACCAAATTGCTCTATGAAAACAAACAAGTTTTCTAAAAATCATCAATATTTTAAACAATGTCACAAGAATAATAATTATCTTCAGTTCATTAGCTCCACAATAAATTATTGTTTATCTTGATTATCTGCCAGCCCCAGTCATTCTCTAGAACCCCATAAATTCCCATCTATTTCAAAGCAAGATTTGAAAATTTGTTCTCAAAAAGTCATATTTTAAAATAAGTCAGAAAATGTAACATTTTTGCAAGTGACTCAGAGTAAAACAATTGAAACTGGAAAAGACACCGGCCTTTGGGCTGCCTGTCACTACCAAACCCAATAAGCAATGACAGGAATTTAATTTTTATGGATGCTTTATTCAGATGGCTGCCAATCTGAGAAGATGGTGGGTTCATACCCTAACAGACCATCTTGTCTTCTCTTTCTAGGCCAGACTTATTATATCAGGGGACTAAACAAGGTGTGGTGAGGGCTTTGAGATTCAGGAGCTGCAACATTCCTTTCCTGGGCAGTTAGCTGTTCCCAGGGGTGGGTGGTTGTAGTTAGCTGTTCCCAGGGGTGGGTGGTTATCTGTCTCTCCCTTGAACACAAAGGCCCAGAGGTCTCCAGTTGTCCCTAGGCAGTAATCTTCTGTCAGTGCTGCAGGGGGTTCACTGTTTTCCCAGGAGCCAGGATGGGCCTTATCTGTAGTTTCTGAAACAAAAGGTTTAACATACACATTGCTTGCTAGACCTTTTTTTTAAAAGATGGTATTTATTTATCTTTTAGAAGGGAAGGGAAGGAGAGAAGGGGAGAAATATCAATGTTTGGTTGCCTCTCATGGGTCCCCTGCTGGGAACTGGCCTGCAACCCAGGCATGTGCCCTGACTGGGAATCAAGCCACAATCGTCTGGATCACAGGCCCGCGCTCAATCCACTGAGCTACACTAGCCAGGGCTACTTGCTAGACTTATAACTATTTACCTTAGGCTAAAATATGCCAAGTCTTGAGTCCTCTATCACAATGACTGTTTCTAAATAACCAAATATATAATTTGGTTATATATATATATTATATAACCAAATTATATGTTTGGTTATATAACTAAATCATATATATATATATATATATATATATATATATATATAGTATATATATATAGTATATAACCAATTATATAATTTGGTTATATATATATTATATATTATTATATATATTAATATATATATTAAAGGAGATAGATATAGACTTGATAACAATGTAATTGTCAAAGAAATTTCCTTTTTTTATAACACCATATTAAGATAATGCTCAAAATTAGAAATGAAAGTACATCATACTAAGAAATCAATTAATTTGTTTTACACTGTCAGTTGTACCTAAGGTTTCTGTTGGGAAATAATAATTGGTTTTGGAAAATCAAAGGGTGTTTTGGCTTTTTTTATTTGTACATAAAATAGTACTTTGCTTTACTATCTATTTTGTGTCCCTTTCTTTTCTTCCTTATTCTCTTTTGCCATTTCCATTCCCCTTGTTGAAAATACCTTCTCCAAACTATCCTTCCTTCCTGTAACATGTAAATGACATACCTTTATTTTTTCTTGCCTTTTTTGACTTCCTCAATTCTTCTCTTTTTGCTTCCATTCTCTACATAATTCCTCAACTTTTACAGACCATCTACAATTTACATGATCTTTCTTCAATTTACACAACCCTTTGAAACTTTCTTAGTCCCTCTTAATTAGCCCTTTTAACTCATCTGGACATAACCAACTTGAGAATAACCCAGTTTCAGTTTTATTTTCTTCAAAATATATTGCAATGATTTACACCTTTTATTACAAAAAAACATATATTTTTCCAACTTAATTAGAATTTTCAATTTTAGTGACAACCAAAAATAATTATCATTATTTTGACTGACAAATTTATAGATACATTTCATTACTTTCAGGAGCAATTTTCCCCCCATTGGCAAATATGGGGGGTCCAAAATAATCCCAGAATAATCTTCTAGAGGGTGGGCATCTTGAAGTCTAGGCTTCCCTGGCTAACTGAGTGTTCTAGGAACCTATCTGCAGCAGTGTACCAGCTGGAATTGTTGTGAGAGGCTGCATTCAGCTTCAGTACATTTTTTTACCCTTCAATGTGTTTGCCCTATTTCATGATCTGTGATTTACCAGCACACTTGCTTGCACTGTGCTGAGTGTTCAGCAGTTCTTTACCCAAAATGGCCTGACCCCTGTGCCCCACTGTTGGGAACCACCCTGCCCGGTTTCAGGAGTTGTAACTGCCCCCCATGGCTAAGACTGAATGAGCAACCTCTGGAATGAGAGCCACAAGGAGACAAAGCTTGTCTCTGCTTCATCCTCCTGTCCCCAAAGCTTGGTCCATTAGTCAGTGATGGGTACAACCTCTCAGAGGGGGGCACCTGAGCTAGACACAATCACTTGGGAGGCCATCCTGGAAGGACTCAGGGGGCTGCAACAAAGAGGAAGTGATGGACCCTCGCCCCCTAGCTATTCTGACATAGCCCAAGTCCCCATGTCCTCTGGGAAAAGCACTTCCTGGCTCTAATCCACTTAAGCCTGAAAACTTATGATGGGGGAGGCTGTGCAGACCCTTGCCCAGCTAGAGTGGGTTCTGGGGTGATCGGACATAAAAAATAATTTCTTAAAGTCCTGTGAAGCCTGCTTTGCTAAGAGTGTTTTCATTCATATGATAAGGGTCCAAGCAGGACATGAGTATGTCTCCCAAAGTTTTTGCAACTCTCTTACCTGATAGACACTGACTCAGACTAAGCCCTCATATTTCTTTGAAATGTTATCTACTGGTTGACCCTTACTGCCTGTATTCCTGTCCATTACAACCCAATAATAGCCCCTGGAAGAAGGGGGTCCTGGCCTTTCTCCCCTGAGAAATTGGCCACCTCTCCTCCCCAAGCAGCCCATGTCTTGGTAGTGTTACTTTCATCCCTGGTGAACGGGGGGACTTGCTGGAAAAGTTGCCCCCACACCCCACCCTCCCTATTCACCTGATCTCACCCTGAGCAATCTTTTGTGTTTGTTTGTTTCCCTGGATGAAGAAAAGTAATCAAAGGGAAATGGTGAAACAGGTGAAACAAAGAAACAGCAGAATCACTAAAAGGCATCAAGGTCGACAAATTCAAAAACTGTTTTGAGCAGGGGAAGAAATGTCTTCATAGGTGTATTGCATCAAATGAAGAGTACTTTGAAGTTGACTGAAGTTTAAACATTTAAGAATAAGTACCCATTTTTAGTAAATATATTCTTTCCTTTTTGAGCTCCCTCTCTTATGCTCACATTTTGATTCTCCGTGATTACTGAATCTCTTTAATGTGCTAAAAAGTGAGCTGTTTCATTATCTAATGCCCTAGACAACTTTTAAGAAGCTGGAGAAGAAGTGGGAGTTATATGAGGCTTGATCTGGCTTTAGCTCCTTAGGGTTAATAATGCCATTTTTCCTTCATATTGAGGTGGAGCAGTCACTCCTGATGTTTCCGCGAGCTTTTGGGTGTGACTCTTTGTTCCCAGAACCACTACAGCTACCGGATCTCCAGGAAGATTCAGAGTATTTAAAAGACCCATTTTCTCATTTTTGCTCTCTCTGAGTTTTACTCTGTCAGAGGGGAATGAGATCTATCCCTGCTCTTTAAACTATCGATTTTAATCCTTTCTGAGTGGAATCCTCATGATGCAACAATATGAAAGCTTGCGCATTAGAGATCTTATCCCATTTACCAGACCATCAGCAAAACAATTCCAGTTAGTCTAGAATGTGACCTAATGGCCTCTCTGATGGAACAGAGAATGAGCCACTTCTTTCAAAACAGAAACAAAAACAAATTGTAAAGCAAAGGCAAAGTTCAAACAAGTACTCTCAAATCAAATCCTCTAAAAGGTGGGGCTGTGACTAGCCTTCGAATCCTATCTCACACTGTTACCACCAAGGACCCTGAGAGGCTCAAATGGCACAAAGGCCCAATGGCAGAAACTTTATCTCACGCCACCTGGTACGGTGAATTACCTTTACAAAGTCCAAACAGCACAGCTTAAATGCAGACCGAAGATTCTTGGTGTATACAAAGCAGCCAAGATCACAGCAAGTCCCCCAAAAGTAAGAAAGCAGCAAAGAATAACTTTAACCAAGACAGACAGACAGACAGAGAAGACAAACAGAAGAGAGCTTTCAAACAGAAAGACTATTGCTTTTAGAGGAACGGAGAAAAAAACTAACCGACAATTAAAAAGCAGTATATAACAAGAAAAACAAACCCTAACCAACCCAAAATCTAAAGAGCACTCCAACCAAACCCCGCACTGGGGAACTGGGGTTTTTTGTTTCCTCTTGTTCCTGGGTCAGGCTTACAGTTGAGGGGGTGCCTATTGATTCCTACAAAATTCCAAATGGTTCAAAGAACCTAAGTGGTGGGGCAGGGGCTCCTGGTTGTGCACACCAGGGATGTACCCAGATAGGACTCATCAGCCCACCAACAACTCGCTTCCTTTCACCAGCCAAACATTTAAAGGTGGCTAATGCCTTGAGACAGACAGCAGGAAGTCTCCAAGATAAGAACTCTTGGCAGCTGCTGGGAAATTCCTGCAATTTCTGCCGTGGGTTCAGCCTGCCACAAGCAGCTGGGGCCTGAGGTCTGGGACCTCCAGGCCTTACCAGGGTCTTCTTAGTTCCCTCTGAAGTCACTCAAAACTGTAACTGAATGAGGGTTTGGCTGCCTGCCTCTAAGAAAGCCAACACTTGAGAAGCAGGTGCTGATGTGAAGGAACGTGGTATATTTTCACCTGGAAGGTGGAGATCTCACATCTCAAAGGCCATCTCCACATCTCAGTGGAGGTAGAGATTTTTATAAGAAGGGAAAGGGGAACAGAACAAAGAGATCAAGGGAGAGGAGTTGAAAAGTTCTCTACATGCAGACAAGTACAGTCCATTTTGAAAAGGGAAGTGATGGTTAGGTGTGCATCATCCTGGTTTACTCAGCCTGGATTCCCATCATCCTGCTTCCATGGATTGTAGGTCAGCAAATCTCCTGCAGTTGGGATGCCTGAAGGTCAGAGCCTGTATGTTCTGAAACTAGTCTCTAGGATTCTTGCACAAAAATGCTATTCATCTATTAGCTCCATATTTGTCAGAGCACTTAGAGATATAATGTCGAAAGAATGGTGGGGTGGGTTACCATTTCCCACCATTACAATTTTCCACTGCCACACAACCAACCGGGTCACTCTGCCAGGGCTGAAACCTACATAATTTTATTAACAAATTTCACTCCAGTAAACTCATTTCCAAAAGAGAATTGAGTGAGGGAGGCAGACAAGTCTGAAGATAAGGTTAGAGACAATGAAAGTTGCTGGTTTATGTCAGTCTCCACGACTGTGGTAAGGAGTTTATGTTTTATTCATGTGACATGAATCTCCTGAATTTAGTGCACAGGAATGTCAGGAATTGACTTACATTGAGCACCACCTTTGCTGCTCTATGAAGAATGATACTAAACTAAAGTCAGAGCAGGCAAACCAGTTAGAAGGCGATGATGACTCAGGTGCAGGAGAGATGGTAGTGTCATGGAATAGGGTAGTAGGGGTGCATATAGAGAGGGGTAGTTTTGTGTGAAATGTATTTTGATGTCATAAACATAGTAATAACTATGGTTTTAATAGAAGTACAAAGAGAACATGTCATAGGCTCTTCCAGTATTCCCTTGGCCATGTTTGTGCTGGCTGTGATTTTATTTATTTTGTTTATTTTTTAAAGATTTTATTTATTTATCTTTAGAGGTGAAGGGAAGGAGAGAGGGAGAGAAACATCAATGTGTGGTTGCCTCTCGTGCGTCCCCTGCCAGGAACTGGCCTGCAACCCAGGCATGTGCCCTGACTGGGAATCGAACTGTGATCCTTTGGTTTGCAGGCCCACACTCAATCCACTGACCTACACCAGCTAGGGCTGGCTGTGATTTTAGATACATTATTCTCAGAAGTTGGAAGGATATAATAAAAGAATTCTGAAACTTCTGATAACTCTTTTCCAAGTTCCAATTTTCTCCATGAAAACACCCTTTGCTATATGGTCAATTTCCCTCATTATATAAATGATTACTCTTAGAGGCTTCTGCTTCACAGAAACAGTGGTCTCATTTTATCTCAGCGTAAGTTTCTCAAAACTTGAGTTTTTACAGTTTCTCTCTGTCTTTAAAATTATCTAGTTCATTTCTTGGAGAAATGAAATTTGCACACAGACATGGCCCTTGTCATTTTTCTTATTTTTGTTTTGTTTTCACTTTCTGTTGAGGAGTCCAATGTTCCCCTTTGTGTGGTTATTGCTAATGTTGTGGGAAGGGCTTTCCCATATGCTAAGTCTGGCACAAAGCATCTGGTTTGCATCATTTTACTTTAGCTTCATGATAACCTTGGTATATTTGTATTATGTTTTCTTATAAAGGAGAACAGTGAGGCTGCCCATTTAAATAGCACACTCAACCTCACACAGTAAGCAGTGCAGTCAGAATTGGAAACTTTCCCTATGATTTCCCTCTAACGGCAAAGCACAAGCTCTCTCTGCTGCAGAAACTGACAGATCTCAGACTAAATTCCTGGAGCAACCCCCGAAGGAATGCTTTTATTCTTCTAGCACTTTAAAGTTCCTTTCTGACATCCAGGCTAACTGTGCTGCTTATTTTGTAACCCAGTAAAATGTAGCAGCAGTTTTATTCCTGCCTTTGAATCGCAGATCCAAGAAACCAGCAGAAGCATGAACTCCTCAGTGCAAAGGAATTGTAATGATCTGACTTTGTCAATGGGTTGACACCAAATTCTTTTAGTCACAGAAGACTTTCTTTTTTTTGTTAGAAATAAAAAAAATAGTTGCAGAGGAGTGAATTTGAGGAGTAATAGGAGAACAATTTAACTTGGAAATTTTATTTTTTATAAAGGATTCATAATAAAATCATTGGGGTATTGATTTCTTATCCCTAGAGTCAGCTACCAAAAAATACACCTCCTTCAATTTTGGTTACTGCCATCACTTTCCTCTTTTTCCCCTGAGTCTGCTCTAAAATAATATTCAGAAGCTGCTGCAGATTATATTGCTCTGCACTTCTCCTTCTGAGAAAGGGTCAAGCATGAATCTTCTCATATTCTCGGGGATAAACTAATTAACAGAATATGGTTGTATTTTCCCTTATTGAAGGGGAAATGGTTATATTAACACCACCTATTTTTACCCTATATTTTGATTTTTCTATTTATATAAGCCTGTGACTCCTTACTGTAACTATAAAAAGAAATAACACACTTTGTATAATGTTTACAGTCTATGAAAATCATTCAGTTCAGTTAAATAGTGAGCCTTTGGTACGAGCTTCAGCTGGAGAGACTATTCTTGTTCCCTGTACCTTTTTCTCCCACATGTGTTCTCCTTTGGGGGGTGGGGGTTAATTGAGCATTTTGTATAATTCCCTTTTCTCTCCTTTTTTAGCATAACAACTTTTTAATAATTGCCCTAGAGTTTGCAATATGTACAAGAGTGGGCAAAATTAGGTTTACAGTTGTGAGTATGCAAAATAGTTTATTCTTATATATTTATTAATTCTTGTATTATTTATTTGTATTACAACTGTAAACTTTCTTTTGCCCATCCCTGTATTTACAACTTATTCAAGTGCACTTTCAAACAATACTATACTCAATCTAGGATTAGTGTCAGAACTTTTTAGTAACAAAAAAATATAATTCCTCCTTCATATTCTTTGTATCATTGTCATTTATTTCACTTAACCATGTATATGTATGCATAACTATACATAATCAAATACATTATTGCTATTATTATTTTGGACAAGCTTAACTGTTAGATCAATCAAGAATAAAAACATGAAAGTTTTACTTTACCTTTAATTATTCCTCTTCTGGTGCTCTTCCTTTCTTTGTGTAGAACTGCATTTCTGATCTACATCATTTTCTTTAGCTCTGAATAACTTCTTTGAATAATTCTTGTAAAACAGATCTACTGGCTACATATCACTTCAGTGTTTGCTTGTCTAGGAAAGTCTATATTTATCCTTCATATTTAAAGGATACTTTTTCAGGGTACAGAACTCTAGGTTGTTACATGTTTTTCTTGTAAGGCTTTAAACATTTCACTCCATTGTATTCTTGCTTGCATGTTTTCTGAGGAAGAGCTGATATAATTTTTATCTTTGTTCTCCATGTTTGTGTCTTTCTGCTTTCTTTTAGGATTTTTAATCTTTTATTTTCTGTAGTTTGAAAATGATATGCTTAGGTATAATTTAATTTGATTTAACTTAATTTATTATTATTATTATTATCATCATCATCATTATTATTATTACTTTTGCCTTCATCTGTTTATAGTTCTCAGAGTTTCCTGGATCTATTGTTTGGTGTCTTACATTAATCTTCGGGGAAATCAACTAAATTTGTTTCAAAAATTGCTTTTGTTCTTTTCTCTTTTTCTTCTTCTGGCATCCCCATTAGGCATAGTATACTTTTTACAGTTGTCCCACAATTTTTGGATATTGTGTATTTTTTTTATTCCTTTATTCTGTTTGCTTTTTATTTTTGGAGGTTTTCATTTAGATTTTGTAAAGCTCAGAAATTATTTCCTTAGCTGTATCCAGTCTAATAACCCTAAATAAGACATTCTTCATTTCTGTAACTATTTGAAACCTAACATTTCTTTTCGGTGGTTTCTTATTATTTCCATCTCTCTGTTTATGTGGCCCCAACTGTTTTTGATGCTGTCTGTGTTATCCATTAGAGCCCTAATTGTAGTTGTTTTAGATTTCCCATCTGACAATTTCAACACCCCTGTCATATCTAAATCTGCACGATATACTGTTTCAAATACACTATTGTAAGCAGGCCTTTAGTGGTGTGGTGGTGAGATGTAGGAGAGGTGGAGCATTCTGTAGCTCTATGACTAGGTCTGAGTCTTTCAATGGGATGGTCTCTCCAGGCTGTAAACTTCACTAGTGCTTCTTAGCCACCACCAACTCCCCCACACACCTTAGGTGAGACAGAATGGTTAGAATGAACTACAGTTGGATATTTTTCTTTTCCCACGTGGCAGGTAAAATAGCTCTAAAGTGGGATATTTTCCTTTCTCCATGTGGAACACTAGAGCCAGCTAGGCTGGGCATTTGCTTTCCCCTAGATCGGTCAGGCTCCGATTAAACACTTGCAGATTGGGTTCTAGTTAAATACAGCATCTGGCAGGAGTAATGCCTACGTGATAGGGTAGGGTTGGTAGGGTAGTAATAGGAGTGTAATAATTTACAGTTTTAATTTGAACATTTCACCTAAAATGCCATATGGTGTGCTTGAGTGTGATATTGTTATGTTACAGAATTACATAGCTATGGCTTTGTAATAAAAGATTTTGTGAAAAACTAACAAACAAACAAACTGGGGCATTATTTGAACCAGACCTCTGTCATTTCTCCTGAAGGCTGACATTTTTAAGAAGTGGATGCTGTGTTGTACTTCACAATGGTTCCTTTTCCCCACCTATGATAGTAAGCATGATGGGCTTTTCCTCCAAAATTCATCATGAGAACCTGTAACAAGTCTAGAACATAAAACCCACAAATGTGTGGGTCCCCCTCACCCCTTGGTCAATGAATTCCCTGGAATTTTTTCTTCCAGAGTGGTTTACACTGAGCCTCCTGCTATGGTTCTGGTTTCTCTACCCTGACACTCATTCTCCTGAAGTTTTTAACTTGTGGGTTTCTGATCTGCTAAATTAAAATTCTGTGTTCCCTGACTGGTCTCTCCAATTTCCCAGGCAGTGATTTGCCCTGTGTCCTCACTTCTCTTATGGGTGTAAGAAGATTTGTTGGTATTCCAGTTTGTTCAGACTTTAAGATGTTGTTTGGGTGGAGTAGTAACTTCCAAAATTTAGTTAAGTTTGGACCCATGACAAGCATTTCTAAGCTACACTCTTCTTATAAAATGTAAGTAAACCAGTGCTATAACTTGAAACAATTAAGATAACAAAAACCTGAAATTAAAAATTACCTTAACAATAAGGACATTTATTATATCATATGTAGAAGCCTAGTAAAAACTATAATTTCTGGGTAGCTTAGTTCAGGAGCTTTCAAGGTTGTCAAGCACTGAAGTTCTATCTCCTGCTTTACTACCTTCAATGGAGAGCCTTTGTCCTTACACCCTCAGGGTCAGGATTTTGTTGGAAATATCAGTCTGCAAGACGTGGCATTGTGAAGAAACCTGGCCAATGGTACAAGGGATCTCTCTGCATTATTTTATAGCCTCATGTGAACCTGCAATTCAAAATATACATTTTTAACTTGTTAGAATATAAGAAGTACAAGTAGTTTATTATTAGAGAGTAAGTGCTTATTGAAGAGTATTGAAAGATGTGAATAAAGAAGTTTGTAGGAAGGCCTAGTAAGACTTGAAGTCATGATTTTATCTTGTCAGTGATGTTATACCATTATATTAGTTTTCTATTGATTTTGCAATAAATTATTATAACCGTAATGGCCTAAAATAAAACATTTATTATCTTACAATTCTGAAGGTCAGAAGCCTGAGAAAGGTTTCACTGAGCAAAAATTAGATGTCCGCAGGGTTGTGTTTTTGAGTGTTTTTTTTTATAATTGTATGGAAAAATCTGTCTTTGCTTTTTCCAATTTCTAGAGGCTTCCTGCATTCCTTGGCAAGTAATTTTTCCTCTATTTTCAAAGCCAAGATTGTAGCATCTTCAGGTGTGTCTAACTCTGACTGTTCTCCCTTTTTCTTTTACTTACAAGTACTAAGATTATCTCATTGCAAGATTGTTAATTTACACCTGAAAAAAAACTATTGTCATAGAAACTAGCCTATTCAGATTTTCTAGGAATCAGCACATGGGCATCTCTTGTAGGTGCGTTATTCCTAGATATCTACTGCACTTGACTTCCAAGACAGCTAAAATAACTGAAGGTTGAAATTGGGTATATTTAGCATGAGGCATTTAAGTGAAACATGTCTTGTAGTGTGTGTAGTTCTATAATTTGCCTATTCCCCCAAATCTCCCAAATCCTGGCCTAAGATTGAACTCAAATTATATATATATATATAATGATGTAACTATTTTTGCTTTCGGTTGATGTGGCAGCTAATAGATATCTTTTTTAATGACTCCTTTGGACCTCACATTTAGCTGTGTAGTTTTTTTGCTGCTTCAACATGGGAATTGTTTCAAAGGTTCAAAAAATATAAGATGTCCACATTAATATGTTTAATATTCTCCCTGCTCTTTTTCAAACTAGGAAGATCCGACCTCAGAGGTCTGTCTCTTATGAGACAGATTCTTAATTCTCATTGGTTTCTTTACTCTGAAGATTCAGTCAGAAAAATGTATGCCAATTCCATCAGTTTGATCTGATCTATCTTGTTTGTGGTAGGTATTAATAACAAAATTGAAAACGTTCTTGGGTAGCACAAAATTTACCATACCACCGTCCAAAGTAAAAGACATTTGGTGTGACTTTTACTTTACTTTTGTTTTTATATAGACAACAATAATCTTGCTGAAAGTTTTCATATACAGACTGTCATTTTTGCTCTCTTTTTAAAATCTCTATAAGTGAAATATCCATATTTCAGACACGACTAAATACTTTTTAAAAGATTTTTACAAGTACCTTATATAAGCAGATGTATAATTTAGAAATATCACTTAAAATTGTGTTTCAATTAGAGTTGACATTAAATATTGTATTAGGTTCAGTTGCGTAGCATAGAGGTTAGACATTTATATAATTTATGAAGTGATTCCCAACAAGTTTAGTACACACCTGGCACCATACATAGCTATGGCAATATTATTGACTATATTCCCTATGCTGTACTTCACATTCCATGACTATTTAACTACAGGATGAAAGATGTGTGATTCATGGAGTAGAAGTGACTTGTATTAATCATAGTTGTGTTTTCCTAGTATTTTACTATTTTTGTCAGATTAGTACCCATATAAAATTGCTCTTGGCTATTGCTTAACAAAACGAATATTAGTTAAAGTAGCTTAAGCATGCATTATATTTAGTCAGTGTGTTGCATTAAATCTTTGCTTAGCACAAGGAATTTCCACAGAGATTATTTTTTTTACCTGATCAGAAAATGTGAAACTCCACCAAACTAGATTATCTCCATGGCCTATCCAACTATACTGTCATTTATGCAATTTTTATAAAGTTAACAGTAAATTGTAAATGCAATTAGTGTCATTACTTGCGGTGAAATAGCAAAAAGAGGTAGAAATATGAAATACAAAGCAGGTGAAAATACTGTTTAAAGCAGCAATCAATGAAATTATCATTCATAATCTCAGAATATGCTAGGTTTCTAGACAAGAGATTCATAAAGCAGAGCTTCTAAAATGTTGGCTACAATTTCTGTAGTACTTAAAAGGAATACTGATGTCTACTTGCTGACATTGTTTTAAATTTTCCATTTAGAAGCCAAACAGAAATCATTACTTAACCACCCATTGCTACTTTGTAACTATTTGACATGATTTATCCCTGGAGGTCAAAGAACTCTGAAGTAATACCTTACCATAAATTTAATACTTCTCTAGTATTTTTGTAATAATATTTTTTTAATGTAAAGTGCAATATAAATGGCAGACACAAAATGAAAATTCACTTCTTTGTTTTCAGGTCCCAAATGTCTACACCAATATTTATATTATTTTTTGCAAAGAGCAAGAATTAGGTTCACACTAGATTGTGAAATATTTCTGTAGTTACAGGAGGGTGTATTTTGTAACAAAGTTACTAACTAGAGCTTATTTAAAGAAGAATACAATACATAGTGAAGGGAAACCAGAAACTACCACATCTAGAACTGCTGAAAGAATTAGAGAAGAAAGGGAGGAATAAAATGTGGACAGAAAGATGATAGCTGCTGTTAGACATGTAAGTGATTATTGTGTCTAGATCCTGATGCTCTAATATTTGGAATTAACAGAGAAACATGTTCCAATCCAACATCAAGACTTAGAAAGTGAGAAATATCAAGCAAATGTCTATGTTGCCTCGTTAGGTGTGAGCTCCTCATTTTTGAAGGGTTCAAGTAAAAGCTGGATCACCATTTTGCCAATATGTTGTTAGAAGAATTGTTTGCATTGGCACAAATTAGAGAAATATAATCATGTTTATTTTTTATTTTTTAATCATTTTATTGTTATTCTATTATAGTTGTCTCAATTTCCCTCCCTTGCTTTCCTCTGTCCACCCTAACCCCACTCCCACAGTCAATTCCCACACTGTTGTCAATTGCCACACTGTTGTCTATGTCCCACACTTATACACATTCTTTGACTAGTGCTTTCCCTTCTTTCCACCACTGCTGCCACCCTCCTCCCTTATGGTCACTTGCAGACTGCTCTATGTTTCCATGCCTGTGGTTCTCTTTTGCTCATTAGTTTTTTTTTGTTGTTGTTGTTCATTATATTCCACTTATAGGTGAGATCATATGATATTTGTCTTTCATTGAGTAGCTTATTTCACTTAGCATAATATTCTCCAGTTCCATCCATGCTGTCGTGAAGGGTAGGAGTTTCTTTTTTCTTTCTGCTGTGTAATATTCTATTGTGTACTGGAAATGTACTACAATTTTTCAATCCATTCATTTACTGATGGGCATTTGGGCTGTTTCCAGCACTTGGCTATTGTAAATAGTGCCACTATGAACACAGAGGTGCATAAGTTCTTTTGAGTTGGTGACTCAGGGTTCTTAGGGTATATTCCCAACATTGGAATTGCCAGGTCAAAAGGCAGTTCCACATTTAGTTTTTTTGAGGAAATTCCATACCGTTTTCTACAGTGGCTTTACCAGTCTGCTTTCCCACCAACAATGCAACATTAGGATTTAGAAAAATAGGGTTCCCATTTCTCTGAATCCTAATGATGGTCATTCTGACAGGTGGGAGGTAGAATCTCAGTGTGGTTTTAATTTGCATCTCTTGGACGGTTAGTGAGATTGAGCATCTTTTCACATGCCTATGGGCCATTTGTATCTGTTCAGTTCCTTTGCCCATTTATTAATTGGATTGTTTGTTTTCCTGTGGTGTTGAGTTGTATAAATTTCTTACATAACTTGGATATCAGACCCTTGTCCAGTGTGTTGTTGGCAAATATGTTCTCCCATACAGTCAGTTCCCTTTTCATTCTGCTGATGATTTTTTTAGCTGTGCAGAAAATTTCTAGTTTGCTGTAGTTCCATTTGTTACTTTTTTCCTTTATTTGTTTTGCCCTAGGAAACATATTAGCAAAGCAATCTTAGATTCAATACAATTCTTATTAAAACATCAATGGCATATTTCACAGATATAGAAAAAAATATTTTAAAAATTTACATGGGACCAAAATAGACCTTGAATAGCTTCAGGAATCTTAAGAAAGAACAAAGTAGGAGGGATTTCAATACTTTATATCAAGTTATACTATAAGATCACTGTAATCAAAACAGCATAGTACTGGCATAAGAACAGGCACATAGATCAGTGAAACAGAATAGAAAACCCACAGATAAACCCAAGTCTCTATGGTCAATTAATATCTGACAAAGGGGGCATAAGCATATAATGGAATAAAGATAGCTTCTTCAGTAAATGGTGTTGGGAGATCTGGACTGTTACATGCAAAAGAAACTGAAACTAGACTACCAGTTTGTACCATACACCAGAATAGATTCAAAATGGATAAAATGCTTAAATATAAGTCATGACACCATAAAAGTCCTAGAGGAAAACATAGGCAGGGAAATCTCAGATATTCCGTGTAGCAATATTTTTGATCCTGTTCCTTTTTATGTTCTTAATTACTCTGTATATCAAAGGGAGATGGTAAGGTATGCAACTGCCTAGTGAAGAATATAATAGCCTGATACCCTATGATGGAAGCTAATTCACATTCACAATATTCTCATTCTTCAACATTCAGAGTTGAAATCAGGGAGAACCCAAGACAGGCCCTAATTGATCATGGCATGTTATCCTCTGTTTGTATGCAAATAACTCAAGTATATATTCTAGGCTATAAACACAACTCTGCATTTTGATCTTTCTTTGATATGCATGAATCTTCCTATACATCTCAATTTTCCATGTCTTCCTCCTCTATAAACAGCATATTCATTATTTAAGGATCTTATATAGTCTTGTGTTTTAAATGTATTTTGGTAACGTGTACCTGATTCCTAACAATGGCAGAAACAGTTTAGTTACAATTTTTATCTGGGAGAATGTTCTAAATTTGGTCCATAGGCCCTATCCTTCAGAGGTTCTTTGTGATAGTTTTTCCTGGGCCTTGAATTCTAGTGAAATATTCAGACTGGTGGTTCTCTCTTCAATGTGGGGAAACTACCATGAAGTTATTAAATTTTGGATTGTTTTATGAATTCAAGGAAGGACATAGTGATAATATATGTCATTATTTTTATGGGATGCTGCATGACTTACCTGTGAAGTCAGAATAACAGAATTTTGATAGAAGTGTCAACTGAGGACTACCTAGAACAGAGAAAACTAAAATTGGATATTTGTCTCAAAAGTTTTAAAATACAACAAATTATCTAAGTTAAAGTAGTGAAACATTTCAATGAATAAGAAATATTCTAGATAATTTTTTAGAGTTTTCTTTAAGTGTAAAGATACATCATACAGCCCTGGCTGGTGTAGCTCAGTGGATTGAGTGGGAGCCTGCAAACCAGACAATCGCGGTTCAATTCCCAGTCAGGGCACATGCCTGGGTTGCAGGCCAGTTCCCAGCAGGCGACTCATGAGAGGCAACCAAACATTGATATTTCTCTCCTTCTCTCCTTCCCTTCCCCTCTAAAGATAAAGAAATAAAATCTTTAAAAAAAGATACATCATACACATATATGCACACATGCATATATTAATATTACTAAAATATTACACATATTAATGTTAATTACTAAATACTAATTATTAAATAAAAATACTAAACTTATGCTTGTACTAAATTCCAGTTATAACTTTCAAGTTAATTGGTCATTTTAGTCAAAATATAGGAATTTCTACATTCTTTTTGTATCTCTTTAAAAAATTTTTTTTTGAATTATCCAGTTTGGTGAGGGGCAGGGAGGGTTAATAATCCTCTTCTTTCAATGTTAAATACTATTATTTTTTCTCACCAATTTTCTGTAATGAATGCCTCTTGTATAAAGCTATTTAAAAATACATCAAATTCTCATTTCATTGCTGAGACTCATTCATAGTTTGGGACATATGGATGTTTTTCCAACTAACTTAAAGACATTTATATCATGCAATATTTACTTTCTAAAGCATGCTTTCTGTTTTTCCAGGGAAATAAAGCAGTGGAGATTTTTCTCTTTATTTGTTTTTCTTTTTTCTTGTCTCATTCTGTATCATTTGAGGACCTTAAATTCAATCTTTGGGTATTCCACAGTGGTGGTAATGGTAGAGGTGTGGCTCTCTAGCTGTTATCACTGAGGTGTTACTATTTAATCATTATGATAAAATTGTATTTGATGTCATATCAATTACACAAGCAGAGCCTGGATGATTATTACATGCTGAGTATGTAGTGATAACTGTTAATCTTGATAGTGAACTGAACCACATGGCCTCCAAGATTTCTGCAATATCTAGAATTATCCAATTGGGTCTTACTTGGTCGGCATAAAAATCTGAGGCATAGAAATGTCCATACCAACTCTAATCACAAGCAGAGTATCAAAACTCAGATATCAATGTAAAGCCCTGCACTCCAAAAAAACCTCCAAACACAATCTTTTTTTTTTTTTCAGAATCGTGTCAACTATCCAAGCCCAATACTACCACGGAGGATAATATTTGAGGAGTTCCTAAGTTTAAGGCCAGTAATTGATCTCAAGTATCCAAATCTTTCCCTTTTAAAATCAAAGAAAAGTAAACTAACTAATGACTGTGGAAATTTTCTGAGAAAATGGGCAGTGGAAAAATCCCAAAACCCCAATAAACATTTTGCTGTTTATTGCCACAATCTCCCATGAGATTGCAGCAAACTTATTTTTTCTTTCCTATATCTTAAAAAATTTCATATCTGAGCATGGACTCCACCATTTCTTCAGAAGCATAAACTGGAAAGTAAAACAATTAAACAAAAATACACACACATATGCACAAATCTTTAGGAATGGAATGTATACCTGCAGCTGCTGAAGAAAACAAAGTTATTGTTGAGTGTGTGCTAAAGTGGAGGAAAAGCACCTCTAGAACAAGGGGAATATTTACTGGTATCACTGAAAAATTAGATATTCACTTTTTTCTCTCTCCATAAAATAAGAAATATAAATTTAACCTAATATGGTAGCTGAGCTAATCTTCTTCTTTTTTTTATTGCACATATTCGATTTTGTTTTTCTCATTAGATTGCACACAGGCCAAAATTTCAATGCCAAAACTATTAAATAATCCCATTAGTAGGATACATAAGGATTACAGTGAAAACCTATTTTATTTTGGAACTGTGGTATAGAATTATATATTTCACAATATTGAAATTTAAAAATTTTACACAAAAATATTCATCATGGATGAAGTAATGAGAAGCAAAGCATGTCTTTTAAATAAGATCTACAAAGTAATGGTATTGGTAACGTTAGGCCTAAGGACAGGAAAACAGAGCAGACTGGAAGGTCTGGAATTGGGATATTCACTGATGTTTCTTCCACGAGGCATACAATTTTCATTTTATAATTTGCTACTTCAATTTCATCCTTTCCCAACTCATTTATTGTGCCATAGTATATTGCCAAAAAAGGGAGATTATCACATATGACTCAATCTAGAAGAAGTCTTAAAGACAAAATAAGGTCAAAGAAACAGCTGAATTTAGGGAGCATATCCTCTGGATTTACACTATAAACTTTATTTGAATAACTGAAAAGCATTTTTTAGTTTAATGAATTGAATACAATTGGTTTATGTATTAAATCACTGTGTGTCATTCAACTAGAAGTTCAACTTATTACTGCACCTGATTCCAGTTAAATTTTTTATGAGACAGACAACTGGGGAAATTTGAAGCTGATTCCACAAGAGTGGAAGCCAAAACACCTCCAGAGATTATTTTATGCAATATCATGTCATCCTGTACAATTGAAAATACTATATGGACAATAAAAGTATTTTAATCTAAAAAATAATAAACTAGAAAAAATAAAGGTGATATTTACTGGCATTTTTTTTGTTGTATAAACATACTCAGATATAATAAATCTAAAGACAAAAGAGAAACAGCTTAGGCATATTATATATACTCTCACATGAAATCTGTTAGTGTCTGGAAGTTTTCAAGCATTGCATTTTGATATTTAATGTCTCTAGAAGTAAGTGTTGTTATTTCATTTATTTAGAAAAAGAACTGATAAAAATCACACAAATGAGCATAATAGAAACATTATTAATATCAAATATCAATACCCATAGACTACAAAGCAAATCACTATTCTTTCTCTTTTGTTTCTCCTTTGTTTTATTCTATTGAGAACTTATTTCTGGTCTGATAATCCTGGCATGACCAAAACGATTGCTGAAAGTATATGGTTAACCAGTGGCTTAGTGATGCAAAATTCGTTTCACTCTTTTCTAAACTTTATATGTAGAAAGTTTTTCTTTCCCACCTCCACGAATCCCATGAAATAAAATAAAATCAGCCTATTACAGGAAAGAAAATGTTTCAAATATATCTTAGCATAAAATTTGTTCAAAGTACTGTGGACCTAGTCATTGCTAAATCTTACTTTTGCAATTTAATTTGTTCTCTCATGCTCAAAATACGGTGTGAATTTGCTGAGAAAAAATGGTGAAACCTTTTTGCCAAGAGCTAATGCATGTGAGTTTCACCTACTACTGAGGAACATCTATCTACTAAACACACCCCTTTGTTTAGCTTATAGTCATTTTTAAGGGCAGAATATAGTAGTTGATTAAGAACTGATTTTTGGAGATCACAGTGAGGTAGGTGGAAGCAGAGTCCACTTCCCCCAGAGCATGGGCAAAACACCTAGGCGATCTTCTGAGGAACAGGGCAAACAGCCAACGGTGTTTCAGAATATATGAAGATTGAAGACCAAAAACTATAGAGGACACTGAATAACCAGACGGTAAGGAGAGCAATTAAAGACAATAAGGTCCCTGGGACCACTGCAAGGACCAGGGTGACTGCAGCCCCAGGCCTGGTACCAGTGGGGTCTGCCACAGGATTCTTGGGAGAGAGCCAGTCTGGGCTGTGTGAAAGGCCAGGTGCTTGTCTGAACCAAGGGGCTTGAATAGGAGGAATTTTTCAAAAAGAAAAGGAGAAAAAAGAGGCAGTCCATGGCTTTTGGGTGCATTCTCTGCAGCATCTGCCCGCCTCCTCCACCCCTTCCCCCTGCAGTCCCAGGTTGGTGCACACCCAATCCATGGCCAGGCAGGGCCCACCCTTGCCCATTGCAGAAGTACCAGGGATAGTGTGCACCTGATCCATGGCCCAGTGGAGGCCCAGCTGCGCCCATGCCCAAAGCACCAGGGACTGTGTGCACCTGGTCGGAGGTTCTCAGCTGCCTGTCTGCACTCACACCAGAGACATTAGGGAAGGAGTGCCTCCCACCTGGGTCCTGTGCCCAGAGCCCTGCAGGGCCAAGTAGTTCTCTAGGAGGAAGGTGGAAAAGCCCTGCAGAGGGGAACTGAGAGTCCCTAGCATCTAGGACAGCAAAGATCAAGAAAGTGGTGTGTGAGTAGCCCCTAAATGGTGCACCTCAAGGATAGAGCAATTGGTGGACTAAAGGCCTAGGCTGGGAGAAGAAAGGCACTGAGGAACTGTGCTGGAGGCTGGACAACAGCTAAGAGTGAAGCTCAGGAAGGGAGAAAAGTTAAACCAATCCCTCCTCAGCATGAGGCATCCAGGAAGACCATAAGAACTGGCCCAAATGGTTTAAAGCCAGGAGAAGGGTTTTTTGTTTGTTTTGTTTTTTAATTCCTTCTTCTTTTTGGTCCTTCTTTATTTTTTAAATTCCTTCTTCCTCCCTTTTCTGTTTTATTCATTCTTCCTCCCTTCATTTATTTTCTCTTTTATTCCTCCTTTCTTCCTTCTCCTTTTTTAAATTCCTTCTTCCTTTCCTTCTCTTCCACTCTTTTTTCTTTTCCCTTTCTTAATTTATTCCTTTCATCATTCTTTCCTTCCTTTTCTTTTTTATTTCTTCTCCCTTCCTTCCTTCCCATTTTCCCCTTCTTTTCCCGCAATAGAGATAATAATACCTGGAGCAGAGAAAAGACCAGAGTTAGACCAAAACAAGAGTCATCCCAACAAGGGACAGTGAGACAAATTTCACTTTGCTACTCCAGAGAACTTGCAAAGAGAGAGCAGTGAACATCAGTACACCTGCTGGAAAAGGAAACCCACCAATAAAGGAACCACCAAAAGATAACAATGGAAGAAGGTGAAGGAGGGAGGGGAAGCCACACTAACCTCAATCCAGGACCAATCTGAAAATACAACTAAAAAGTGGAGAAACTACCCACAACAAACAACTGAACAAAAGCAAAAGAGAAACTTCAAGACCTGGTACACACAGAAGAATCAGCTTAAACACAACCTGTCCACACCTGGGCAACAGAATATAAGATGTGGTGGATGGAGTAATCCTCAGTTAACCAGCTGGAGGAAAGGAACCAGCAAAGAAAGACCCAACAACAATCAAAACCCAAAGACATGCAGAAAGCCAACATAAATGGCAGGCCAAGACCAGCGAGCTCAGGAGATTAGAGAAATTGCACCACTGAATCTCACAGGTATTCTACCACAGAAGTTCACACCATAAACCCAGAACAGATCAATTTAAGAAGCTGAGGCTAACAAGAAGAGTCTCACAAACAATCGGAAGACAAAGAAACAATCCCCCAATGAAAAGAAAGGATGAAGCCTCAGAAAGAATGCTAAATGAAATAGGGGCAACCGAACTATCAGATATGGAGTTCAAAGCAATGGTTATCCAGAAGCTCCATGAGCTCACAGCGAATTGCCAAAAACTACTGGGAAAATACAATGAACTCACTGCGAACTACATCAACATAAAAAAGGAAATAGAAACTATCAACGAGGGCCAATATGAAATGAAGAATACAATTTCTGAACTGCTGAACACAGAGAAGGACTCAAAAGCAGGCTAGATGAAGTAGAGAATTGGGTCAGTGAGCTGGAGGACAAGGTAGAAATGAACACCCAGAAAGAGTAATAAAAGGAGGACAGATGTAGAAAAAATGAAGAGGGGTTAAGGGAAATGCAGGGCAACATAATAATGCAATGAAACATAACAATATTCATATAATAGGGATACCAGAAGGAGAAGAAGAAGATCAAGGGAGGGAAAACCTGTTTGAAAAAGTAATGATGGAGAACTTCCCCAATCTGATGAGAGAAAAACTCACACAAGCCCAGGAAACACAGAGTCCCAATCAAGAAGAACCCAAAGAGGCCCACTTCAACACATATTATCATTAAAATGGCAAAATTCCAAGACAAAGAGAGAATCTTAAAGGCAGCAAAGGAAAAACAGGAAATAACACACAAGGGAGCCTCGAGAAGGCTAGCAGCGAACTTCTCAGGGGAAACGCTTCAAGCCAGAAGAGAATAGCAAGAAATATTTTAAGTAATGAAAACCAGAGGTCTACAACCAAGGCTACTTTACCAAGAAAGTCTTTCAATCAAGATTGAAGGCCAAATATGGAGCTTTCCAGATGAAAGAAGTCTAAAAGAATACACCCCTCCAAACCAGCTCTGCAAGAGATGTTCAAGGATCTGCTTTAAGAAAGGAATGAAAAAAGAGAAACAGTATGAAAAAAATGACAATGAATAAGTACCTATTAATGTTAACCTTAAACATAAATGAATTAAATGCTCCAGTAAAAAGACCTAGCACAGCTGAATGGATAAGAAAGCATGACCCACACATATGCTACCTATAGGATACCCATCTCAGGACAGAAGACCTAAACAGACTGAAAGTGAAGGGCTAGAAACAAATTTTCCAAGCAAATGGACAAGAAAAAAAGAGCCGGGGTAGTAATATTCATATCAAACAAAACAGACTTCAAAAATGGGCCAAAAATAGAGATCCAGAAGGTCACTTCATAATACTCATGGGAAGAATCCACCAAGAAGACATAAACATTGTAAATATATATGCATGCCACACAGGAGCACCTAAATACATAAAGAAAATTTTGGAGGACTTCAAAAAAGATATTGTCAGCAACACAATTATAGTAGGGGATTTTTAATACTCCACTGTCAAAATTGGAGAAATCTTCCAAACAAAATATCAACAAAAATATTGTAGCATTCAATAATGCCCTAGATGAAATAGACTGAACTGACAAATACAGAGCCTTTCATCCCAAAGAAGCCAAATAAACATTATTTTCAAATGCACATGGAACATTTTCAAAGCTAGACCACATGATAGGACACAAAACAAGCCTCAACAAATTCAAAAAATTAAAATTATCACCAAACTTTTTCTCCAACCACAAGGGACTGAAACTAGAAACCAGCCCCAAGGGGAAAAAAAACCCAAACACTCAAAATCATGGAGATTTAATAGCATGCTATTGAACAATGAATGGGTCAAGAATGAGATTAAGGAATAAATCAAAAGTTTCTAGAAACAAATGAAAATGAATGCACAATGGCCCAAAACTTACGGGACACAACAAAGGTACTCCTGAGAAAAAAGTTCATAGTGATACAAGCCTACCTAAAAAAGATAGAAACATTTCAAAACAACGACCTAACTCTATGCCTACAAGAACTTGAGGAGCAACAACAATGACAACCCAGACAGTACAAGTAGAAGGAGGGAGATAACCGAGATGAGAGTGGAATTAAATGACATAGAGCCAAAAAGCACAATTCTAAGGATTAATGAATCCAGGAGCTGTTTCTTTGAAAAGATAAATGAAATAGCCAAGTCTTTAAGCAGGCTCATCAAGTAAAAAATAGACAGGACCCAAATAAACAATCAGAAATAAGAGAGGAGAGATTAATAATCATCCTCTGATTAATTATATAAAACAATACCACAAATATAAAGGATTATAAGACATTACTATAACGAACTATATGCCAAGAAATTTGGAAACCTAGGTGAAATGAACAAATTTCTAGGAAAATATAATTTTCCAAAACTGAATGAAGAAGAAGAAGAAGAAAGGTGAAAAGACCAATAAAAGCAGACAAAATTGAAGCAGCAATAAAAAAAAACTCCCAACAGCCCTGGCTGGTGTAGATTGGTGGATTGAGTGCAGGCCTGTGAAACAAAGGATCATAGTTTAATTCCCAGTAAGGGCACATGCCTGGGTTGCAGGCCAGTTCCTGGCAGGGGACGCACGAGAGGCAACCATACATTGATATTTCTCTCTTGATATTTCTCTCCCTTTCTCCTTCCCTTCCCCTCTAAAGAGAAAAAAAATATTTTTTAAAAAACCTCCCAACACACAAAAGCCCTGGACTGGATGGTTTCATAGGAGAATTCTACACAGCATTTAAGGCAGAGCTAACTTCACAGACTATTCCAAAAAATCCCAAATGATGGAAGACTCCCAAACTCTTTTTATGAAGCCAGCATCATCCTAAACACAAAAGCAGATAAAAATATGACAAAGAAAGAAAACTTCAGGCCAATATCACTGATGAGCATAGACACTAAAATCCTCAACAAAATATTGGCAGACAGCATCCAACAATACAATGAAGAGATCATACACAATTACCAAGTGGGATTCATCCCAGAGATGCAAGGATGGTTCAACATCCGCAAATCAGTAAATGTAATACACCACATAAACAAAGCAAAGACAAAAATCACATGCTCATATAAATAGATACAGAAAAAGCATTTGATAAGGTACAGCATGCATTTATGAAAAAAACACTCAGCAAAGTGGGAATAGAGGGAGCATCCTTCAACACAATAAAGGCCGTATATGAGAGACCTACAGCCATCATCATACTACCTGGGCAAAAACTAAAAGCTTTCCCACTAAGATGAGGAACAAGACAAGGTTGTCCACTTCCACCACTTCTATTCAACATAGTGTTGAAAGATTTAGCTGCAGCAGTAGCAGAGGAAAAGGAAATAAAAGGAATTCAAATTGGAAAGGAGGAAACAAAACTGTCATTGTTGCAGATGACATGGTAGTGCACATAGAAAATCATATTGACTCCACCAAAACAAAACAGCAGCATACAGATTCAATATCCATAAATTAAAGGCAGTTTTGTATACCAAAAATGAAATATCAGAAAGAGAAATCAGGAAAAAATCCCATTTGATATAGCAACATGAAAGATAAAGTACCTAGGAATAAACTTATCCAAGGAGGTAGAAAATCCATACTCAGAAATCTACACAACACTGAGGAAAGAAATCAAAGAAGACAAAAAAAATGGAAATATATGTTGTGTTCATGGACTGGAAGAATTAACATCAACAAAATGTCCATACTACCCAAAGCAATTTACAGATTCAATGAAATCCCTATTAAAATACCTAAGGCATATTTCTCAGATATAGAACAAACACTTCAAAAATTGATGTAGAACCATAAATGACCCTGAATAGCTGCTGCAATTTGAAAAGGAAGAACAAAGTAGGAGGGAACATAGTACCTGATACCAAACTCTATTACAAGGCCACCGTAATCAAAACAGCCTGGTACTGGTATAAGAACAGACACATAAATCAATGGAAGAGAACAGAAAGCCCAGAAATAAATGCAAGTCTCTAAAGTCAATTTTTGACAAAGGGGGTAATAGCATAAAGTGAAGTGAAAATCACCTCTTCAACAAATGGTGTTGGGAGAACTGGACAGCTACATGAAAAAAATGAAACTCGAGCACCAACTTACACCATACACCAAAATTAATTCAAGGTGGATAAAAGACTTAAATATAAGCTGGGAAACCATTAAAGCCCTAGAGGAGAACATTGGCCGGAAAATCTCAGATATTTCACGCAGCAATATTTTCACTGATATGTCCCCTAGAGTAAAGGAAATAAAGGAAAGAATAAATACATGGGATCTCATCAAATTAAAAAGCTTTTGCAGGGCTAAAGAAAACAGCATTAAAATGAAAAGAGAACCAACTGTATGGGAAAACATATTTGCCAATGATGCCTCAGACAAGGATTAAATCTCCAAAATATATAAAGAACTCACATGACTCCACTCTAAGAAACAGCCCAATTAAAAAAATAGGCAAAGGACTTGAACAGACGCTTCTCCAGTTAGAACATGCAGAAGGTCCAGAGACACATGAAAAGATGCTCAGTATTGCTGGCTATCAGAGGGATGTAAATTAACACCATCATGGGATATCACCTCATGCTGGTGAGGATGACCATTGTAAACAAAGCAACAAACAAGTGTTGGAGAGGTTGTGGAGAAAAGGGAACTCTAGTGCACTGTTGATGGGATTGCAGACTGGTGCAACCACTATGGAAAACAGCATGGAATTTCCTTAGGAAACTAAAAATAGATCTGCCTTTTGACCCATCAATTCCACTGCTGGGATCCTAAGAACCCTGAAACACCAATTCAAAAGGACCTATGCACCCCAATGTTCATAGAAGCACAATTTACAACAGCCAAGTGCTGGAAGCAACCTAGTAATCAGTAAATGATCAAGTAAACTATCAGTAAATGATTAAGCAATCAGTAAATGAATGAATCAAAAAGCTATGGTACATTTACACAATGAAATTCTATGCCGCAGAAAAAAAAAGGAGCTCCTATCCTTTGCAATAGCATGGATGGAACTGGAGAGCATTATGCTAAGTGAAATAAGCCATGAGGTAAAAGAAAAATACCGTATGATCTCACCTTTTATGGGCATCTAATAAACAAAACAAACAAGTAAGCAAAATATAACCAAAGACACTGAAATTGAGAACAGGTTGTCAGTGACCAGAGGGGAGAGGAGAGGAAATTTCAGGGGGAAAGTGTGAACGGTTTGCAGGAACAAGTATAAAGGACAAATAGACGCTAACAAGGGGGTGGGTGGAAATGGGAGGGAGGCAAGGAGGGATGGGGGTTGAGCTGGGATGGTGGGAGAAGGCAGAAAACTGTACTTAAACAATTAATATAAAAATAAAAATAAATGAAAATGCAATACAACATAGTTAATGGCCAAGTAACTATATTGTATTTTTAAGTCCCATATACAGAAGACTATGTATATGGCTGAAATAAACTAAGTGCAAAGAAAAGTTTGATTCAGTGCTTTTAAAAGTAACCTAATTTTATAACTACTTACTGAATTATAAAGCTTTAAATCCAAATATTTTATCGATATATAAAAAAGAACCAATTTTGTATTAAAAATGACCTTTTACAGCAAGTCAAGTGTTTCTATTGATGACACCTAAACAATGGTTGTCATTCCTGACCTTGCTGACTAACGGAATCCAAGGAAACTCTGCAGTTTCTGAGGAAGCATGTCTGTCTTCTCAGGGCCAACTTATCTAACAAACACAGTAGACATGGTGACTCAATCTCACAGTAATTTTAGGGGATCATTAGAATATTTTAAGAAAATATTTTACAATGTAATTGATGTATTTGTTTTATGTCAATGTATTTTAAAATGTAATTGTAATATTTTTTATGGAAGAAGGAGCCCAAGAAGTCAAAAGTAATGTGTCCATGAATGTCATAATGTATCCCAGTTTACTTTGACCTATAAATGTAATGTAGTAGAGGATAGGGTGAAATTTATTTTGTTCAATGGTTTAATATTAGGCTCTTCAGATTCTGGTCATTCCAAAAATAAATTTCAGCCAATTTATTAACCATTCATTGAATGGACTCTAATTTACTTCAAGCTGAAGTGATAGCTAAAAAGTGAAATATGTTTCAACATGTTTCAACTGGAGGCTAAGTCCTGTTTATTGATGCATTCAAATAAAAATTGCCATTCCACAGAGCCCTGCTTCATCAGCCAGTTACTTATTTAAGACAGTGCTAAATTCTTCATCTTACTGCATCTTACTTCATCTTACTTCATCTTCACCTTAATTCCAGGTTGGATTATCTGTGATGACTTGACACTCCTGCAATGTATCACTCAAATATTTCATTTGAGTGTATCACCTGGTTTCTCCTCAATATTTTATGGCACAGAAAACTTATCAATGAAGACACGGCTACTACTACCAGGTGCCAAATATTTCCTGAGATGACTATATATACCTACATATAGATTTCTGCATGCTGGTTGTTGCCACTATGTTGTTGAGGGCAGAACATTGAACTGGGCATGATAAACCTCATTCTTGCCTCAGCTATCTCTTATAGCTTTGGTCTTAAACAAGATATGCTTCCTTTTTGTATCTCATGTGTTCAACAAAAAAGAAAAAGTAGTCCATTCCTCTGATCTTTTCTACCTCCAAATGTGAAGAATTCCATAAAACTATTCTGTGGTTTTCCAACATGTCTTTATATATGGTGTCTGCTCTCATTGCCTGGGATCTGGATCAATAAGCATGAGTTGTTAGGATTTTCTACTAACCATGATTCCCTGAAATTGTCCACAGACTTTTATAATAAACATCACTTCCAAGCTGTAGCATACTCGGCTTCATTCCAGGACTCTGTTATGATTGTTGCTTTATGTCACATTTCCACAGTTCATATCCATGGGAAGGTTAGAATTCTTATCATGAATAAGAATTGGAGTCTGAGTGAATTTGGCCTTAATCTCTGAAACTTCATTAAGGCCAACCTGTCTTTTTTGATTTATGTTCCTACCATTTGGTTTGCCAGGAAAAATAGAAGAATTTAGGGGGATGGCTTTTAACTTTCTAATGATAAGGAATAGTATTACCTATTTATAGCATTTCCTTGGTGTTTGTTTGTAATTCATTTCAGTTTCTTATCACATTAATATATAAGAGTGAGGTATCAACTAAAGTGGCCATAAGTTCTTATAATATGCAAATACAGAGATAGAAGAAAATTTAATTGGCAATTTCTGACCAATTAATTAAGCAGTATTTTTTGTACTGCTTTAATGTTAGCTATTTAAATATATATTAGATGTGGTTTTGTTTAAAAGTACAAAACATATATTGGTATATGATTACATCTATAATACAATAAATAGAGACATTATTGTTCTTTTCTTAAAAACTAAAAGGCTAGATCCAAGATAAAAGAGGAATGAGTAGAAGCTACACTAAGCTCCTCTTAAGACAATCTGGAACTACAAACAAATTGTAGAGAAACCATACAGAATAACCTACTGAACAATAACTAGAGAGAAGCCTCATAACCACAGACAAACAGAAGAAATCACTTCACCTTGACGGGACTAGTATGGGGTGCAGAAGAGTCACAAGAGGGCTGGCTATGATCCCACAGGTGGCAGCTGAAATGCCAGAGGGATATTTCAGCAGGCAGGGTGTTCCCTTCCAGAGAAGTATGGACTCTAAACCCCAAACTGTGCCTGCCAGCCCATAACACCAGCCAGAAAGGAACCCAGATAACATCCAGCTGTGAAAAGCAGCAGGGTTTCTGTCTGAAAGGAAGAGATGGTTGGAGATGCAGAGAGCCTCTTAAAGGGCTAATGCACAACAATGTGTTTGCATCCACTTACCCTGGGCTCTTGCAAAGGGAGGGCAGAGTAGAGTAGAGATGCTTGAGGAAATTCTGGGATTGATGTCTCTGGGGAGAGAACTGAAGGAATAGTGGCCAAGATCCCTGTGCTGCCTCACCCCCCATAGTGCAGGAGGCATCTCTCTCAGGCAGAGCACTCCTCTTTGAGCAAAAGCAATACTCCTGCTCACAGAGATTACTTTGCTGCCCCCTGTAATGCTTAAGTCCAGTTGCTGATGATAGCTTGAGTAGATTAACAACCAATTACTTAAATGACTGATTAGTTTAACAAATTAAGGTAGAATATACAAAGCAGCCAAAATGAGAAGACAAAGAAACAGACAGACCCCAAATGAAAAAAACAATTGAATTTTTCAGAAGAACTAGAGAAAATGGAGGCAAGCAGTTTATCAGACAGAGTTTAGAGTAATGATTATAAGAATACTCAACAACATGAAAAAAGGCATAGAAACACAAAAAAAGGACCAGTCAGAAATAAAGAATGCAACATCTGAAATACTGAAATATATAATACACTGGAAGGAGTAAATAGTAGGTTAGATGTAACAGAGGATAGATGCAATGTTTTGGAAGACAAGGTAGAAAAGAAACACCCAGGTGGAGCTATGAAAGTAAAAATGAATTAAAAAATGAGGAGACCTTAACAAACATTTTTGACAACATGAAGCATAATGACATCTGCATCATAGGAATAATAGAAGGAGAAGAGATCAGCCAAGGAACTGAGAACATATTTGAAGAACTAATGACTGAAAACTTCTGATGAAGGAAAAATTCATGCAAGTCCAGGATGTTCAGAGAGTCCCAAATAAGTTGGACCCAAAGAGGCCTACAAAGAGACATATCATAATTAAAATGACAAAGCTTGAAGACAAGGAAAGATTCCTAAAAGTCACAAAAGTAGGTTGTTACCTACAAGGGAGCACAAGGACCTACAACCAAGGCTACTTTACCCAGCAAGACTAACATTTAAAATCAAAAGAGAAGTAATGAGCTTCCCAGACAAGAGAAAGCTAAAGGAGTTTGTTAACATCAAACCAGTACTGCAACAAATGTTAAAGGGCTTGCTTCAAAATAAAGAAGAAGGAGAAGAGAAAGGAAAAAAGAAACCAAAGGAAAAAAGTTTAGCAATAAAGTGGCACTACATATACATCTTTCAATAATCACCTCAAATGTCAAAAGGCTTAAATGTTCCAACCACAAGAAATAGGATACCCGAATGGATTTAAAAAAAAAAAAAAAACATTTATATGCTGCCTCCCAGAGAAGTATCTCAGATCAAAAGTTGCACACATACTAAAAGTAAAGAATTGGAAAGAGATATTTCATGAAAATGTAAAAGAAAAATGGTAGTAGCAGTACTTATATCTAACAAAATCAGACTTTTTAAGAATTTTATTTATTTTAGTTGTTGTTCAAGTACAGTTTTCTATCTTATACTCCCATCCCAGCCCACGTTCCCACCCCCAATGCTCCCCACCTTCCTCCCATTTCCATCCCTCTTAGTTTTTGTCCATGTGTCCTTTATATTTGTTCCTGTAAACCATTCCCCCTTTCCACTGAAATTCCTTCCCCTCTCCCCTCTGGACACTGTCAGCCTGTTCTCTATTTCAGTGTCTTTGCTAATATTTTGCTTGCTTCTTTGTTTTGTTGTTTGGGTTCCTGTTAAAGGTGAGATTATATGGTATTTGTATTTTACCACCTGGCTTATTTCACTCAGCGTAACGCTTTCTGGTTCCATCTATGATGTTGCAAAGGGTAGGAGCTCCTTCTTTCTTTCTGCTGCATAGAATTCCATTGTTTAAATGTACCATAGGTTTTTGATCCATTCATTTACTGATGGGCACTTAGGTTGTTTCCAGCACCTGGCTACTGTAAATTGTGCTTCTGTGAACATTGGGGTGCATAGGATATTTTGGATCGGTGTTTCAGGATTCTTAGGGTATAATCCTAGCAGTGGAATTGCTGGGTCAAAAGGTGAATTCATTTTTAGGTTTGTGAGAAAATACCATACTGTTTTCCATAATGGTTGTACCAGTCTGCAATCCCACCAACGTGCACTAGGGTTCCCTTTTCTCCACAAGCTCTCCAACACTTGTTGTTTGTTTCTTTGTTTATGATGGCCATTCTGACTGGTGTAAAGTGGTATCTCATTGTGGTTTTAATTTGCATCTCTCTCATAGCTGGTGATATTGAGTGTATTTTCATGTGTCTCTGGATCCTCTGTATGTCCTCCTTGGAGTAGTGTCTGGAGGAGAACATTGGCAGGAAAATCTCAGATATTTCACACAGCAATGTTTTTACTAGTATGTCCCCTAGAGCAAGGGACATAAAGGAAAAATAAACAAATGTGATCTCATCAAAATAAAAAGCTTCTGAACAGCTAAAGAAAAACAGTATTAAAATAAAAAGAGAGCCAACTATATGGAAAAACATATTTGCAAATGGTACCTCAAACAAGGGTTTAATCTCTAAAATATACAAATAACTTACATAACTCCACTCTAAGAAGACAATCAACCCAATTAAAAAGTGGGAAAAAGACAAAATTAGGCTTTGAAACCAAGGCTATAATAAGAGACAAATAAGGACACTACATAATGATAAAGAGAACAAGCCAACAAGAGGATGTAACCCTAACATTTACATTCCCAATATAGGAGCACCTAAATATGTGAAGCAGATCTTGATGGACATAAAGGGAGAGAATGACAGAAGTACAGTTATAGTTGGGGATTTTTAACATCTCACTGACATCAGTGGATAGATCTTAAGGCAGAAAATCAACAAGGAGCCTTAACTGACACAGTAGATCAAATGGATTTAACTGATATCTTCAGAGCATATCGCTCCAAAGCAGCAGAATGTATATATATTTGTCAGGTGCACATAGAACATTTTCTAGAACAGACCACATGTTAGGACAGAAAACAAGTCTCAATTAATTTAAGAAGACTCAAATCATATCAAGAATTTTCTCTGACCACAATACTATGAAGTAGAATTTATCACAAGAAGAACAATGAAAAATGCGCAAAAACATGGAGGCTAAATAACATGTTATTAAACAATGAATGGGTCAACAATGAAATCAAGGAAGAAATCAAAAATACCTTGAAACAAATGAAAACGAGGACATAACCATCCAAAATCTGTGGGACATGGGGAAAGCAATCAAGAGGGAAATTCATAGCATTATACACCTATCTCAGAAAACAAGTAAAAGCTCAAATAAATGATCTAACTTGACACTTAAAGGAACTTGAATAAGAACAACAAAAAAAAGCCCGAGTGAGTAGGAGGAGGAATGATTAAAATTAGAGCATAAGTAACTGAAATAGAATCTAAAAAAATGATACAAAAGATTAATGAATCCAAGAGCTGGTTCTTTGACAAGAAAAAAAGATTGACAAGCCTTTAACTAGACTCATCAAGAAAAAAGAGAAAGTACCTACAAAAATAAAATCAGAAATGAAAGGAGAAATAACAATTGATAACAAATAAATACAAAGGGTTGTAAGAAAATATTATGAACAAGTATATACCAACAAACTAGACATCCTGGATAAAATGGATAAATTCCTAAAAAACAACCTTCCAAAAATATATCAGGAATATTCAGAAAAGAACAATAAATCACAAATTTTAAATAGGCAGATTATACCTAATGACACTAAAGCATTAATCCAAAAACTACCAATAAATAAAAGTCCTGCACTATATGACTTCATAGGTGAATTTTACCAAACATTCTACGGAGAAATAGCACCTCTCCTTCTGAAACTAACACATAGAATTCAACTGAGGAAAGGCTCCCTACTCATTTTATGAGACCAGCATGATCCTAATTCCAAAAACAGATAAAGACACAGCAAAGGAAGAAAATTATGGGCCAATATTCCTGATGAACATAAATGCTAAAATCCTCAACAAAATTTAGAAAACTGAATATAGCAGTGCATCTAAAAAATCATGCACCATGATGAAGTGGGATTTATTCCAGGAATGAAAGGTTGATGCAACATTTGCAAATCAATAAATATGATTCATTGAATAATCAAACTGAATGATACAAACCACATGATAATATCCATAATTTCTGAAACACTTTTGATACAATCCAGCATCCATTTCTGATATAAACTCTCTGCAAAGTGGGAAAAGAGGGAACATACATAAACACCGTAAATACCATATATGACAAACCCACTGCCAGCATTGTACTCAGGGGTCAAAAACTATAAACATTTCCCTCAAGATTAGGAGCAAAATGGGAGTGTCTGCTTTCACCTCTCTTATTCAAAATAGTAGTGGAAATCCTAGCCACAACAATCAGACCAGAAGAAGAAATAAAACTGTCATTATTTACAGATGATATGATTTTGTATATAGACAACCCTGAAGATTCCACCAAGAAACTACCAGAACTGATAAATGAATTCAGCAAAATAGCTGGATACAAAATTAATATTCAGAAATCAATTGCATATTTATATGCCAATTATGAACTAACAGAAAGGGAAATTAAGAAAACAATCCCAATCACTATCACTACATAAAGAATAAAATACCTAGGAATAAACCTAACCAATGATGGAAAAGACCTGTATCTGGAATATTGGAAGACACTGGAGAAGGAAATTGACAAAGATGTAACTGTATGCACATATCATGTTCATGGATAGAAAAAAAAATTAAATGTGAAGATTTCTTTTGTTGTTGTTGTTCAGGTACAGTTGTCTCCATTTTACTCCCACCACTCCCTGTCCATTCCCACCTCCCATCCTCAATCCTGTCCCCTTTGGCTTTGTCCATATGACCTTTATGCATGTTCCTGACAACCCTCCCTTCTTTCCCACATGATCCCCCTGCCACCTTCCCTTTGGTCACTGTCAGTTCTTTATTTCAATGTCTCTGGTTATATTTTGCTTGCTTGTTTGTTTTGTTGATAAGGTTCCACTTGTAGGTGAGATCATATGTCATTTTTATTTTACCACTTGATTTATTTCGCTTAGTATAATGCTAATTAACATCACTAAAATGTCCATACTTCCAAAATCAACCTATAGATTCAATGCAATTCCTGTCAAGATTCCAATGACATATTTCACAGAACTAGAACAGAACAAATATTTCAAAACTTTATATGGAACCAGAAAAGGCCCCACATAGCAGGCACAATCCTGAGAAAGAAGAACAGAGTTGGGAGAATCACACTATCTAATATCAAGCTATGCTATAAAGCCATAGTAATCAAAACAGCCTATTACTGGCCCAAAAAGAGACATATCGATCAAAGAAACAGAAAAGAGAGCCCCCAAATAAGCCCACATGTTTATAGTCATTAATATTCAACAGAGGAGGCAAGCACACGCAATGAACTAAAGATAGTTTATTCAATGAATGGTGTGGGGAAAATTGGACACATACATACATAAAAAAGAAAGTAGACTACTTTTTATGCCACACACAAGTATAAATTTAAAGTAGGTCAGAGACTTAAATGTTAGACCTGAAACCATGAAAATCCTACAAGAAATCATAGGCAGCAAGATCATGGATATTGCCCATAGAAAATTTTTATCAGGAGTATCTGCCCAGGCAACAGAAACAAGAGAAAAAAAGAATAAACAAATGGGACTATATTAAATTTTAAAAAAATTGCACAACGAAGGAAATCATTAACAAAATTAAAAGACAACCCATTGAATGGGAGAACATATTAGCTGGTAGGGATTGATATCCAACATTTATAAAGTACTTACAAAGCTCAACACCAAAAAAACAAGTAATCCAATTGAAAAATGGAAAAATCGACCTGGATAGACATTTCTCCAAAGAGGACATACAGATGGCCAACAGACATATGAGAAGATGCTCAACATCACTAATCATCAGGGAAATGCAAATTAAAACGACAATGTTGTACCTTCTCACACCTGTCAGAATGGCTATTATCAATAAATTAACAAACAAGTTCTGTTGAGGATGTGGAGAAAGGGGAACCCTTTTGCTCTGTTGGTGGGAATGCAGACTGGTGCAGCCACTATGGAAAGAAATATGGTAATACCTCAAATATTTTAAAAATAGATCTGTCTTTTGACACTTCAGGCAATGTATCTGAAAGGAACCCAAAACACTAATTCAAAATAACATGAACACCCTTATGTTCATTGCAGCATTATTTACAATCACCAACATATGAAAGCAGCCCAAATGTCCATCAATAGATTAATGGATGAAACAACTATAGAGCATTACACAATGGAATTCTCCCCAGCCATAAATTCTACCCTTTGCAACAGTAGAGATGAACCCGGAGAACACTATGCTAAGTGAAACAAGCCAGTCAGAGAAAGACAAGTACTATATGATTTCACTCAGGTGGAATCTAATGAACAAACTAACCTAACAAGCAAAACACAGACTTGTAAATGGAGAACAAATGACAGCTGGTGGGGGTGGAGAGGCTATAGGGTGGAGGGATAGAGCAAAAAAAAGAAAAAGGACTCATGGACATGAACAACTGTGTGGTGATTGCTGGAGGCAGGGGTGTATAAGGAGACTAAATGGTAATGGAAAAATACAATAAAGATTAAACTTAAAAATAAGTGTCTGAATTGTAAACAAAATACATTACATAAAATTATATATATATATTATATATATGCATTATATTTATTTATACCTTAATCCTTAATGTAATAGCTAAATCTTCAGGTACAATGATGAATAGAAAAAGTGGTTATAGGTTATCCTTATCTTACTCCCAACCTCAGGGAAGAACACTCAATACTTCATCATTAATTAGGTTGTTAGCAATCAATATTCTGCATGTCTTTTTGTTAGAATTGAAGTAATGGAGGTAGTTCCTTTATATTCCTATCTTTGTTGAGATTTTTGACCATAAGAGATTGTCTGATTTTATCAAATATTTTTTTACATTTAATAAGATAATTACATGATATTCTCATTGTTATATAATGTTTCGAATTTCTTTGATTGCCTTTTATTCCCAGTTTTCAGAACTAGCAGCATATATAAACTCTCCATATTATCATCTAAAGCCAATCTCTAAAATTGCCCTTTCTCATCTACTCAAGATCCTTTGTTGCAAAATTGCATCTAGGTACTGCCTACATTCATGTTCTCTAATTTTTGCCTTCCGTTTTTCAATACTTTCTTAAGAAAATACAAAAACACAAAGAGAATTTTGATGAATTGCACAATAAAAGCATGTGGTCCCACCATCTAGATTTTACAATTAGGTTTTTATTGTCTTGTTTTATTACATATCTATGCATTTCTATGTTAATGTCTCAATTCATTTTGTACTTGAGGCATTTTGAATTAAGTTACAAACATCAGCACACTTCATCAGTAACTACTTTAGCATGCATATCATCAGAGATTTTCCTTTTTATTCTCTGAAAAAGAAGATTTAAAATTGTTATTTCTTTTTTCTTAAGTGGGTGGAAAAATTCTCTGAAGTCATCAAAGTTCTGAGCTTTCTTTGTGGGAAGGTTTTTACTTACTGATTAAATATTTTCAAATAGACATAGGATTCTATTCATATTTTAATTCCCTTGATTGAGTTATATATATATATATATATGTATATATATATATATATATATATATATATATATATATATATAATTTTATTTTGAGATAAAGTGTAGATTCACAAGTGGCTAAAAGAAATTATAGCGATATCTTGTATAACCTTCCTTCAATTTCCTCAATGGCAATATCTTGTATAACTTGATATAAATTAACATTGATAGCATTCACTGATCTCATTCAAATTTCATTTGTTTTAGTTGCAGTCATTTGTATGTGTATGCATATTTAGTTCTATGCAATTATATCACATGTTTAGATTCTTGTGGCTATAACCACAGTGAAGGCAAAAAAATGATTCTGTTATCTTTTGTGCTACCCTTTTATGGAAACAGTAATCACCTTTCCTTCCCTCCTGGCTCTTGAAAAGCATAAATCTGTCATCTCTTTCTATACTTTTATTTCCAGAATGTTACATAAATCAAATCAATTGTGTAACACAATTGATGTGTTACAGATGTAACACAATTTGTTTAGCCACTCCCTCATTGAAAGATATTTAGGTTACTTCCAGTATGGGGCTATTATCAATAAAGCTGCTTAAATATTTGCTTACTGCTTTTTGTGTGAACATAAGCTCTAATTTGTATCATGATTTTACCCAATTAATGGGTCATTGCCAACAGTAAATAATAATTTTTTTTTAACTCACAACCTTTTGGTGTATGGGACTACACTTCAACCAATTGATCCACCTGGCAAGGGTAAATGACTTCTTTTATTTTTAAAAGGAAATGTGGAGGCAAATTTATCTGCTGTGAGTGAGGTGAAGAAGGTCTGAAATCATCACTGACAATTCTTTGTCTGTCCTCTTAAAAGTCTGCTTTAAAATCCCCATGTTTTTCCATTTATTGCTTATTCCTCTGTTCCTCTATCATATGGAAAATTATCTTGATGGAATGGCAGCTTCTAAGTATTCTACTAGGTGTTATAGAGCAGAAATACTCAAGGACCACCTTAAAATACTTTGAACATTCAATTTATTAAATCAATGTAAAATTCACTGTGAGAACCCAAACAAAGATTTGAAATTAGCTAACAAATTTAGAAAAGGTAAAGACAGGATGAAAGACACATTATTTGAGTCTCAGGTTACACATTGGTCATATCTCCTTTCCCTCTTTTGTGTCTCTCATTAAAATACCACAATCTTGGAGCTACCCATAATTTATCCATCCGGTTAACCACCCATATCCAAGTCTTGTGGGCTCCACATGCAAAATGAATCCTTTCTGTGAATATTTCTTATCATCTCTACTTCTACCACTCTGTCCCAACAAATTTTTCTTTCGAGGTTAGCACAGTATTAACTTATATCATGGGAATCAGTTTCTCCATAAACCTGCCAGAGTTATCTTTGAGCAATGAAACTCCTCAAAATCTCTTATTAGGTTCCAAGCACACTTGAGCCCTTTACAATCTGACCCCTTCTCCACCTCTTTATTGAGTCAACTGCTTGTCTGGTCATTTCTCGAACACTTCCAGTGTATTTTGGGAACAGTTCCTTTTCTCTTAATTGCATGGCTGGGAATCTTTCCCAGTTACAGGGATCCTTACCTCAAGTAAGTGTGTGCTGAAATATAATTTTCCTAGAGACCATTTTTCTGGCCACCTTATTAAAAATAATTACATTCATCTTCCTGACCTATTATTTTCTATATTCTTGTCTATAATTTTTGTTCCATGTAACTCAATTTCCTAAACATTCAGAAATATGTATATAAACATGGTATATATAAATGTTTTATATACAAATATACGTTAGACACATTTTTCCCATTTTTAAAACTTTGATGTTGTTCAAATACAGTTGTCTGCCTTTCCTCCCCAAGTCTCCCCCGCACCATATTCCACCCTGGTTTTGTCCATGTGTCCTTTGTAGTTGTTCCTGAAAACCCTTCCTCCTTTTCCCCCATTATCCCCTCCCATTTCTCCATTTCTCCCCTCTGGTTACCATCCATTCATTCTTAATTTCAGTGTCTCTGGGGTGTGTGTGTGTGTGTGTGTGTGTGTGTGTGTGTGTGTGTGTATACATCTTGCTTTTCTCCTGGCAATTTTGATTTAATCCTTTCCATAAACAATTGAATTCTTTTAAAACAGAAGCACCTAAATTAGTGACTTACACGTAACAAATACTGACTAAATGTGGGTAAAACACACGAATAAGTGTGGAAAACAAACATAAGATATTCTTGTCTGTCATAATTAAGTCTTCTCTTCCCTTTCTTCCAGATTATACCATAAATTTTATCTCCTTCATAAAGCGCATATTGTACCAAAATGCACATTAAGTTCTTTATGTTTCTGAAATTTTTCAAATGTGAAAACAGAGCTGAAAGGAAATGAGGAAAAGATTTATGCTGTGAAATAACACGCACATCACATAGTTTACAAATCTCTCCTCCATTGCTATTAGTTCTCTTGAATTGTTTGCAGTTTACAATGTTGTTTTTTTTTGTTCATTATCTTGATATATTGATTAAGATAATTCTGTGCATTAGGTAAGTAGGATTTTAATGAGAGATGAGTGAGCTACTCATTGATACATAATTAGTGGCAGAATTAGAATTTAAATTCCAAATCCTGTACTCATTCAAATATTCTACATTGTATTTTCAAAATATGCTAGCATGTAGTAAATATAATTTAGTTTGTAAATTTTAGTTCATTGATGAACTAAATTTTTAAAAATAATAACTATGGCTGGCCAGGTTAATTTAAACTCCTGTTTATAATTGAATAAAGGTGTTTATTGACACCTCTGCTCAATCCCATGATTTTTCATTAATATTTTAAAATAAATTTATTGGGGTGACATTTGTTAATACGATTATATAGGATTGAATTGTAAATTTTTATGATACATGATTTGTATTTTGCCTTGTGTGCCCAGCAAAGTCAAACCTTCTTCTGTAAGCATACATTTGACCCCCTGTAACCCTTTACTGCCCCTCCCGTCCTTCGCTCTGGTAACCACCATACTGTTGTCTGTGTCTATGAGTTTTTGTTCCTTTGTTCATCTGTTGCTCTGTTTTATATCCTATATATGAGTTAAATCATATGGTTCTTAACTTTTTCCTCTGATTTATTTCACTGGGCACGATATTCTCTAAGTTCATCCATGTTGCTGAAAGTGTAAAATTTCATCTTTTCTTATGGCTGAGTAGCATTCCATTGTGAATATGTAGCACATCTTCTCCGTCCAATCACCCGTCAAGGACTCTTAGCTGTTTCCATGTTTTAGCCACTGTGGATAATGCTGCAATAATTTTTGATTTTTCTAAGATTATTTGAAAATCAGTCCTGTTCACTTTGAAACTGTCCCAGCCACCCTAGTTGTTTCTAGTCCCTCTATGTACAAGGTGGCCAAGTGCTGCCTCTTTCATTGAACACATTATTGTGGTTTTTTGAGGCCCCTGAGGGTCCTCTTTTTTGGAACTCATTTTCCAGGAATGGGAGTTATAGCTTGGTAATGTTACTTTTTATTTACCTTAGCTCCTATTAGAGAGGTTGCATTCTTTCAGATTAAAGCTTCTAAGGTTCTATAGTGCCTTACTGGACACTTGCCAGGTACTTTCTGGTGAACCAGGACAGAGGATAGAAATGCAGGATGGTTCACCTATTCCAAGCTCACCATCCTCTATCCCACCCAAATCAGGAGATATATTGTTTATTAGTTCTCAGCCTAGGAGAAATAGGGTGGCTGGAATATATGATTTTGTAAAAAATAGCCTTCTTGTGATATCTTTGACATATAAGAATTGTATATATTTAAGGTGGACAACTTGGTGTGATGACGTGTATGCATTGTGAAAAGTTCACTACAATCAAGCTGATTGACAAATTCATCACCTCTACATAGTAATCATTTTCATGTGTTTGTGTGTTGAGAAAATTTAAAGATTAAACTTCTACACAAATTTCAAGTATACAATATTATTAATTATCATCACCATGCTGTATACTAATTTTTAGAACTTACTCATCTTGCATAACTGAACATTTGTATCCCTTGACCAAATTTACCCCATTTCTCCCTCCTGCTCAACCTGGGCAACCACCATTCTACTCTTATTCTATAAGTCCAGATATTTTAGATTCCACACATAAGTGAAATCATGTACTATTTCTCTTTCCATGTCTTGCTTATATCACTTAGCATAATGTACTCCAGTGTCACCCATGTTGTGAATGGCAGAATTTCCTTATTTTTTTCCAGCTGAATATACAGGATGAAGCAAAAGTAGGTTTATAGTTGTGAGTAAGCAGAACACAGAGTTTGTTTTTGTATTATTATTTATTAACTATTACATTATTTTTATACAAACCATAAGCCTAATTTTGCCACACCCTAAATGTGCATGCATATGTATATTTTTCTTTATCTATTCATCTGTTGAAGAACATTTTCTTGTTGATACTTTCAGAGCATCTCTTGCTTTTCAATAAGGAGGAAAAGCAGCTCATTTGTTCCAATGAAGTATTCATGCACACGGTATTACAGACTCCTCAAAGTATCTTCCTGCCAATTCTGTGGAAAAATGGCTTGTCCTCACAATTGGAAACTCAAAGAATATGGAGATTTCTTATTGTTCATTATTCACAAATGTGATTCTAAGCTGCAATACCCAGGTTAGGGAAAATACCACAAAAATAAATATATTATTATATAAACTATGGCATTTTTTAAAAATATTTTATTTATTTATTTTTGGAGAGAGGGTAAGGAAAGGAGAAAGTGGGAGAGAAACATCAATTTGTGGTTGCCTCTCATGTATCCCTTACAGGGGACCTGGCCTACAACCCAGGCATGTGCCCTGACTAGGAATTGAACCAGTGACCCTTTGCTTCACAGGCCCTCGCTCAATCCACTGAACTACACCAGCCAGGGCTACACTATGGCATTTTAAAATACTGTGTTCTGACTTGAAACACAGATGATAAACTTCTCCAGTCACATGGAGTTTGACTTCCTGGGATGTTATGATAAGAATGGAAAAACATGAATAGATGTAAACTCAGACTAATTGTATTTTGTAATAAAGAAGATGTACTTTGCTTTAGTGACAACTGATTCAGTATAAAATGTCACAGATAAAAGAGCTGGTTGAAATGACTTTGCCTATTAAATAAAGGTCACATTAAATATAAAATTATACACTAAATTAGCTACTTCAGGGAAGAAAGATAACTTCAGGGAGCACTGATACCTCAGAGGGAAAAATAAAACAGTATAAGTGTGATTTTTAAATAAAGGTGTGAGCCCTGACTGGTATAGCTCAGTGGATTGAGCTCGAGCCTGTGAACCAGATGATCGCGGTTCAATTCCCAGTCAGGGCACATGCCTGGGTTGCAGGCCAGTTCCCAGCAGGGAAGTGAGAAGCATGAGAAGCAGCCATACATTGATATCTCTCTCCCTGTCTCCTTCCCTTCCCCTGTAAAGATAAATAAATGAAATTTAAATAAAGGTGTGAAATTATAATCTAGTCTTTTACAGTGTCATAAATGGAGTTTATTTTATTTAGTGTTTTTGCCATAATCATTTAAGGGTTCAATAATTGCCTCACAGATATCTAGTATAAATATATAAAATCATATATGTACATTAACAAAATTGGTATTTTATTTATGATTTTAAAATATTTGGGGGGTAAATGCAGACAGCTGTACTTGAACAACAATAAAATAATTTTAAAAATAAAAATGCTGGGTAAACTGGTGTATGAGCAGTAGTTTGTAGGAAAATCTAGTAAACACATATTGCCAAAAGTATGGCTAATTTTTTTAAGTATTTGAGACAAAGAACAACTTCCACAAATCTTAATTATTTTAAGATTTCATTTATATATTTTTAGAGAGAGGGAAATCAGGGGGAGAAAGAGAGGGAGAGAAATATCAGTGTGTAGCTACCTGTCATGTGGACCCACTGGGGACCTTGCCTGCAACTCAGGTATGTGGCCTGACTGGGAGAAGAACCAGCTACCTTTTAGTTCACAGCCTGTGCTCAATCCACCGAGCTACACCAGTCAGGGACACAAAACTTAATTTTTACATCAGTTTTCAGTTTGCCTTAAATATTTTTATTATTGAGTAAGCTTCAAATAAGGGAAATATAATTAAAACTAAATCCAGAGAACCATTCAAAAGAGTACATTTAATGGAATGAATTGTGGATACTTTCCTTAAGAGTTGTGGTTTTAGGAGTGATAACACTATAGAGATATAGCAACTCCACTGTCAAATGACTACAGTCAAATAAGTTTTCCAAGCTAAGTTATTTTTTGTCTACTTTTTTCCAGCTTTAAATTTAAGGTGTACACCAGGTTGATTACATATGGCAAAATGATTACCAGCATAGTGTTAGCTAAGACCTCTATCATGTTACATAATTACCACTTCATCTTGTTGGTGAGAACATTTAGATCTAGTTTTTCGTGAGTTTTAAGTATTTAATACAGTGTTTTAACTATAATTGCCTTGTTTTATATTAGATCTCCAGATCTTACTCATGTTATATATGGAAGTTCATACTATTTGACTAACTTCTCTCCATTTCCCTTTCCCTGTTTACCACCATTCTACTCTCCGCTTCTGTGAGTTCAGATTTTTTAGATTGCACATGTAAGTGGGGTCATAGGGTATTTGCTTTCACTGACTTACTCCTCACAGTTCATCTATGTTGTCCTAAAAAACAAGATTTTCCCCTTCTTAATGGCTATATTAAATAATGTGTATATGTATATGTATATATGCATGTGTGTATCTCTATCCATACACCCATTTATAGACAGATTTTTTTCCAAATCTAGGCTTTTGTGACTAATACTTCTATGCTCATGGAAGTGCACATATCTCTTCAAGATCCTGTTTCCATTTCTTTTGGTTATGTAGGATTGCTGATCTTATGGTAGGATTGCTGATCTTATGGTAGTTCTATAGTTCTATTTTAATTTTTAAGGACTCTCCATACTGTCTGCACCAATTTATATCCCCACCAACAGTGAACAAAAGTTTACTTTCTTCACAGGCTAACTAACACTTGTTATCTCTCTCTCTCTTTTTTATCATACCAATTCTAGTATCTGTAAGGTGATATCTCATTGTGGTTTTAATTTGCATTTCTATGATGATTGGTGATGTTGAGCTTCTTTTCTGGTATCTGTCATACATTTATATGTCTTCTTTGGAAAAATGTCTTTTCAGTTTCCCTGACCATTTTAAAATCACATTATTTTGTTATTGGGTTGTATGTGTTTGTATATTTTGGATATCATTCCCTTATCAGATGTATTTATGCAAATATTTTATCCCATTCTGTAGATTGTCCATTTTGTTGATTTTTCTTTTTGTATGTAGAGCATTTTACTTTGATGTAGTAACACAGGTTGATTTTTGTTTTTGTTGCTTATGCTTTTGGTGTCATAGGCAAAAAAGTCATTGTGAGATTAATGTAAAGGAACTTTTCTCTGTTTTCTCCTGGAAGTTTTGTGGTTTCAGTTCTGATGTTTAAGTCTAATTCATTTTGAGTTAATTTGTATAAGTGGTGTAAGATGGGATTCAATTTTATTTTATTTTATTTTTTCAATTGATTGTCCAGTTTTACCATTTATTGTAGGGACTATCCTTTCCCCATTGAGTACTTTTGGCTTCCTATTCACAGTTCAGATAACTATTATGTGACAGTTTATTTCAGAGGTGTCATTCTCTTCTGTTTGCCTATGTCTGTTTTTATGCCAGTATCATACAGTTTAGGCTACTATGGCTTTGTAGTGTAGTTTGTAATTAGAAAGTGTGATAACTCCAGCTTTGTTCATCCTTCTCGAGATTGTTTAGACTATTCAGGGTCTTTGTGGTTCCATAACAATTTTAGGATTTTTTTCTGTTTCTGTAAAAAAAATGTCACTGGAATTTTGATAGACAGTGCATTATATATATAAATAAATTTGGGTAGTATGGACATTTTTTATGGTGATTTAAAAAAAATTATTGTTGTTCAGTAACAGTTGCCCTGATTTTTCCCCCTTGCTCACCCCAGCCCTGAATTCCCCTACCCCGCCCCCAGTCAATCAATCCCTAATGTTCATGCCCATGAGTCCTCTACTTATGTTCCTTTGCTTGCTCCTTCCCTTTCTTTCCCCCAATATCCTCCTCTCCCATCCTCCTGGTCACTCTCTGTTTGTTCTTTATTTGCATGTCTCTGTTTCTATTTTGCTCATTTGTTTGTTTTGTTGATTGGAATCCACTTATCGGTGAGATCATATGGTATTTGTCTTTCACCACCTGGCTTATTTCACATAGCATAATGCTCTCGAGTTCTATCTAGGCTTTTGCAAAGGGTAGAAATTCCTTCTTTGTTTCTGCTGCATAGTATTCCATCACGTAAATGTACTGCAGTTTTTTGATCTGCTCATTTACTGATGGGCCCTTAGGCTTTTTCCAGCACCTGGGTATTGTAAATTGTGATGCTATGAATATTGGGGTGCAGGGGTTCTTTAGAATTGATGTTTCAGGATTCTTAGGGTATAGTCCTAGCAGTAGGATCACTAGATTGAAAGGTGGATCCATCTTTAGTGTTTTGAGGAAATTCCATATTGTTTTCCACAGTGGCTTCTCTAGTCTGCATTCCCACGAACAGTATACCTATGGTTCCCTTTTCTTCACAACATTGCTAGTACTTGTTGTATGCTGATTTATCACTGATGGCCATTCTGACTGGTATGAAGTATATGGACATTTTAACAATATTAATACTTGTGACCCATGAATACAGAAAATCTTTTATTATGTTTGTGTCTTCTTCAATTTTATTTATCCAAATTTATAGTTTTCAGTGTGCAGATCTTTCATTTCCTTGGTTAAAGTTATTTCTAAGTATTTAATTGTTTTTTTAATATGTTTTATTGATTATGCCATTACAGTTGTCCCATTTCCCCCTTTATTCCCCTCCATCCTGCACCCTCCTTTAGTTCATGCCCAAGTGTTATAAGTTCTTTAGCTTCTACATTTCCCACACTACTCTTGCCCTCCCCCTATTTTCTCCCCACCATCTATGCTACTTATTTTTTCTACCTTTTCCCCCACTCTCCTCCTCCCACTCTCCTGTTGCTAACCTTCCATGTGATCTCTGTTTCTGTGGCTCCACTCCTGTTTTAGGTGTCTGCTTAGTTTGCTTTTGTTTTAGGTGTGGTTGTTAATAACTGTGAGTTTGCTGTCCTTTCACTGTCCATATTTTTGTCTTCTTTTTCTTAGATAAGTCCCTTTAACATTTCATATAGTAAGGGCTTAGTGATGATGAACTCCTTGAGCTTGACCTTATCTGAGAAGCCCTTTATCTGCCCTTCCATTCTAAATGAAAGCTTTGCTGGATAGAGCAATCTTGGCTGTAGGTCTTTGGATTTCATGACTTGGAATACTTCTTTCCAGCCCCTTCTTGCCTGTAAGGTCTCTTTTGAGAAATCCACTGACAGTTTGATGGGTACTCCTTTGTAGGTGACTGTCCCCTTATCCCTTGATGCTTCTATGATTCTCTCCTTCATTTTAATCTTGGCTAATGTAATTATGATGTGCCTTGATGTGTTCCTTCTTGGGTCCAACTTCTTTGGGACTCTCTGAGCTTCTTGGATTTCCTGGAAGTCCATTTCCTTTGCCAGACTGGGGAAGTTCTCCTTTATTATTTGTTCAAATAAGTTTTTCACTTGTCGATTTCCCTCTTCCCCTTCTGAAACCCCTATAATTCAAATGTTGGAACATTTGAAGATGTCCTGGAGATTCCTAAGCCTCTCCTCATTTTTCTGAATTCTTGTTTATTCTTTTCTGTTTGGTTGTTTTTTTCTTCCTTCTGGTCCACTCCATTGATTTGAATTCCAGTTTTCTTGCCATCACTGTTGGTTCTCTCTGCATTTCCTTCATTTCACTTAGCGTAGCCTTCATTTTTTCATCTAATTTGCAACCAAAGTCAACCAGTTTTGTGAGCATCCTGATCACCAGTATTTTGAACTATGCATCTGATAGGTTGGCTATCTCTTGGTCACTTGAAAGTATTGGCTCTGGGGCTTTGATTTGTTCTTCTGATTGAGCCATTTTTAGTCAGGTTGTGTCTGTTACATCTGAGTGGTGGAGCCTGAGGTGTTCGCCAGGGCAGCGCGACCCAGTGGCTGGGTTGTGATTCCATATGTGGGGGTGGGGTCAGAAAGGGGGCAATAGCACTTGTTCTGTGCTCTTTGATTTCAATCCCATCTTTTGCTTCCCATGAGCCGGTGTCTTTTCAATTGGTGCTTTTAGGCTTTGTTTCCTGCCGCTGGGGCTCTGGGTTGCATGTTCGGTCTCACTGCCCATTTTTGCCTAATTTATTTCCATGCGAATGTGTGACCTCAATCAGCACTGTGCTGCCTGCACTCCTGGGTCATGCTGCTACTGCCTTTTCCTGCTGAGATCCCCGTCCAATGGTTGCTGACTCTGCCCCTCTTACCAGTCTGGTTAAATAGTTGTCAGACTTCCATACAATTCAATTTTCTGTATGTTCTGGTTGTGTTTTTGTTCCTAAATCTTTGTTGTCCTTAATTTTGGTTGTGTGAGGACGCAGAGTATTTCCACCTATCCCTCCATTTTGTCTGGAAGTCCCATTTAATTGTTTTTGATATTATTGAGAACAGCATTGTTTTTTCTCTTTTTCAGATGTTTGTTAGTGTATAAAAATACAACTAACTCTGTATGTTGATTTTGTATCCTGCAACTTTCCTGAATTTATTGAGTAATTCTAACTGTTTTTCCTGTCACTTTGACTGGAACTACATTAAATTTAGTATAGATCACTTTGCAGTGAATGGGTATTTTAATAATTTAATTTTGCAACACAGACATATTAAATCTTTTTCCTAAATCTTCATTAATTTTTGTTATCAAGGTTTTGTATTTTGCAATAATTTCTGTTAGATTTATTGTTATATATTTAATGCAATTCAACAATTTATAAATGATATTGCTTCTATTTAATTTCACTAGTCTCAGGTAATATATGGAAAAACAACTGATTTTTTGCATATTGACCTAATTATTTCAAGTATAATTTTATAGTTTGAGTTGCATTTTTGTACATAACAATGTCATCTACAAATAATCACAGTTTTTCTTTTGATTTTCTAATCTCTTTGCCTTTTATTTAATTATCTTCTAGTACAATGTTAAATGGAATTAAATAACAGATCCTTGACTTGTTTCTGACCTTCAGGCAAGTATTCAGTATTTCACTATTAAGCATATATGAACTGTTGGGGTTTTTATTGGCATTTATTAGATTGAGGAGGCTCTCATAGCTTGCATTGTTGATAATATTTTTGTTAAAATCATAAAGCATTGAATTTGTCAAATGCTTGTTGTGCATCTGTTGAAATGAGTATGTATTTTTTTCTTTACACTGTTAATGCCATGCATTACTTTGATTGCTTTTTGAATGTAATACTACTCTTGTACTCTTAATGAGATACAATTGGTCATAATATAATATAATTTGTATATATTGTTGAGTTAAATTTGTTAATATTTTATCAGTAGTTTTTGTGATTATACTCAAAAAGAATATTGGTGTCTAATTTTATTATAGTAATATTATTATAATATTTCCTGAAAACATTTAAGATTAGTATTATTTTTTAATTTAACGTTTGAATTGAACTACTTTAAAGTTTACATATAATGCCTCCTAATGTATTTGTGATCACTTCCACAGCTCAAGTGGAATCATTTCTCTGGTACCATGTAAAGAATCATTTCTCTTTTTCCTGTGCTACTCCACTTTACCTTATTTTGGAAATATTAGTGTATAGTGTATCCTTACCAATCACTAATCTCGGTTCTGGCTTTTATGAACTCAGATAATCTTGGTAGCTCCTTCTACTATAGGATCCAAGGGAAATGTTATATCCCATTTTCTCTCTCTCTTTCACCTAGTAACTGCTGCATGATTCAAGAATGATGAAAAAGTACATGTCCTATATTTTGATACTTGAGAAGATGAAACAAATGTCCCAAGTCAGACTGTGATTTTCATTATGGCTGTACCATAATGAGTGGGGTGTCCCATACGCAGGTAAAGTGCTGAGAGTACGAAAGGTCCAACAATGAGTCAGGGGCTGACCCATGGTGGTAACAATGTCAGCAATGGCAAGCGCAGAGATGATACTCCTTGGCAGCAGACTGATTGTGACCTACTTCTATTGGGATCCACAAGTTGATTTTCTAAATTTTCTCTGAATTCTGAAATCTCTCAGAGTTCTTTCCAATAAATTTCAGGTATTCAGATTCAATTTCTGTTATTTGCAGCCAAAGTCAGATTTCTACCATAGTGTGGAGAAAGATGCCCTTAATCTGGTAGACATCATGTATTTATTACACTTGCAAAGAGGACTGAGTAGCCACTTCACACCAGATATAAATGGGTATAATGCATTTGTTTGTGGTCTAAAATCATTCTTCAAGTCTAATGTAAGTTATTATAGCCTGAAATGAAAGTTTTTCTAGGAAACATATTAGCCAAGGGAGAGCTACCACGTAGCTCTTTATTTTAAAAGTCTGTAAATGTGTATCTTTAACACCATTCCCCTGAAATGTATCTGTACTGGAATTAAATTCTCATAGATTTTCAGCTTATTGCAGTGAGGATATTTTTCACTGAAGAAAAATGATAAATGGAGTTGCATATACCTCTTATGAAAGGGAAAGACTTTAATAAATATTACATTGATAGAGTGCCTCAGGGTGTCAACCTTCAAAGGTAAAGTATAGGGTCAGGAATTGATCCTTGGGGAAGCCAATCTTTAAAGTTTCATAAAGGTCAAAGCATTTCACCTCAAGGTTGTTTCTTAATGGATATTTTGGATTATTTTATGGTCAATTTGATTGATTGTGCCACTTGAAATACTGGAGAAAAATCTGCCAGAAAGGGGTTAATATTTTGGTTATTGTATATACAGTCTAGGAAAGCAAAAGGTCCTTTTTTATTTTGCACTTTGTGTAAAGCTGTGTTTTATAATGGGAAATATTTAGTATCTGTAGTAATCATTTAAATATATTTTAAATATTAACACAGTGACTACATATATGTATATGTAGACACATATAAAATTTGATATTAGATTTTGTAATGCCTATTTTTGAACTTCTATTTTTGCCCTAATAATTTGATATTTGTAATAAAGGAGAAGCTAATCACATTTTTATCAAATAGTCCATGAAATATTAGGTTTGATGCAATGATAGTAATAACAAAACATCAAAATATATTTCTTCCTTTGGCACTTTAGTGTCAGGATGTCATAAATCAATTAGTACCTCCTTAAACCAAATGACAACAAATTTTCACTAGAAAAAAACAGTCTATTATCTGAAAGCCAAACAATGGCTGACTTTCTTATTTGAACTTTTATTCTTCTTAACTGTTGTAGATAAATACATACATACATACCTATTGATAACTATTTAGTAATTATACAAACCTGAGCAAGCTGGAATATCTTTTTGAACCTTAGATTCTTCATTTTTTTCTGGTAACTCCACTGTAAGACTGGGTGAGTAACCACACCCTCTGCAATAATTATGAAACATAAATGAGCTAATCTAAGTAAAGCATTTAGCATTGTGTTTGTCATACAGTGGTGTTTCAAAAATTTAGTAATATTGATTACTCTACTGAGTTATTACCTTGGTAGAAGAGAAAATGCCATTTTTCAATAAATTTAGGGTGGGCAGATTTTCTTCTAATGCTGGAGAAAATTAATTCTTTATTTCAGGAGCACTGAATGAAGTGGTTGACTTAGGAGGGCCATATAGTATGAAAAATAGGTACCAAACATTAAAACCGCACTCAAAGAACCTAGCTACCCACAATGGCTGACATAGACACTGAGACCCAATGGAAAGAAAGATGGATTCACACCTTCAACTTAACACTATTTTTAGGCCATCGACATGAAAAGAAGTGACAGACAGAATTCTCCACTTTGTTATTTCAACCTCCCACACTCCTTCTGTCTTTTGTGCTCTCCTTTTGCCTTGTCCTGGAGAAAGCAGAAATATGTCAGATCAAGTGCCCCGCACATGTGACATAAAAGTTGCCATAAGAAACAGTAAGTCCAACTGAAAATTGCTTAAAATTAACAAAATTAACTGCTTTCTTATAATAGTAAGTCAAAAGATAGATGAGTCTAACATTAGGCAATAGGGTGGTTCAACAAGTCATCTAGTCCCAGAATGTTTTGCTGTGTTTTCCCTCTGTTATCTTCAATATACTGCTGAGCTTCTTTTGTACTCAAGAGATGGCACCCTAAGGCCCTGGCTGGTGTAGCTCAGTGACTTGAGCACAGGCCTGTGAACTAGACGATCGCGGTTCAATTCCCAGTCAGGGCACATGCTTGGGTTGCAGGCCAGTTTCCGGCAGGGGCCAGTTCCCTGCAGGGGATGCACGAGAAGCAACCATACATTGATGTTTCTTTCTTCTTTCCTTCCCTTCCCTTCTAAAAAAAAGATAAATAAATAAAATATTAAAAAAGAGAGATGGCACCCTAAATATCTTCATGAACCAATGTTTAGAAATGTGAATGGAAGGGCATTTAAAAATTTGTATTTGTCTTTTTAATATGAAGGAAACTATTCTGGAAATCCTCTTTAGAAATAGATCACTGAGACTCAATCACTAGGAAAGAGAACTGCATGGTTGGCTCAGGTAAATCAATGCTTATCCAAGTCACATTGGAGAAATATCTGTATTTTGCCATGTAAAAATGCACACTTATGCCTATGTATAATGTGCATCCTTATTTTCCCCTCAAAATTTGGGTAAAATTACAAATTATGCACAGCAAAATATGATAGACCCATAAAAGCTTTAGGATTCAGGCAGTAGAGAAGATTTAATGAACACCTGAAGATTAGCACACAGTTGTACCTACAACAACTACCCTTGCACAGAGGCAAAGCTATTTTTATTTATAAATGTAATGATTCCTCAATAATTTAGAAGTTATATTATAGGAGACCATTCTACATGGTTTGGGTCCAGACAGGACCCACACTCATGGATATGTTCTCTTGTGGAGAATCAGACCTGCATTGCACCTAGACTGCTAGGAGACTTGCTTCTGCTAAAACTCCCTCAATCTCTCCTTAAATCGAAGCAGAAAGTGCTTACTGTAACTTCCTATAATCTGTGATAAACCTCCCCACTATGGAGTGAAACCAGTTCAACCACTTTTCCCTTTGCATTTGTAAATATCCTTCTTTTGTGATGTGATTAGTGGCATCCTCTCTTTTGTTTTCAGTAGAAGGTAACCACATGAAGTGAACTTGTGCATGATAAATGAGGACCATCATGTAATGTGTCCAGAAAAGCAATAAAGGGTTGTTAAGGCAAAGGCTGAGGCTTTTTCTACTCTTGGGAGAGAAGCCATGCCATCCCTTTTCCTCCACAGGACTCAGTAGTCTGAGTGAATTTCTCTTATCTCATCCACAATGTCGCAGACCCCATGAGCCAGGGTTCCAATTATCATATTAAATTATAATTTTTCATGTGGAAAATACAAACCATGGTAACTTACCAATTAATAAAACAAAAGTTGCATTTTATTTTTTAACAGTTATTTTACTTTTCATTACTTTTTAAGTTATTGTTGTTCAGTTATAGGTGTCCTGACTTTTTCCTCATTGTTCACCACTACCCAGTCCCCTCCTGACTCTCAGAGTCAATTCCCCCCAACATTGTCCATGTCCAAGAGTTCCTCTATTCATGTTTCTTTACTTGACCCTTCCCTTTTTTTCCTCATTATACTCCTCCACATTCCAATCTGGTCACTGTCAGTTTGTTCTTTATGTCCAACTCTGGTTCTATCTTGCTCATTTGTTTTGTTGACTAGGTTCTACTTGTAGGTTGGGTCATATGGTATTTGTCTTTTACTGTCTGACTTATTTTATTTAGCATGGTGTTCTCCCATTCCATCTATGCTGTTGCAAAAGGTAGGAGTTCCTTCTTTGTGTTGCATAGTATTCCATTTTCTAAATGTACCACAATTTTTTGATCCATTCATTTACTGATTTCTTAAAAAGTACTTTTAATTTGTCTATTAATGTGGTAGTGGGCTATTTCTAAAGCACATTTACAAATACATAGTTTTTAAGTTATTGTTATAATTATTGAATGATTAAAAACTTTTATTTTTATCTTCCAAAAAATAATAGTCTCTCTGTTATTTCTGAATCACTTTCTGATAGTTGGTTGTTTAGGGAGTGTATTTGTTTTTTCATAGCAATGTTTCTATTCTATTGCTAGTGTAAAATGCTAAAGATATGCTCATTAATTATAATATATGTTTCTAAAATTGGGGAAAAATAGGGCAATGGAATTCAAAAAGTCCTGGGCATTAGATAGTAATTTGGATTAAAATACAGAACTTATTTATGCAATTATAAGTGTATTTGCATCTGTCCACTATATAATATACATGCCCATATACATATAATAGATCACTTAAAATTAGATCATTCAAAAGAGCTTTACGAAAAATATACAGAAGTTATTAGTGACTGCAAAGGATTTCAAATAAGTATATGTAAAGGTTAGACCATTCAAAGCAGAAAGGACTGCCTTAATAAAAATGCATAAAAATGGAAAACAACTTTTAGAGCAGTTAGGTTAGAATGACAAATACAATTCTCTGAACTATGAAATAGAAATATGGGCAGTGAAACTATTTAGAAAGTTTATAAATAGTCATGGATATCAAACTATGAATTTATTCTGCGGTATGCTTCATTCTGTAGTTAACAGAGAGTAATTAGAGATGGTGTAGCAAAGATACAGCATGTTTAAAATGGTCTTAAAGAAAGAAAAATCTGAAAGTAATGTGTGTATAATAAAGTGGGGAAGATGGCTCACTCCATGGCCAATTAGGATCAGAGACAGCATGTACAAGCAATAAAGCACACTTTAAATTAAATATACATCCAAATTTCAGCTTTGATATATATCAGCCTCGAGACCATACACAAATGTGTCCTATGTCTGTCTTATTTAACTTAGCACAATGAACCCCAGTTTCATCCATGTTGTCACAAAAGCAGAATTTCCATTGGTCAAGGCCGAGTAATATTCCATTGTATATAAATACCACATTTTCTTTATTCATTCATTGGATTCATGGGTTGTTTCCATATATTGGCTACTTCAGTGAACATGGGAGAGCAGATATCTCTTTGAGATCCTGATGTCAATTGCTTTGGATATATATTATACTGAGAAGTGGAATTACTGGAGCATATGATGGTTCTATTTTAAATTTTCTGAGAAACCTCCATACTATTTTCTATAATAGCTGCATGAATGATGCCATTCATGTGAGGAATCTAAAATAATCAAGGTCATAGAAGGCAGAGAGTGAACTGGTATTTGCCGGGAGTGGGGTAGAGGAGAAGGTATTACTCAAAATATATGATGTTGGTATACAAGGAGAATAAGTCCTAGAGCTCTGCTGTACTGTATAATGCCTACAGTTAGAAGTGTTGTATATATTTGCTAAGCAGGTAGATTTTTGTAAAATGTTCTTATCACAGAAAAAGTCAGTCACAATTAAAATCAAAGCAAGATAATTTTGGAGGTATTTGAGATTTGTATGGCATAGACTGCGGTGATGGTTTTCACAGGTGTATATTTACTTCCCAAATCATCAAGTTGTGTGTAGTTCATAAGTACAGCTTTCTGTATGTCAATCATGTCTCAACATACCTTATGTAGCTGTTCTGTGCTCTGTGTGATATGTATATATGTAAGTGTGTTTATATGTATGACTTATATATGTGTGTGAACATATTGTGTGTGCATATAGTTACCTCAGAGGGAATCAGATTATCTTGCTGAGTTTAGTCACAAATAATTTTATAATCTTTTGCACATTTCTGTTTGTTCTGATTTCATTTAGTCATTCATGATCTAGTCTCCCACTTCCTTTCTGGTCATATATTCCAGCACTTATTTAGTTCCCTACACACTGGTTTTATTTCTGGTTAAATTTTCTTATTATATTTTATATACACTTTGTTCAAACGTCTTTTTTTCTCATCTAAGTAGGTAACATTTTTTACTTACCTTATGAGAATTAACAAAAGTGATATTTTCTCTAATATTATCTTCAACTACTCTGTCTGTGAACTGTGACATAATGAAAAGTTTTGTCCTTTCTTTGCTTGGGTGTCATGCTCGCTCCTGTACTGAAGCTCTCTTCACATTCTGCATGACTCTCTATTTCAGTATCTCTCACACTGTTTGATGGAGCTTTGTATTTATACTATTTGACATACAGTAGACTTTCAATAGATGTTTATTGGATAAAAGCCATTGATTGATCCCATCACAGAGTTGAGATTATATAATATGTCCCTAGTACAACATAATTTGAAATTGTCTTGACATTGGTAGCATCAACAGAATTGGATTTGAGTGTTATATGAGTAACACAATGAACCTAGCTTTGCAATTCTGATTATTGACTTTTAGGAAATGTTTGAATAAATAAGAAAGGCCCATACATAGTATGACAGAAGTACTTAAAGGTTTACATGTTGCCACTTTAAACCATAGAGCTTACTGATTCTACCTCTTTATACATTATTCTAGGGGAGAAACTTGTCCCTTGCTGTGTGCACTGAATTCTTGACTACAGAAGTTGTAGGGCTGCTGACTATGGCCTTTTTAAAATCAGTAATTCTTAATGGGTGGTGATTTTGTTCCCCAGGGACACTTGGCAATATCTGGAGACAGTTTGTGTTACCATAAATGTGTAAGTAGGCACTCCTGGCATCTAGTAGGTATAGATCAGGGGTGCTGCTAAACATACTGCAAATGCCCAAGCCCATCTCCACTCTCTGGGACTCTCACTAGTGAGAGTTGAGAAACATTGATTTACATGTAAGTAGAATACTCTTTGGAATATAATATTTTTAAAGTACAATAAATAAAATGCCAATAAATGTTTATTTTTATTCCAGTAATAGTCATTTCTTATTGTATTGCATAATATAACATATTAAACAGAGTCTACCTTGTGTTTCAAAAACTGATTTATTTAAACTTAAAAAATAGAGGAATTAACTTAAAAATCAGAGAAAAGTGAAGTTCTCATTCTCTCTGCGTGGAACAATAATTTTTCTTTAGATAGCCTCATGGTTCTCTCCCTCATCTCCATGAGCAATTTGTTAAAGTGTCTCCATTTTCTTAAGTGCTTCCACTACAATACTCTTTAAAATTATAGTTCTCACCATGCCCATACACTCCTATCCCCATACTTGTTTTTTTTCGTATCACATAGTACCATCTAATATGTAATGCATATTATACTTTATTTTTGTTTATTTAATTCTTATTCAAGTACAGTTTTCTGTTTTATATTCCCAGCCCTGCCCCCCAGTGCTCCCCACCTCCCTCCCATTTCTGCCCCCCCACCTTAATTATTTTCCATGTGTCCTTTATACTTATTCATGTGAGTTCCTCCCCTTTTCCCCTATGATTCTCTCCCCTCTCCCCTCTGGACCCTGTCAGCCTGTTCCGTATTTGAGTGTCATTGGTCATATTTTACTTGCTTGTTTGTTTTGCTGTTTAGATTCCTGTTAAAGGTGAGATCCTATGGTATTTGTCTTTCACCACCTGGCTTATTTTGCTCAGCATAATGCTCCCCAGTTCTATCCATGATGTTGCAAAAGGTAGGAGCTTCTTCTTCCTTTCTGCAGCATAGAAATCCGTTGTGTAAATGTACCATAGCTTTTTGATCCAGTCATTTACCGATGGACATCTAGGTTGCTTCCAACTCTTGGCTGTCGTAAATTGTGCTGCTATGAACACCAGGGTGCATAGGTTCTTTTGGATTGGTGTTTCAGGGTTCTTAGGGTATACTCCTAATAGTGAAATTGCTGGGCCAAAAGGCACGTTCATTTTTAGTTTTCTTAGAAAGTTCCATACTGTTTTCCATTGTGGTTGTACCAGTCTGCAATCCTACCAACAGTAAACTAGGGTCCCCTTTTCCCCACAACTTTATTATCTTATTTTTAAGCTCCCTTCTCTTACTTGAGCATCAGTTCCAGTAGGGAAGGGATAACTTGTTTCGTTGAAGACTTAATTCTCCACAACTAAAAAATATCCAGTACAAAGTAGGTACTTAATAAATATTCATAAAATGAATGAAAAATTACACTATAAAGGGATAAAGCTTCAAAGGGATTTTAGAGAGCAATTAGGAGCAGTAGACACAACAAATAGGAAGTGGATAGGAGGAGGCGATAAAGGGAATTCGTGGGCACAGATTTTTTTCTCCATGATACCGCTGAATGTGGCCAAGCATGGCAGCCAGGAGAAGCCACTTGGACAACACAGAGAAATTTGAACTGCCTAGGCTTGAAGAGTAAGTAATAACCTAACACAGATGAACTTGCCTCACAGAAAGAGCAGAATCTGAAATTTAAAAAAATGAAAGATAATATTGGGGGAGAGTTCTGATGAAAGCAAAGCTTTTTACTTTAGCTGGTAGATCAGCTGGCTGGAATTGACACTTAAAACAAGTATCCAAATTTTAGCATTTATCATGTACTACTTGGCATGGTAAACAGGAAATCCATAGTCTTTGGTTTGGCAAGTTTGTGATTAACAGCCTAGGACATCCATTAATAAGTTTATTGATAACCAGGTTGTTATAGGAAGAGAGGTAACTCCATGGAAAGCATTTTGGCATTCACTGACAAAGGACAAGGCACATCACACACCAGTGTGTGGTAGTCCAGTTCAAATAATTTGTGTAATCTACTTCTAGGAGAAAATCCTGGTTGCCTACAGCTTTCTGATTGAAATTTTCACACAACCAGGCTGGTTAAGAAATACTTCTTTGTTGCGAAGCCATTAATGTGACTGGAGAGGCTGATAAGGTCATTCTTTCTGGAGGAGTTTTATTGTTTGATTGATTGTTTGATGCCACCATTCATTCAATCAACAGATATTAGTTGACAACATGTGCTGTGCCTGTCAGTGGTGTGTCATACTTAAGAACCTTGATTTTGAAGTCAGACAAAGCTGGCTCCAAATCACAGCTCTTTAACAACTTTGAATTATTTGAAAAATAATTAACTCTTAGTTTGCATCTTAGTTTCAGCATCCATAAAAGGGAGTGAATCCAAGCTCCCATGTTGGGAAGCCTAAGGACACATTGTATGTCATTGAGAAATTCTTTTTGTATACAGAAAGCTCAGTAAATGTATCAATACTTTTGTGTTGCATCACTAAGAGAATATACATTCTAAAGAGAGCACAGAGGACTACCCCATAGATGAGGCTTAAAAAAGTTTTCCAAGAACTTAAATGCTCCTATAAAGTTAAACCTAATTTTCAAGTTGAATGTGAATTATTAAGAACTATTCGAGGAGGAATATGAAACATATGTTTAATAAAATAGAATATGTTATGTAGAACTTATGCCAACATGTAGAAGAAAAAGTGGGATGTCTGAAGCCTGTACAACAAGGGAAATCACAGGGTAAGCTATGTTGCTTCACTGGATAGGATGAGGTGAGGTTCTTTTCTTGAAGGTTACCTGCAGGCAAGGGTGAGAAAGAGATCATTCATGCACAAAGCCATATGTTAGCTAGGCAGTATTGTAGAAAATATGCCAACTTAAAATTCTTCATCTATTGAAAGTATATTTCATAAATAAATGCAAATAAAGTTATTTTAGAAAAAGAAAATTGAAGTAAATCTGCATTGCAGACTTACTTGTAAGAAATTCTAAAAGATATTCTGCCTGACCATTTCTATTCTGAGGTTTGTATATTCATTCATTTTCTCTCTCTCTATCTACTTCCCTCCTTCCCTCCCTCCCTCCTTCTCTGTTCCCTCACTTCCTCCTTCTCCTGATTTGGTGGCTTGTTCTGCAAACAAATAAACTTTTGAAATATTAAATGAGTCAAAAGTAAATATTTTTTAAAAATCATTTATTATTGGATTTAAATGTACTAGATAATACTTTGACCCCCTTCACATCAAAAACAAGACTAAAAACCAATTAAAAAACTCCTAAAATCTCAGAGCACTGAAGTCTTGTCATGGGATGTCTCTAAGGAAATCATTTAAACAGAACTAAGGTTTTAATTGGCACTCAGATTTGAAACATAGCTGTACTTAGTTCCCTTTAGAGAAGTATTGGAAGAGAGGCTGCTCATCATACTTAGATTTGAATATGGTATATGGCTAGCTTTCCAGTCTTCAATAGGGAAACTCACTGATAATTGAACTGGGAGGAAATAGCTTACCTATTACTAAGGACTATCATCTCTGTGTGTTTTATTTTTTAAAACAATTTTGTAGAAAAGGCCAGAAAATAAGGCAAAGGTCAGTAGTAGCAAAATAAAATCTACATTTTAGTACTGGAAATATGTACCACGTCACATGGCATCTAGGGTGACTCAGAATAGATAAATCACAAAATTATAAACCTTGCATTTGTGGATATCCTTAAGAGTATCTCAAGAGTAAAAGAGTTGGGGTAATGGACATTACTGCTGCAAAAAATTTAAATACCAGGAAATACAATATTGACTTTATGGCTATGATATTATTCTCTTTTCTGTTACATTCTGTTTCTGTTTATTGACCTTTCTTTCTTAATTATTTTTTGTTTACTTAGTCTTTGGAACTTCCAGTTTTGGAGTGTTCCTTAGGTATTTGGAGGTTTTTTTTTTTTTTTTTTTTTTTTTTTTTTTTTTTTTTACTCTACAATATAGAGCTCTCTTCCTGGAATTTCATGATTAGTTTGAAGAGAATCAGTTTGAAGATTTGACAGACTTTTAGACTATCTGTGATTGAGTATATACATATGAATTGGGGCACAATTAGAAATCCACTATTTCTACACCTAATACATCTGTAATTAACTTTTTTCTCTCTTTGTTTCTTCTTTTTCTCTTCTGGATCTTATGCTGCTTTTTCTCTTTACTTTGCTGTCAACATGTTTTTGTATGATGTGATATTGTTCAAGTAGTGCCAGAATGGAAATGAAGGCAAGCATGAGGCATCTAGGGAGTTTATAGAGTGCCATTTCCAATTCGTGAGTGTTTAATAATGACACAATCATTACTCTTCTTCAATAAAAGACTCTGAGGAACACTGGTGGTCTGGAAACCTTCAAACCCAAGCCTTGACACGTATGTACTTAACAACTCAGTTCACATGTGAAAAGGATTATTGGTGTCTTGGAGAAGTGAATGGCATGTACCAGTAGTGCTGAATGCAATGAGATGCCTGACATGACACAGAACAAGGACAAGGGGCAGAAAAAGAGAGTTAAAAACACAATTTTGATTTGCAAATAGTCAACTCCAGTTGGACTTATTTTGAAAAATCTCTCTGCTGACAGTGGCCACAGGGGAAAAGGGGAATAACGGGAGGAACAAGGGTAAATGAAGGGCAAGCCAAGTAACACAAATAGAGGACTCATGGGAATGGGCAATGGGAGGATTGACTGTGGGAGTTGGGGTGGATGAGCAATGGGGTAAAAAGTGGGACAACTGCAAATGAACAGCAATTAAAAAAAATAAATAAAAGAGAACAATTAAAATTTCTCTGTTAATAAAAATCCCTAGAAGTGATCTTGGATTATTAAATGAAATGATCAGAGTATGAAAAGTTCAAGTTAGTAGAAAATGTGTAGGGTATAAAGATGTCCACAGAATGTTCATGGCATTGAGTCTGTTCAGTACACTGATGAATATTTTATAAAATGAGGATTATCAAGATATAATTACTCATAGTGCAATATAAAGACGATGTATTATAGAATTGTATGAGGTCTGTCCGGAAGGTATCCAGTCATATAACATTAAAAAATAGAGACATTTATTGAAGAAGTTACAAGGTACAAGAAACATTATTCATAGGATGATGAAGCCTCAGTCCCCTTCAAAGTAGGCACCTTGGGACCTTGCACAGTTCTCCTAATTGTCATCAGTTGCCCTGTTGCATTTTCCAGATCTTACTGACAGTCCAAAAACTCTTCCGTTTCAAAGATGATTTTAGTTTTGAGAAAAGCCTGAAGTCACAGGGTACTAAATCTGGGTTGTAGGGTAGCCGATTCACATGGATGATTTGGTGTTTCAAAAAACTCTGCATTAGATATGATGTGTGAGTGGGCACGTTGTTGTGATGAAGCTGCCAGTCACCAATTGCCCATAGCTGCAGCCTTCTGAATCATCTAAATAGTTTCTGTGGAGTACTGTTCAAGCTTAATGCAAAATTTGATGTATATTCATTACTCTACTTGCTCAGTCATTTTGAATATAACAACTACACAGTAGACATGCTCACACTATAGCATCCACCACCCCCACTGACTAGTACAGTAAAGTCATCATTGTTCATGCATGTGCATTCCAGTCCACTTTCTTTGGCTGCCAGGTTACATCTATGTTCCACAAACCATTTTTATTATATTAACAATGGCTGAAGTTTTTCCAGACAGACCTCATATACCTGAAACCTATATAATTTTATTAACCAATGTCACCTCAATAAATTCAAAAAATTATGAAAATATAATTTAAGACTGTATATTTCTCCCAATCTTATTCTCATTTTATACTTTTTACATACAGTCTTGTATAATGCAGACATATTTTTACTCCACTGTTAGTTTATATACAAGCCAAATCTGAGCATGGATGTCGCTAGTAAGTCTTGATTAGGATGAGCATTCATGTAGTGAGGGAAGAAAGATGGTGTCTATGGAATGATTAGAAATGATACTTGTGACATTAATAACTGGGTTCCTATCTTCTGTTGACAGGGCGCCAAATGAATACCATTACCAGACAAATACTCCCATACCGTGATCCCCCAAACTATCAGATCATCTTATTTAGGCTAGTATCTCTCTTCTGTGTACAGAATACTTTGAACATAGATGGAGAGGCTATTCTCTTAAAAACTGCATTTCTAAAGAATATTCAAATAAATTCCATTCAATATAGAATTCCCAAGTCCACATGAATAAATGTTGAGTGCCTTACTAACTCAAGGAAACCTTGGGAGTTAGATATATGTGTAAAACTTCTCAGAATATATGAAATAAAGTTTTAAATTAATGATGAATAAACATGAGAAATTATTAGAGCTTAAAACCTTGTTATTAGATCTGTTTATTGTGATTCTATATTAGTTCTATAGTAGGTTTTTTTCAGCATCAGAAAGCTTTGGTGGTAAAATTGATGCAGAATCTAAAATTGACAGAATGAGTATAGAAGAGTAAGCCATGCTTAAAATAAATTTTGAAAGAATGTGGACAGAGAACTCTGCGTTAGATTAGGTTGTCAGAAGGCACACAATAATCTTATTCCCTTGGTTAAAAAAAAGATAAAGCTAGAACAAAATGAATATCTTTCTATGGGCCTAATACAAAACAGCAACTCCAAGAAAGCCTTGATAAACTGGATTCCAACCCAAAAGCAAAACCCTTCATAGAATATTGGATTGTGGCATGTTGTTTCTGGCAATGAACAGAGGGGAGGAATGATCGTGGTGCAGGTGAGAATTTAGAGTGACAAGACAGTATTAGATAAGCACTTTCAGTGCTTATTTAAGTCTTCTCTTCACCTCTAAGTTATAAGTTGCATGGATAACGTATAATCCTAGAGATTCCCAAATGTAAAAGTAAATCACTAGGCCTAATAATTCTCATTACACCTTCACTTTTGACTTTTTTAGAAAGAGCAGCAGTGGAAAGGAGATTGGAGAATGGAGAGAAATAATGTGTTCACAGTACTTGGATTCTAGAGCTGCACCGAGTTAACTTCAAGCATGATTTAAAATTATATAGAATATCAGCCACATTTCCTACACATCCAAAAAATGACAAGATCAACAAAGAAGAGCATTCAGTAAGATTTTGGATTGGACTAATCACAGGTGAATTCAGCCTAATTAAATCTGGTCCAGATGTCACTCGATTTACTGAGAAGTAGAACCTGAATGATCAGCCTCACTATCTATCACACAAAGTAGGTACATGGATTGCCTTGTGATAAAATAACAAAACATAATTATACCCTTGTCTCTACAGTTTTACAACAGAAATGATATAGAATAATCTAAAAAATCCCCATCTATACAAGTAGGAAACTGTAACTCCAGATTAACATATAACACAATTATTAGAAGACTACCCAGAAATAATCAGTAATTAGAGCTAACATACATGGACATTTAAATGAATAGTCTAACTATATTTTAAAAATTATAGGGACATATTTAAGAAAACAGGAATATAATGTAGATAAATTAAAACAAAAATAGAACAAAGTACAGAGTCTATAATTAAATAAGACAATGCCAGTTATCAAAAAGTGTATTGGATAAGTTTAAGAAGAACTTGAAGACTAAAGAAGAAAAAAATCACTGAATGTGGAAGGCCTGTAGAAGTTGTCAAAACTGTAGTTGGAAGGGACATGTATTTAAAAAAGATCAACAGTGTATCAGTGGCTTGTGGGATAACAGCAAGCAGCCTAGCACACAAGCACTTCGGGTCTTATGATCAGAAATGTAAGAGAGTATAAAACAGATTATTTTTAAGTCTGAAGAAAATCATCAGCCTGCTGATTCCAGAAGGTGGCCCATAACAATCAGGTTGAATACCCATCATAACCAACATGTTTAAAACTAATAGTAAAGAAGAAATATTTAAAGAAAACACTAGTCGGATTAAAAGATGTTACATACAGGTAAACAACAGCAAGAAATTAAAGTAACTTTTCATCAGAAAGAAGGTGAGGCAGGGAAAAATGGAAGGATATCTTAAAATGCTGAAAAAAGTCAACTTAGAATGTTTTTACAGAATGCAAATATATTTCACAAATGAAAGCAAATAAAGTTATTTTAGGTAAATAAAACCTAAGTGAATTTATACCTAGTAGACTCACACTATGTGAATTGCCAATATAAATTCTTCAGGCTAAAACAAAAAAGTAACAGACAGACACTAGAATCAAATAGCAAGAATGGCAAAAGTAGAAAATGTAAAATTTGCACAAATATAAATAATGATGCCTTCTTTTAATAATTCTTTTAAAAGAAAATTAAATAAAACAAAGACAAACAATATGTTGTAAAGTTTATAAACTATATAGAAGTAAAGAATAAGATGATAATAGCACAATGAATAGCTTAGGGATCAATGATATCCATTGTAAGGTTTTATTACATTTATTCAAAGTGGTCTAATATTACTTCAAAGTACACTGTGATAAGTTCAAAAGGAAGTTTTAATGCTTATACTGACTACTAAACATTTACAAACATATATAGCTCAAAAGATGTTAAAGGAGATAAAATAAATTACTTTTATTTTAAAATATTCAGTGAAAAAGAAACTTGACAAAGAGGAGGAAAGGAAGAATGGTCAGATAAGACAAATACAAATCAGTTAGAAATTTGGCTGACTGAAGCTCAACAGTATTAATTATTTCATCAAATAAAAATGATCTTAAATGATCTAGTCAATCATGTTAAAAGACATGTGATTGTCTGACTGGACATAGGCCACTGGCTCAGTGGGGTGGAGTGAGGTATACTTTTTAAATGCAAATAGACATGAGAAAGAAAAGCAAAGTAAGAGAGATCACAATACCAGATATCAAAATGTATTACAAGGCCACTGTAATTAAAACAGCCTGGGATTGACATAAAAACAGACACATGGATCAATGAAACAGAACAGAGATCCAAGAAATAAATCCAAGTCTTTATGGTCAATTAATATTCAACAAAGGGGGCAGCAACATAAAATAGAGTAAAAATAGCCTCTTCAACAAATGGTGTTGAGAGAACTGGACAGCTACATGCAAAAAAATTGAAACTCAAGCAACGACTTATACCATATGCAAAAATAAATTCAAGGTGAATAGAAGACTTAAATATAAGCCATAACACGAATAAAATGCTAGAGGAGAACATAGACAGGAAAATCTCAGATATTTGATGCAGCAACATTTTTACTGATATGTCCCCTAGAGCAAGGGACATAAAGGAAAGAATAAACAAGTAAGATCTCATCAAAATAAAAACCTTCTGCATGGCTAAAGACAATAGTATTAAAATAAAAAGAGAACCAACTGTATGGGAAAACATATTTGCCAATGACACCTTGGACAAGTGGTTAATCTCCAAAATATATAAAGAACTTACACAACTCCACTCTAAGAAGATAAGCAACCCAACTAAAAAAAATGGCAAAAGACTTGAGCAAACACTTCTCCAAGGAGGACATACAGAGGATCCAAAGACACATGAAAAGATGTTCAATATTGCTAGCTATCAGAGAGATGCAAATTAAAACCACAATGAGATACCACTTTATACGGGTCAGAATGGCCATCATAAAAAGAGCAACAAACAACAAGTGTTGGAGAGGTTGTGAGGAAAAGGGAACTCTAGTACACTGTTGGTGGGATTCCACAACCACTATGGAAAACATTATGGAATTTTATCACAAAACTAAAAATGGATTTGTCTTTTAACCTGACAATTCCACTGCTAGGATTATACCCTAAGAACCCTGAAATGCCAACCCAAAAGAACCTATGCACCCCAATGTTCATAGAAGCACAATTTGAACATTGTGCTGGAAGGTGCTGGAAGCAACCTAAGTGCCTGTCAGTAAATAAATAGATCAAAAACCTATGGTACATTTACACAATGGATTCTATGCAGCAGAAAGAATGGAGGAGCTCCTACCCTTTGCAACAGCATGGATGGAACTAGAAAGCATTATGCTGAGTGAAATAAGCCAGGTGGTAAAAGACAAATACCACATGATCTCACCTTTAACAGAAATCTAAACAACAAAACAAACAAGCTAGCAAAATGTAACCAAAGACACTGAAATAGAGAACAGGCTGACAGTGTCCAGAGGGGAGATGAGAGGGAATTTCAGGGGAAAGGGGGAAGGGTTTACAGGAACAAGTATAAAAGACACAGGGACAAAAATTAGGGGGGTGGAAATGGGAGGGCTTGGGGAGGGTTGGGTGGGTGGCCTGGGATGGGAGTAAAAGACAGAAAACTGTACTTGAATGACAATTAAAAAGTAAAAAATTAAATAAAAAAGAGAAAAAATGTAAACGGACAAATAAAAGTAGAAAGATGAAAAAGTATAAACCATGGAAATAATATTCATTACAACATTGTTGTATTAATGTTAGACATGGTCAACTTTGATTAATTGATTTACCAGAGAAAAGAAATTCCATAAAAATTAAAGTATTATTTTTTTTTAAAAAGACAGATATTCTAAATGTGGATGTACTTTATAAAAATAGAAATTCTGAATACCTGAAGCAAAATTTAATAGGTTTTAAAGAAGAAGAAGATGCATCTACAATTATATTTGGAGATTTTAATATTTCTTCTCAATAATTAAAAGAATAGACAAAAATATTTGTAAAAACAAGAAAATCGAAGGATACTGACAATGAACATGATTTACTAGATAGACATTTTGAAAGTCTAAACCCAACAAAGTCAAAATACACATTTTTAGTGCAAATATAATGTTATTGAAGATAGATAATATGCTTGACTATAGATACTCAAAATGACAAAGGACTAAAATTATAAAATATGTTTACTGACCATAATCAATTTAAAATTAATAACATTAAGTGATTCTAGAAATTGTGGAACTAAGTTTTTATACGAAGAATCAAGAAAATCAAGAACAAATTAAAGGATGTAGAAAGAGGTTCTGATACTGACAAAGAGTTTAAGGAGGTGTCCCCATACTTACCATCTCTGAGAATGCACAAAATGGGTAGGGAAGACTAAAGACGACCTTCACCCAGCATAATCTTTATTTCACATTTGCTCTTCCTCATCCCCCTACACACATACTTCAACACTGGAGAGACCTAATCGGTAAGGTGGTAAGATAGTTAGGAATTCTTCAACACCCAAGTCAGTCTGAGAGTGCTTTAACATCATGGTATACAGGAAACTTGACTTATTCATACATTTTAATCAGATGCAGTAATCGCTATGCAAGTCCCAGAAATATTAGATATGGTGGCCTGGTATGAAATGCCAGTAAAGAGAAAGTGGTATTTCAAAATGATGTAAGATCTTCATGAAATATGTATAAATGGGTTATGTGCCAGCAGGTATAATCAGTGGAGTATTATTCAAAGCACAAGATCCCAAGGAGAGGCAATTGGAGCAAGAGTGTCTCAGAATAGCAATGCTAACTTATGTTCTATTTTCTGTTAGTCTCCCTGTTATTTTCTACTTATGTTGATTTTGGAATGACGTTTGAATATCCTGGCTTTCTACTCAGGTTTTCCATTGTCTAACAGTCACCAGTAATGAAGGTAGGAAGCTGTCACCTGGAGGAGTTAAGAGAGTGATGTCTTCTAGACACTGGTATGCAGGAATTTCTGTGATGTACAGGTACTTTCTTCATCACCCCCTTGAGATGCTTTATTCAACATAGTTTTCTTCAAAAAAACTGTTTGATCCATCTTTTGAAGTTAAGCTCTGCATTGTGAACAGAATGTTTTTAACATTAAGAGCTATTTTATTGAGTTTTATTCCAGAGAAAAACTCCAAATAAATTTGATAAAGTTTTGTTGAGGAGAAAAATAAAATTTTGAGCTCTCAAACTTCAGGCTCTCAAATAAAATTTTTGAATCCTATGAATCTGAGGAACATTTACAAAGTAGAACAAATGCTTGTGAGTGTGGGAATCAAGAACTCCACCTACAGCCCAGCATACAGATACACAGATCCATTTGTTAAGAAAACAGGAAGACAAATGTAGCCCCCCTACTAGAAAATGTCTAACACTTGGCAGATGATATTTACTTGCAATACAAGTAGGGCAAAAGGAAGCACAGAGAGCATAATCTATGTGTGACCACTTTCCTCAGCCCACTGAAGAGTGTCATATTATTTTGAATGATGAATGTAAACTTTTCCATTGTGTTATAAAATATTAACAGACTTATAGTAATGGATTTTTCTAATAGGCATCCTCTAAGAAACAACAAGCTGTTGTAGGAGGATATAAGATATGTAGAAGCATTAGTAAGGGAAGGAGAATTATCAACATGAATATATTTTCTGAAGGTGAACAGAAAAAAACTGTTTGATCCATCAAACAGTTTCTTCCTCTGGTGCAACTGAGCCATGTTCCTCACCCCTGCCTGTTTCTTTCTGCAAGGAGTAAGGGAAGCATACATTACAGAAATGGGATTACCTTTTTGGTGTTTTTTTTCCTTTAGAACAAGATTTATTCTCAGTATCTATACATCTTCCATGCATCTATTTCTTTCCCTTCTTCTTACATTTTTCCAGATTCATGATGACTTTCTTGTTCAGCTAATGATAGTTAAAAACTAAGTCCTCCCTCAATGTAGTCACTATTAGGTTCTTGGAATTGCACCAAAATGGCCTATGATAAAACAAATTTCACTATAGGCTAATTGATATACACAAGAGTTAAATTTCCACAGCATCTCATAAACATTATGATGAAAGAACATTGACTAAAATGACATTATTTGAGGACCTGATGTATGGTAACTCTAACAGGCTATACAGTCATGGTAAAAGTGTGTAATGAGGTTATTAAGTAGTATTAATTAGGAGTATCAGAATTTGAGTGAAGTTTGAAGAGAGAGGATATGGGGAATAACCAGACTCCAGTTTTTGTGGTCTGTGTGGCCAGACTCCAATGTACTTGGAAGGAAGACTCCTCTTTGTCTTCTAACCTACTCTATTTCCACATTGGGCATATGGTAGTATATATCATCTATACTAACATTTGGTGTTGTGTATTGCAGCTGTTAGTTGTTTCAAAGTCTGAAGATAAGGCATTCATTTAGGGAACAAGATTTCTAGTGAAACTATCATGATAAATGTGCATATGCATTTCAGTAAACTTTAAATTTTCTTATCTAACTTGTGAATAAAATAGTCTACTAAATATGAGGTAAACTAGATATTTAGAAAATACATTTAAGGTAAGTTGAATTTATGAATTTTTGTAAGTAATGTAAAGATGGACTTAGAGAAATCATTTTTAAGAATATGTCTATATATTTTTAAATATGGATAATTAGGAAAAAAACATGAAAAAGCCCCAAACTCTAAATAACTGTAGTTTTGTAACATTTTTAAAAAATTTATGTGCCTTAAATTTACAATCTCTAAAATGGAGTGAACATTATAAATTCTTCATAAAATTCCTCATAAAATTACTTTGCAAATTAAATGAGATGATACTCGAAAGCTGATTAGAGTGCCCGGAACTCAGCATGAGCTCAGTAGATGTAGCTGTAGTCACTTTTTATTATATTTAATAAAGAGAACAGAGACCCTAGGGAGATTATGAAGGAATTCCTCATAAGTGGTTGAAATATGAAACTCATAAACTATTCCCAAGAATAAGATGCCCTTCATTGAAAATTAAGTTCTCCTGTCAGAAATAAAATATTGAAAAGTATTTTTATTTTATTAAAAATTGCACTATGCAATATTTAGTCTACATAATTCCTAATATAATGTTAGAAAAAATCACTAATCACTGTGTTAAAGTTGAGCCAGTTAGGCAAGTAAAAATTGTGGTTGGCATATCTGAAGCCTGTGGCAAAGGCTATAACTTTCTTACAGCAAGTAGAATATAGGTTACCTTACATGCTGGTAATATTGAGCTGATTCTCTTCCCCAAGACTCCCAACACACATATAAACATGGTTAGTGACAGGAAGAAAGAGTGATGAAACTCAAGAAGCCAAGCTATATCTGTACAGTCAGCAACATGAGACTCCTGGACTGAATGCTTTGGAACGTATCAACGGAGGGTGTTTTTCTTTTTGTATTAGCCAGTTGTTCACTACTCTGGCCCTGCAGTTATCTTCCTCAGTGTGACTGTATTAGGGTTTCTCTATGTCCTTTGTATTTCTCATAAATCCTTCCCCTTTTCCCTCCCCTTTCCTCTGGTAATTGTTTGTTTTTAAAGATAATTTCATGGTTTCAGTTTAACATAATATGGCATTTTTATGTTGATATAGTTACAGGAGGCAATGAGTTAAAGAGAATTTAATAAAATCTCTGGGGTGACTGTGGAGAGAAATAGATATGTTGGTGACTAAAAAATACTACAGCTCTAAGAAATGCCAACTCCTGGTCTTTGACATAGAATGTCCATGAAAGGGTCCAGGCTAATCTGGAATGAGCTGTATCACAGGGGCAAATAGGTTAAGAAAGTCAGCATGAGCCCTGGCTGGTGTGGCTCAGTGGATTGAGCGAGGACCTGCGAACCACACAATCACGGCAGTTCGATTCCCAGTCAGGGCACGTGCCTGGGTTGTGAGCCAGTTCCCAGCAGGGGACTCATGAGAGGTGACCATACATTGATGTTTCTCTCCTTCTCTTCCCCTCTGAAGATAAATAAATAAAATCTTTAAAAAAAAAGAAAGTCAGCATGGTCTTGTAAGACATGTAAGAGAGAGTGAGTAAATAGAACACAACCTGGGGTAAAAATATTTTCTCAGTTGGAAATTCTCTAGCAGGCTGTTTCTTCATGGGGAGTTTAGAACCTGGTATGAATAAAACTCCAAATACTGTCTGTCAAGACTGAATTAAAAGAAAGAAAGCTATCAGCACTAAACCTGTTAGCCAAAAATTATCCTAAGATTTCTGTTGAGATAGTTTTGGACCAAGGGGCAAATGTTTTTATTTTTAAACATTCATAAAATGAAGACTATCACTACTGAACCTGTAGCTATAAAATTTCTTCCTTTTTATTTTGAGTTGTGTATATTACTAGCATTTTGCTTGTGAAAATTCCACTCCGCTAGCTTCAATCATAAGTTGAGTTACCTGCAATGCTTACTTATAGGCTTAATTGAAGAAAATTTATGAAGGAGGAAGAATTACATAAATTCAATGGCATAAATGGCAAGATTGGTGCCCCTTAACAGCTGTGGAAACTTCATGTCCTTGTTTCCTTCTAATTTTTCTATAATATTATTTTATGTGTAGGTTAGAAATCAAGGTCTGTTAGAGTAAAAGTGAACTTGTTGGTCTTCGAATTCTAGTGTTCTAATAATCATACAAATAATAATTACTGATCTGAAGTACATGCCCCAGAAACATGGGGAATGTGTTTGAGAACAGCTGAAATATAAGGGAAATTAGTAATCCCTGGAAACATGTTTAGCAGGTCTTGATAAGCAGTTAGGTACAGCTATGTCTAGCAGACATAGCTGTTATAGGAGAGTTAAACCTTTGTAGTCACCATCCCAGATGTAACTTGCATGGCTATCTTTCAGAACACGATTGAGCAATAGTACTTGAGAAATGGGAGGGAAGCCCCCTTCAGTGTTAGAAACATGAGAGACAGGAGATTGAAGCAAGACAAGTGGGAGTGGAGTCCACTTCCCCTGGGGCATGGGTGGAACACTTAGCCGATCTTTTGAGGAACAGAGTGAACAGCCAACGGTATTCCAGCATATAAGAAGATTAGAGGCCAAAACTGTAGAGGACACTGAAAAATCATATGGTAAGAAGAGTGCTTCGGGACAATAGGTCCCTGGGACCAATGTGGGGACGAGGGTGGCTGAAGCCCCAGGCCCGGTGCCCATTGGGTCTGCCACAGGACTCTTGGGGGAGAGCTGGGTCAACGGCTCCTTCCCCTGACAGTCAAGGTTTGAGCAGCACCAGGAGGGACCTGGATGTTTGAAGTTGTAGGGGAGGGATGTGGAGGAAGTGGCAAACACACAGGAGACTGGTGCACCCACTGATTCTGTGGACATCGCCTGGGAATAGTTGGGCAGTGACAGGTCCTGGCTCAGATAGTCCCCAGTCTGGTAGGAGAGTTGGACTGTGTGAGAGGCCAGGTGCTTGTTTGGAGCAGCAGGCTTGAATAGGAGGAATTTTTTCAGAAAGAAAAACAGGCACTCAAAGGCTATTTATGGAAATCTCCAGCAGCAGCTGCCCCTGCCTCCCCTGGCCTCCCCTGGACTGTGCAGCCTCTGCAGCCTCAGCTGTGAGGACCTCGTCTACACCCCTTCCCTGGGCCACAGTGGCAGAGGCCACCCAACCAGGCCTGCTACCCCAGTGGTGCCCGCTGACACAGCTGCTGCCTCAGCGGTGGAAACCAGAGCACTCACACCGGAAGCCCCAGGAACAGAGCGCACCCCAGTGGGAGGCCCAGTGGCTGCCAATCCCTCCTCAGTAGTGGGGGCTGAGTGCTCACACCCCAGACCTACTGGGAACACCTAACTTTGCAGCCCAGCGCCTGCCAATCCTGCCCTAGCAGGGGAGAACCATACCTGCAGCCATGGGAATAGAGTGTGCCTGACCCCATGGCCCAGGGGAAACTCACCCCCAATCCCACTGCCCTGGGCACAGCAGCAGAAGAGTCAGTGCCCGAATGTGCCACAGCTCCCATGGTGGTGCTCCCGCCCTGCAGGGCTGACTGGCTAAGAGGAAAGCGGAGATGCCCCGCAGAGGAGAGTTGCAGACCTCAGGGAGTCAGCAATCCCCGGAAAGAGTTAACTCAGTATGGGAGCTGAACTATCCTGAAGAAACTCAGAGTCCCTAGCATCTAAGATAGCAAACAGTGAGAAAGTGATGTGTGCACCCCTAATTGATGCAACTCAAGAACAGCACAACTGGTGGACTGAAGGGTAGGCTGGTCATAGAAGGGCACTGGCAGCCATGCAGCAAGCCGAGGAACTCGGCGGGAGGCTGGGGAACTGCAAAGAGTGCAGCTTAGACCTAGCCTCCAACCCCACAAGACCACAGGGAGAAAAGCAAAACCAATCTCCCCCCAGCCTACTGCAGCCAGGAAGACCAGCAGAACTGGCTTAGCTTATTTAAAGACAGCAGGAGGACTCTTTTTCTCTCTTTTTAATTCTTTCTTTCTTTCTTTCTTTCTTTCTTTCTTTCTTTCTTTCTTTCTTTCTTTCTTTCTTTCTTTCTTTCTTTCTTTCTTTCTTTCTTTCTTTTCTCTCTCTCCTTCCTTCCTTCCTTCCTTCCTTCCTTCCTTCCTTCCTTCCTTCCTTCCTTCCTTCCTTTCTTCCTTTCTTCTTTCCTTCTTCCTTCCTACCTCCTCACCCCTAATTCCCACAAGTGAGACAATAAAACCTAGAGCTGTGAAAGGACCAGAGTTAGACCCAAAGAGGGATCATCCCAACAATTGAGACAATGAGACAAATTTCACTTTGCTACTCCAGAGAACTTGCAAGTTATTGTATACTTGTATTATTATTATTATTTCATTACTTTTACATCTATTATTTTATTAGTATTTTTATTTCTTTTCTTTCTGTTTAGTCTCCATAGCTTGTTTTGTTAATTGCATTGTTTGCCTGATTTTCTTTGTGCTCTCTTTTATAGTGTATTTTTAATTTTCATTCTTTCAATTCACTTGTGTTACAACAGAACATTACTCTAGGTCCTATACTTCCTAATCTTTTTATTTAGACCACATAGATTCTGTCATATGATTGTTGCTCCATTACTATTGTAAATAATTGCTGTTCCATACAATTGTAAATACTACACAGCACCCCTCCCAGATTTTAGTCCACTTCATTGTTTCTGGAACTTTATTACTGTTGTGGTTAACTCTATTATCTCAGACACTGCACCTGTTTTCTATTTGTTACTTTCACTCTACCTCATAATATGGCCTCCCACAAACTCACTGATTTCTAGATCCAACTCACAATCCTTCCCACCACTAACAAGAGTCTTCTCTTTTTTCCACCCTTTCTAAAAACTGACTAGTCAGGTGGAATGTCATAGTTAACACTATACATATTCAAAGGATCTCCTATCTCTTCTCTACAGGTTGATACTTTAAATACCATAGAATATTCTCCTGCGGTCTTAAACCATTTTGCCTTCCCCTTCTAATAGATCACAAAAAAAGAGTAGTTGGGAGCTGTGAACACCAGTATAAGCACTGGAAGAAGAAACCAACCAACAAAAAAACCACCAACAGGTAACAACAAAAAAAGATGAAAGAGGGAGTGGAAGCCACACTAACTCAACTCAGGACCAATCTGGAAATACAACTAAATGGTGGACAAACTACCCACAATAAACAACTGAACAAGAGTGAGAGAGAAGCATCAAAACCTCAGACACACAAAAACAGGCTTCAAAACAGCTTGTCCATACATGCACAACAGAATATAAGACATGCTGGAGGGAGTGACCCTCAGTTAACCAGCTGGAGGGAATAACCAACCAAACAAGAAAAACTCAGAGACATACAGAGAGCCAACATAAACAACAGCCCAAAATCAGTGAACTAAGGAGACAAAAGAGACGACACCACTGAATCTCAAGGGCTTCTACCATGAAAGTTCACACCATAAACTCAGGTAGTCAGAACAGATCAATTTAAGAAGCAGAGGCTAACAAGAGGAGTCTCACAAGCAATGGGAAGACAAAGAAACAATCCCCAAATGAAATGAAAGGGGGAAGCCTCAGAAGGAATGCTAAATGAAATAAAGACTCAACTATCAGATATTGAGTTCAATGCAATGGTTGTTAGGAAGCTCCATGAGCTCACAGTGAATTACCAGAAACTACAAGGACACTGCAATGAACTCACTCCAAACAATATCAACATGAAAAAGAACATAGAAACTATCAACAAGGGCCAAAAGGAAATGAAGAATACAATTTCTGAATTGAAGAACACAGTAGAAGGAATCCAAAGTAAATTAGATGAAGCAGAGGCTCGGATCAGTGAGCTGGAGGACAAGGCAGAAAGAAACACCCAGAAAGAACAAAAAAAAAAAAAAGGAAAACAGACACAGAAAGAATGAAGAAGGGTTAAGGAAAATGCAGGACAACATGAAACATAATAATAACCATATAATAAGGATACCATAAAGAGAAGAAGAAGATCAAGGGAGGGAAAATCTGTTTGAAAAAGTAATGACAGAGAACTTCCCCAATCTGATGAGAGAAAAACTCACACAAGCCCAGGAAACACAGAGTCCCAATCAAGAGAAATCCAAAGACACCCACTTCAAGACACATCATCATTAAAATGGCAAAATTCCAAGAGAAAGAGAGAATCTTAAAGGCAGCAAAGGAGAAACAGAAAGTAACATACAAGGGAGCCCCGATAAGACTAGCAGCTGACTTCTCAATGACAATGCTCCAAGTAAAAGGAATAGAGGTATGAAAAATAACAATGAATAAGTACCCATCAATAATAACCTTAAATGTAAATAGATTAAATGGCCCAATAAAAAAAAAAAACCTAGAATAGCTGAATGAATAAGACATCAGGATCCTCACGTATGCTGCCTATAGGAGACCCACCTCAGAACAAAAGACTTACACAGACAGAAAGTGAAGGGCTAGAAACAAATTTTCCAAGCAAATGGACAGCAAAAAAAAAAAAAAAAGGCAAGTAGCAATACCCACATCAGACAAAATAAACTTCAGAAAAAAGGCCATAAAAAGAGATCCAGAAGGTCACATCATAATACTCAAGTAAAGAATCCACCAGGAAGACATAAACATTGTAAATATTTATGCACCCAACATACACAAGGAAAAGCTTGGAGGACTTCAAGAAAGATGTTGACAGCAACACAATTATAGTAGGGGATTTTTAACATCCCACTGTCAAAATGGACAGATCTTCCAAACAAAATATCAACAAAGATATTGTGGCATTGAACAATGCTCTAGATTAAATGGACTTAACATTCTTTTCAAATGCATGGGGGATATTTTCAAAGATAGACCACATGATAGAACACAAAAAAGCCTCAACAAATTCAAGAAAATTGAAATCGTATCAATCATTTTCTGTGACCACAAGGGACTAAAACTAGAAAACAAACTTAAGGAAAAAAAATCCCAAAATGCTCAAACTCATGGAGATTGAATAGCTTGCTCTTAAACAATGAATGAGTCAAGAATGAGATTAAGGAAGAAAACAAAAGTTTCTGGAAGAAATGAAAAGAAAAAACCCTCACATGTATCCAAAACTTATCAGACACAGCAAAGGCAGTCCTAAGAGGGATCTTCATAGTGATATAAGCCAACCTAAAATAGATGGTAGGCTTACCAACAACCTGAAACCTTACCAAAACAACAACCTAACTCTATGCCTACAAGAACTTCAGGAACAACAACAATGACAGCCCAGACAGTACAAATAGAAGAAAGGAAATAACCAAGATCAGAGCATAATTAAATGACATAGATATGAAAAGAACAATTCTAAGGATTAAAAAATCCAGAAGAAGTTTTTTTTGAAAAGATAAACAAAAAAATAACAAATACCATATGATCTCACCTTTAACAGGAAGCTAAACAACAAAACAAACAAGCAAGCAAAATATAACCAAAAACGCGGAAATAGAGAACAGGACAGCTACCAGAGGGGAGAGGGGAGGGAATTTCAGGGGAAAAAGGGGAGGGATTTAGAGGAAAAAATATAAAAGATACATGGACAACAATTAAGAAGGGTGGAAATGGGAGGGAGGGGGGAGTATGGGGGGTGGGATAAGATAGGAGTAATAGACAGAAAACTGTACTTGAAAAATAATTAAATAAATTTAAAAAAGGACTTTAAGCAGGCTCATCAAGAAAAAAGAGAGGACCCAAATAAACACAATCAGAAATGAAAGAGGAGAGATTACAACTGATACCACAGAAATACAAAGAATTGTAAGAAATTACTATGAAGAATTGTATGCCAAGAAATTTGAAAACCTAGATGATATGGACAAATTTCTAGAAAAATATAATCTTCCAAAACTCAATGAAAAAGAAGTAGAAAAACTGAAGAGACCAATAACAGCAGGTGAAATTGAAACAGTAATCAAAAATTTTCCATCACACAAAAGCCCTGGACCAGATGGTTTCACAGGAGAATTCTACAAAGCATTTTAAGGAAGAGCTAACCTCTATCCTTCACAAGTTATTCCAAAAAATTCAAGAAGATGGAAGACTCCCAAACTCTTTTTCTGAAGCCAACATCATCTTAATCTAAAACCAGATAAAGACATAACAAAGAAAGAAAACTTCAGGCCAATATCACTGATGAACATAGACACCAAAACCCTCAAAAAATATTGGATAACCGCATCTAGCAATATGTTAAACAGATCATACACCATGATTAACTGGGATTCATTCCAGGGATGCAAACATGGTATAATATTCCCTAATCAATAAATGCAAAACATCCTATAAACAAAAGCAAAAGCAAAAATCACATGATCATATCATTAGATGCAGAAAATGCATTTGATAAGGTACGACACTCATTTGTGATAAGAACAATTAGCAAAGTGGGAATAGAGGAAACATTATTCAACATAATAAAGGCCATATATGAGAGACCTATAGCCAACATCAAACTCAGTAGACAAACAGTAAAGCCTTTCCCACTCAGATCAGTAACATGACAAGGATACCCAGTTTCACCACTTATCTTCAACATAGTATTGGAAGTCCTAGCCACAACAATCAGACAAGAAAAAGTAATAAAAGGCATCTAAATCATAAAGAAGGGAACAAACTGTCATTGTTTGCAGATGACATGATAGTGTACATGGAAAAATCCTATAGACTCTACCCCAAAACAGCTCAACATAGTAAATTATTTTGGCAAAACAGCAGGATACAAAGTCAATATTCAGAGATCAAAGACGTTTTTGTACACCAACAATGAAATATCAGAAACAGAAGTCAGGAAAAAATCCCATTTGATACAGCATCAGGAAAAATAATGTACCTAGCAATAAACTTAACCAAGGATGTAAAAGACCTGTATGCAGAAAACTACACAACACTGAAGAAAGAATTTAAGGAAACAAGCAAAATGCAACCAAAGACACTGAAATAGAGAACAAGCTTACAGTGACTAGAGGGGAGAGGGAGGGAATTTCAGGGGGGAGTGGAAGGGTTTATAGGAACAAGTATAAAGGACACATGGAGAAAGACAAGGGGGTGTGGAAATGAGTGGGAGGTGGGGAGGGCTGGGGGGTTGGTTGGGATGGGAGTGAAAGGCAGAAAACTGCACTTGAACAACAATTAAAATTTAATGAAATTAAGGAAGACACAAACAAATGGAAACATGTACCATGCTCATGGATTGGAAGAATTAACATCATCAAAATGTCCATACTACACAAAGCAATTTTTAGATTCAGTGCAATCCATATTAAAGTACCAATGACATATTTCACAAATATAGGACAAAGAGTCCAGAAATTTATACAGAACCATAAATGATTCCAAGTAGCTGCAGCAATTTGAAAAGGAAGACAAAGTAGAAAGGACAACAGTACCCAATACCAAACTGTATTACAAGGCCACTGTAATTAAAACAACCTGGTACTGGGATAAGAACAGACACATAGACCAATGGAACAGCATAAAGAGCCCAGAAATAAACCTAAGTCTCTATGGTCAATTAATATTTGAAAAAGGTGGCAAAGCATAAAATGGAGTAAAAACAGCCTCTTTAATAAATGGTATTGGGAGAGCTGAACAGATACATGCAAAAAAATGAAACTGGATCATCAACTTACAGCATACGCAAAGAAACATGGCTAAAGAAAACAGCATTAAAATGAAAAGAGAACCAACTATATGCAAAAACATATTTGCCAATGATACATCAGACAATTGTTTGATCTTCAAAATATGTAAAGAACTCATATAACTCCACTCCAGGAAGACAAATAACCCAGTTAAAAATGGGCAAAATATTTGAACAGACTGTTCTTCAAGGAGGACATACACAGGGCTCAGAGACCTATGAAAAGATGATCAGCATTATTAGCCATCAGAGAGATGCAAATTAAAACCACAGTGCAATACCACTTCACACCAGTCAAAATGGTCATCATAAACAAATCAACAAATAAATATTGGAGAGGATGTGGAAAAAAGGGAACCCTAGTAGACTGTTGGTGGGAATGCAGATTTGTGCAGCCATTGTGAGCAAACAGTATGGAATTTCCTTAGAAAATTAAAAATGGAACTGCCTTTTGACCCAGCAATTCCAATGTTGGGATTACATCCTAAGAACTGTGAAACATCAGTCTAAAAGAACCTATGCACCCCAATGTTCATAGGAGCACAATTTACAATAGCTGAGTGCTGAAAGCAAACTAAGTGCCCATCAGTAAATGAATGGATCACAAACTCTGGTACACTTACACAATGGAATACTATGCAGCAGAAAGAAAGAAGGACCTCCTACCCTTCGTGACAGCATGGGTAGAACTGGAGATCATTAAAACAAGTGCTAAGTGAAATAAGCCAGGCACTAAGGGACAAATACCATGTAATCTCACCTTTAACTAGAACATAATGAAGAAAAGAAAAAAACAAGCACAATATAACTGAGACACTGAAAGTAAGAGCAATCTGACACGAAATAGAGGGGGAGTTGGGAGGGGATAATTGCAGGAAGGGGTTTTAGTAACTACTTTAAAGGACACATGTACAAAACCAAGGGGGAGGGTGGAATCAAGGGAGGGAGCTGGGTTTATCTGGGGTGGGGGGCAGAGGTGGGGGGAAATGTAGAAAACTGTAATTGAACAACATTAAAACAATTTAAAAAAATTAAAAGTGGGAACAAAAAGATGTGAATTTAAAGGCAAAATGCCTAAATATTTTTTAAAAAGGAAGAAACATGAAACTTGGTAGACATCTTCTTTCTAAAGAAAATAATTCCAAAACAGTATCTGGGGTACATAGAGTAATTCAGAACAGAAAAGTCATTAGATAAGATACTGGATCTGATGTTTCTTAATATCTTATGAGTGTCATGAGGCAAAACTGCATGAGTTTAGAAATCAACCTGCTGTCAAGTGCTAATCAAATACAAGGCATATGAGGTGAATAGAAGATGATGAACTAATAATAACTCAAATCTCATTTTAAAAACAACAACAAAAACAAAACAATAAAAGAAGTTTGAAGGCAAATATCTACAAATTTTTCATCCATTTCCTGGCTTATACCAGAGAGTTGGCAGATCCAGAATACACCTTATCGAAGAGGACTCCACTGAAATTCATCAAGGTACAAACAAAACCCAGAGATAATAAGTTTAAGTGTCAGCAGGATCAAAAAGGGTAAAGAACAAAAAAGATTGTGTCTGGACTTTGTAGGTGAGCAAATTAGCATCAGAGAATATTTCATACAACTTTCCCATTCTCTGAAATTGATATTTGGGACTTCAAACTGAAGTCATATTTGATGACACACAAGATTCCAATACCCTAAACATTCTAAACAAAGCCAAAAACAATTGGGGTCTGACATTTTTCTAGGCCTAGTTAGTCATGTTCAAATAAGCCCTGCTACTCAAACTGCCCATCATCAGGTTTTTGTACTTTAAGGAATACAATTAAAAAATAAAAAGACAACTCATTACATAAGAGAAACTAATTGCATATCTTGTACCTGGTAATGAACTCAAATCCATAACATACAAAGAACTCTTATAACTCCATAAAAGGAAATAACCCAGCTTTAAAAATTTGGAAAATGATTTCAGTAGACATTTCTCTAAAAAAGAAATTCAAATGGCAAATAAACAGGAAGAATGCTCAGTACCATTAGTCATTAAGGAAATGCTAATTAAAACCACAACGGGATACCACTTGATAGTCATTACGATGGCTACAATGGAAAAGACAGCAAATATTGGGAAGAATATGAAGAAGCTGGAATCTTCCTACATTGTTTGTGAAAATGTAAAATGGTGCAGCAGTAATATTAAAAAAACATTTTAGAAGTTCCTCAAAATGTTTAATATGTAAGGTAACTATATGATCTAACCATTGTCTTTCTTGGTATATACACAAGAAAAATTTAAAATACATATATATCCATATGTCCACATAAAAGCTTGTATAAAAATGCTTCTAACATTATTTATAAGCAGAAACAAATTAATGTTCACCAACCAATGAATAAATTTTAAAAAATGTGGTATGTTCCTGCAATGGAATGTTACTAAGCCATACATAAAAAAGAATGAAGTACTGGTATATGCAAAACCATAGATAAACTTTGAAAATATTACGCTAAGTGAACAAGATAGTCACCAAAAACCAGGCACTGTGGGTTTATATTTGTGTGAAAGCTCCAGAATAGACAATCTATAGAAACTAAAAGTAGATTAATGTTTACATAGGGAACTAGTGGGAGGTGTTCAGAGTCACTGCTAATGGGTATAGATAGGGTTGCTCTAGAAGGCGATGAAAAGTTCTAAAATTAGATGGCAGTGATAGCTGCACAAACCTGGAAACATGCCAAACACCACTGAATTGCCTGCTTTGAATGGGTAAATTTTTTGGCTTGTCATGTATACCTCAAACCTGTTATGAACAGCATGATGTTGAAAGAAGATACCAAATTCTGGCCATTCTATTCAAACATTTATAGAGTATGATGAAACCAGAGATCTAAGAGATTGAGGAATATGTCTTAGACTGATCAATGTTATTACTTGGAATTTCTTTTTTTTTTTTACAAAAGACTGTCAAGATTTAGTAAACATTTAATAGCTGGGAAATCATAAAATGTTATTATCCATTTATGTACATATGTTCTAAAAGTTTCAGGAAATTATATATTTAGCCCCTTTTTAACCAATTAAAAGAGATATAGTTTGAAAGAGAATTAGTAAGAATGCAAATGTAAAATCTCCCTCTGCTTTGATTTATAGCCCATTACTAAGTAAAAGAGTTGGTACATTTTACAACTATATTTGAATTTCATATTTGTGATATTTCAGGCCAGTATATTAAGTTCATCATCATTTTCTTTTAAATATTTTGTTGTTCATACTATTACAGTTGTCCCAATTTTCCCCCTTTGCCCACCTGCACCCAGCCTGCCCTCTATACTGAGTCATTCCCCACACTGTTGTCCATGTCCATGGTTTATGCCTATATGTTCTTTGACTATCCCCCTCACTTTTTTTCAAACAGTCCACGCATTCACCCTCCCCTCTTACAGTGATCTTTTCCATGTTTTTATGTCAGTGGCTCTATTTTAGTTGTTAGTTTGTTTTGTTCATTATATTCAACTTACAAGTGAGAGATCATATGGTATTTGTCTTTTACTGGCTGGCTTATTTCATGCTTTCACAAAAGGTATGAATTCCTTCTTTTATTATTGCTGTAGTAATCCACTATGTAAATGTACATGGCTTTTTTATCCACTCATAATGATGAGCATATTGGCTGCCTAAATCTTTGCCATTGTAACTAATGCTGCTATGTACATAATAAGAATGTGTAAATTCCTCTGAATTGGTGTTTTGGGATTCTTAAGTTGTATTTCCAGAAGTGGAATTGCTTGGTCAAAAGGCAGTTTCATTTTTACTTTTTTGAAAAAACTCCATAATCATTTTTTACAGTGGGTGCACCAGTCTGCATTCCCACTAACAGTGCACTATGGTTCCCTTTTCTCTACATCCTCACCAGCACATGTTTTTGTTGATTTATTAATGATAACCATTTTGGCTAATGTGAGGTGATAACTTACTGTGGTTTTAATTGCATCTCTCTGATGGCTAGTGATATTGAGCATTTTTTTTATATATCTATGAGCCATCTCTATTTCCTCCTTGGAAAAGTGTCTATTCAGGACCTTTGCCCATTTTTCTAATTATTGTTTGTCTTCTTCGTGCTGAGTTGTATGAGTTCTTTATATTTTTTGGAGAATAAATTCTTGTCTGTTGTATCTTTGGCAAATATGTTCTCTTATACAGTGGGTTCCCTTTCCATTTTGTTGATGGTTTCTTTAGCCATGCAGAAGCCTTTTAATTTGATGTAATCATGTGTGTTTATTTTTCTTTTGTTTCCAGTGCTTTAGGACATATATTGACCCAAAAATATTACTATGTGAGGTATTTGAAGTTTTACTGCCTATGTTTTCTTCAAGGTAGAATTTTCATGATATCATAACTACATTTAACTCTTTTATCCATTTTTAGTTTATTCTGGTATATGGTGTAAGTTGGTGGTGTAATTTCATTTTTTTTTGCAAGTACTAGTCCAGTTCTCCCAACACCATTTGTTAAAGAGACTGTCTTTACTCCATTTTATGTTCTTGCTTCCATTGTCAAATATTAATTGACTCTGAAGACATTGGTTTATTTCTGTGTTCTCTATTATGTTCAATTGATAGATGCATCTGTTCTTATGCCAGTACCAGACTGTTTTGATTAAAGTGTCTTTGTAGCATAGTTTTGTATCAGGTATTATGATCCTCCAACTTTGTTCTTCTAAAATCTCAGACATTGCTTGTAGCAATATTTTATCAGCTATATCTCCCCAGGCAATGGAAACAAAAGGAAAAAATGAACAAATAGCACTATATCAGACTAAAAAGGTTTTGCACAGGAAAGGAAAACATCAACAAAATAAAAAGACAACTACAGAATGGGAAACATATTCACTGATACATATGTTAAGGGGTTAATATCTAAAATTAATAAAGAACTTAGAAAACTCAACATGAAAACCAACCAAACAAACAAACAACCCAGTTAAAAAATGGGCAAAGGACCTCCTTCGACACCTCCAATGATGACATATAGATAGCCCATAGACATATGAACAGATGATCAACATCACTAACCATCAGAAGAATGCAAATTAAAACCAGAGTATTTTTTGTTTCCATGTAAATTTCTAGAATATTTATTCTAGATCTGTGAGATATACCCATGGCATTTTAATAGGAATTTCACTAAATCTACAGATTGCTTTGAGTATTACAGACATTTTAATGATGTTAATTCTTCTAATACATGAACACAGTATATGCTTCCTCTATATGTATTTTTTTGGTATTTTTCCTCAGTGTTCTATAGTTTTTTCAATGCAGACCTTCTGAATATAGGTATTGGTTAAACTTATTTGTACCTATATCATTTTTTGTTGCACTAGTAAATGTGATTGTTTCCTAAGTTCTATTTCTTGATAGTTCATTATTGATATACAAAAATGTCATCGATTTCTGAGTATTGATTTTGTATCCTGCTACTTTGCTGGATTTATTTATTAAGTCAAATAGTTTTTTGGTGGAGTCTACAGGATTTTCTATGTACGGTATCCATGAATAATGACAGTTTTACTTCTTCCTTGCTAATTTGGATGCCTTTTATTTCTTCTTATCTGACCGCTGTGGCTAGGACTTCCAGCATTATGCTGAAGAAGAGAGGTGAAAGTGGACATCCCTTTCTTTTTCTTTATGTTAAGGGAAAGGGTTTTAGTTTTTGCCCATTGAGTATGAGGTTTGCTGTAGGTTTTTCATATATGGTCTTTATTGTGTTAAGGGTTAAACCCTTTATTTCCATTTTAATGAGACTTTTTATCATAAATGGGTGCAAGTTTATCAAAAGCTTTTTATGCTTCTATTGATATGATCATGCAATTTTTATCTTTTATATTGTTTATGTGATAAATTGCATTCATTGAATTGTGAATATTGTACCAAACTGGCATCCCCAGGGTAAATCCCATTTTATCATGGAGAATGGTCTTTTTAAATGTATAGCTGGATCTGGTCTGCTAATATAGTATTTTGTTGAGAATTTTAACATCTGTGTTCATCAGAGATATCAGCTGATAGATTTCTTTCTTGGTTATTTCTTACTTTATTTTGGAATTAGGATTATATTAATCTCATCAAAAGAGCTTGAGAGTTTTCTTTTTTGAATTTTTTTGGAAAGTTTGTGAAGGATAGGTGTTATTTCTTTGAATAATTGGTAAAATTTGCCTGTGAAACTCACTGTTTCAAGACTTCTGCTTGCTGGTAGATTTTTGATTACTGTTTCAATTTCATTTGTTGTTATCAGTCTATCCAGGTTTTCTGCTTCTTCCAGTTTCAGTTTTGAAAGATTGTATGTGCCAGAAATTTATCCATTTCACCTGGATTTTCCAATTTCTTGGCATATAGATGTTCATAGAAATTTCTTATAATCCTTTGTATTTCTGGGGTATCAGTTGTTACCACCTTCTCTTTCATTTCTCATTTTATTAAATTGTGTCCTCTCTCTTTTTTCTTGCTGAGTTTAATTAAATATTTGTCATTTTTATTTATCTTTTCAAAGAAGGAACTCCTGGATTCATTGATCTCTTGAATTCTTTTTAGGCTCTATGTCATTTACTTCTGCTCTGATCTTGATTATTTCTCTCCTTCTACTTACTCTGGCCTTTGTATGTTGTTGTTTTTCCAGTTCTTTTAAATAGATGGTTAGATTGTTTATTTGAGATTTTTCTACCTTCTTGATGTAGGCCTATAGTACTGTGAACTTCTGTCTCAGGACTGCTTTCACTGTGTCCAATAGGTTTTGAGTTTTTGTTTGTTCCCTTTTATTTCTTTCTAGGTACTTTTTGATTTTTCCTTTGATCTCATTGATTATACATTCATTATTTTATTTATTTATTTTTTTATTTAGACTTTTCCAGGTATAGGTTTTTTTTTTCATTTTTTAAAATTTAATTATTGTTCAAGTACAGTTTTCTGTCTTTTACTCCCACCCCAACCCACCACCCCAGTGCTCCCCACCTCCCTCCCATTTCCACCCCCGTTAGTTTTTGTCCATGTGTCCATTATACTTGTTCCTGTGAATCCTTCCCCATTTCCCCTGAAATTCCTCCCCCTCTCCCCATTGGTTGCTGTCCCCCTGTTCTCTATTTCAGTGTCTTTGTTTTTATTTTGCTTGCTTGTTTGTTTTGTTGTTTAGGTTCCTGTTAAAGGTGAGATCATATGGTATTTGTCTCTCACCACCTGGCTTATTTCACTCATCATGCTTTCCAGTTCCATTCATTATACATTCATTATTTAATAACATGCTATTTGGCCTCTATGTATATGCATGTTTTTAAGTTTTTTTTTTAAATTGATGTCAATTTTTACTTTTATGACATTGTGATACCAAAAAATGCATGGTATGATTTTCATTTTCTTGAATTGTTGAGATTTATTTTGCATCTTACCATGTGATCTATCTTTGAGAATGATCCAAATGCACTTCAGAAGAAAGTGTATTCTGCTGCTCTGGGCTGAAATGGAAATATTAATTAAATCTATGTGATTAGTGTGTTGTTTAGGTTGCTGTTTCTTATTTTATTTTACTTTTTAACAATATTATACTTTAAAAAATGACTTATTGTGAATTTACAGTTGTCCCCATTTCCCCCATTGCTCTCCCCTGCCCTACAACCCCCCACCTTCCACATTTAATTCTTTCCCTGCCCATTGTCTCTGTCCATGGTCCCTTTATTCACATTTCTTGAGAACCCTTCCTCTCCTTTCTTCCATTATCCTCATCCTCTCTCCCTTCTGGTCACTGTCAGTTTGTTCATTATTTCTATGTCTCTGGTTCTGTTTTGCTCATTTGTTTGTTTTGTTGATTAGGTTCCACTTATAGGTGAGATCATATGGTATTTGTCTTTTACCGCCTGACTTATTTCACTTAACATAATGCTCTCCAGTTCCATCCATGCTATCGCAAAGGATAGTAGCTCCTTCTTTCTTTCTGCTGTGTAGTATTCCATTGTGTAAATGTACCATAGTTTTTGACCCACTGATTTACTGATGGGCACTTAGGCTGTTTCCAGCATTTGGCTATTGTAAATAGCAATGCTATGCATATTAGAATGCATAGGTTCTTTGGAATCAGTGTTTCAGGATTCATAGGATATAACCCCAGGAGTGGAATTCTCAGGTCAAAAGGCAGTTCCATTTTTAGGTTTTTAAGGAAATTTCATACTGTTTTCCATGGAGGCTGCACCAGTGTTCACTCCACCAATAATTTACCAGGGTTCCCTTTTCTCTGCAACCTCACCAGCACTTGTCATTTGTCAATTTGTTTATGATAGTCATTCTGACCAGTGTGAAATTGTGTCTCATTGAAGTTATAATTTGATTCTCTCTTATGGCTAGTGATGCTGAACATCCTTTCTAATGTCTATGGGCCCTCTGGATGTCCTCTTTGGAGAAGTGTCATTCAGGTACTTTGCCCATTTTTTAAATTGGATTACTTCTATTCCTTTTTTGGAGTCCTGTGAATTCTTTATATATTTTGGACATCAAATCCCAATTAAAAGTATTATTGGCAATGTATTTTCCCACATGGTTGGCCCTCTTTTTATTTTACTGATGTTTTCTTTAGCTATGCAGAAACTCTTTAACTAGTATAATCTTATTTGTTTATTCTTTCCTTTATATCCTTGCTCTAGGACACATGTGTGTGAAAATAGTGCTGTGTGGAATACAAAAATTTTCCTGCCTTTGTCCTTCTTTAGTACTTTCATGATGTTGCAATTTATATTTAAGTCTTTTACCCATCTTGAGTTTATTTTGTGTATGGTGTAAATTGATAATCGAGTTTCATTTTTTTTTGCATGTAGCTATCCAGATATCCCAACACCATTTGTTGAAGAGGCTGTTTTTACTCAATTTTGTGATCCTGCCCCATTTGTTGAATATCAGTTGACCATAGGAAATGGGCCTATTTCTGGTCTTTCTATTCTGTTCTATTGATCTATGTGTCTGTTCTTATGCCAGTACCACATGGTTTTGATTATAGTGGCCTTGTAATATAGTTTGATGCCAGAGATTGCGATCCTTCCTACTTTGTTCTTCTTTCTCAAGATTACTGAGGCTAATCAAGGTCATTTATCATTCCATATACATTTTTGAAATGTTTGTTCTATATCTGTGAATTATGTCATTGACATTTTAATAAGGATTACACTGAATCTACAAATTGCTTTGGGTAGTATAGACATTTTGCTGATTTTAATTCCTTCCAATCCATTAATATAATATATGCTTCCACTTTTTTATGTGTCTTCCTTAATTTCTTTTTTCAGTGTTGTGTAGTTTTCTGAGAACAGATCTTTTGCCACCTTGGTTAGTTTTATTCCTAGGCACCTTGTTTTTCTCATTGCTATCATAAACGGATTTTTTTCCTAATTTCTGTTTCTGATATTTTGTTTTCATTGTACAAAAATGCCTTTGATTTCTGAATATTAACTTTGTATCTCACTGTTTTTTTATAATCACATAACCAAAGGGAAAGACAAAAATCATATAATTATATCAGTAGATATGGAAAAAGCTTTTGATAAGGTACAGTACCCATTTATGATAAAAAAACACTCAGCAAAGTGGGAGTAGAGGGAACATACCTCAATATAATAAAGGCCATATATGAGAGACCTGCGGCCAACATCATACTTAGTGGACAAAAACTAAAATCTTTCCCACTAAGATTAGGAGTAAGACAAGCATGTCCACATTCACCACTTCTATTCAACATAGTATTGTAAACTCTAGCTGCAGCAATCAGACAAGTAAAAGAAATAAAAGACATCCAAATTAGAAAGGAGGAAGTAAAGTGGTCATTATTCGTAGATAAAATGTTAGTGTACATAGAAAACCATATAAATTCCATCAGAAAACCACTTGTCCTTTTTTTTCTATGTCTGGAAGATCAATCTATTGATGACAGTGGAGTGTAAATCCCCTATAATGACTGTAGTTCTATTGATACCTTCCTTAAAGTCCTCCAAGAATTTATTTCTCTATTTAGGTGCTCCTATATTGGGTGCATATATGTTTACAAGGTTATATCCTTTGTTGGCAACTTCCTTAAGTATTATGTAGTGACCTTCTTTGTCTTTTGTTATCATCTTTGTTTCAAAGTATATTATGTTAGATATAAGTATTGCTACCCTAGCTTCTTTTTCATCTGCATTTGCATGGAATATTTTTTACATTTCTTCACTTTCAGTTTATGTAAATCTTCTGCTCTGAGGTGGGTCTGTCATAGACAGCATGTTTATGGGTCATAGTTTCTTTTAACAACTTTTTAAAAAGATTTTATTTATTTATCTTTAGAGGGGAAGGGAAGGAGAGAGAGAGAGAAATATCAATGTATGGTTGACTCTTATGCTTCTCCCACTGGGAACTGACCTGGAACCCAGGCATGTGCCCTGACGAGGGATAGAACTGTGATCTTTTGGTTTGCAGACCCGCACTTAATCCACTGAGTTACACCAACCAGGGCAGGCCATAGTTTCTTTTCTATTGTGCTAACTTACATCTTTTGATTGGAGCATTTAAGCCATTTACATCAAAGGTTATTATTGATAAATATTTATGTCAGTTTATTTCTCTATACCTATATTCTTCTCTCTTTCTACTTCTTTTTATTCTTAAAGTAGTCCTTTGAACATAGAGTACTCTCAACCACAGATTCTTGCTTTTCATTACTTTGAATTATTGATGCCAATTTCTTCTGGATTGAAGTGTTTCTGCTGAAAAATAAACTGAAAGTCTTATTGAAATTCACCTGTAGGTAACTGACTGTTTCTCTCCTATAGCGTTTAAGATGCTCACTTTGTCTTTAAACTGCCATTTTGATTATTATGTGTCTTGGTGTGGGTCTGTTTGGATTCATATTGATTGGGACTCTTTGTGCTTCATAAACTTGTGTGACTTGTTCCTTCACCAAGTTAAGAAACTTTTCCATTCTTACTTCTTCAGACAGTTTTTGTATCCCTTGCTCCCTTTCTTTTCCTTCTGCCACCTCTTTGAGGCAAATATTGTTGCATTTAATTTTGTCCAAAATTTCTCTTAAACCTTTCTCATTCTTACTAAGTTTTTTTAAAAATTTCTCTGATAAGGCTTTTTTTCTACCTTGTTTTCCATATTGTTAATTTGATCTCCTACTTCATTTAGCCTGATTTTAATTTCTTCTAGTGTATTCTTCATTTCAGATATTTCAGTCTTTATTTCTAACTGGTTTTTATTTGTTTTTATGTCCTTTTTATACTGATATAATATCTCTCTGAGTTCCCTGTAGTTCTCACTAAGTTCCTTAAGCATATTTATAAACATTATTTTGAACTTTATGTCTGATAAATTGCTTGCCTCAATTTCATTTGCCCTTTTTTTTCTGGGGGGGGCGTGTCTTTTACTTTCATTCAGGTGTTGTTTTTTTCTCCCAGTTTTATCTGATTTAATTTTGTTTGTTTCTATGTATCAATAGGTTTCTTTAACTCCCTGTCTTCATGATTTGGTCTTATGTGGTAGGAGTCTGTGGAACTCAGTGGTGCAGTCTCCTTGATCTCCTGAGCTGGATGATCTAGAAATATCTCTTTTATTGGTATGTGGACTTTCTTGTTGTATTTATGTCTTGATTGTTGTTGACCCATTTGTTGGTGGGATCTCCCCTCCAGCAAGCTGGCTGCAGGGCTCAATCACTACCACATCTTGTATGCTGCTACACAGGTGCTGACAGAACAAAACAAAACAACACAAAAGACACAACCAAAACAATCAGCAGAAAAGATCCCCAAAAGCCAAATCAATGACCAAAGAGCAAAGAAGTATAAAAGTGAAAAGAGAAATAAAATAGTAAAAAAAAGAATACAAAAAGATCAAAGGAAAGAAAAAATTATTATGTGAGGGGAGAAGGAAGAGAAATGATAAAAATAGAAAATACAAAGAGGAACTCACCAAAAAAAGACTGGTAAAAAATAAAAGAGAATAAGGGAGAAGAAGAAAAAATTGGAGTAAGAAAAGGGAAGAATAAAATAGTAGATGTGAAAGAAAAATTCCAGGAAAAAGGAAAAAGTGAAGAAAAAGAAAAAAAATGATAAAAAGGCCAAACAAAAAAATTAATGAAAATAATGTAAAAGAATGAATTGAAAATTATCAAGAGTTTAGTTGTTGTCTTCTGGGTTTTTCTTTTTGATACCACTCTGCTGTTGTATGAAGTTGGTGTAAGTCAATGTCAAATGCTGTGCACCTCTACCTCTAGGCAGCCTATTTGAAGCTACATGTGATCCACAGTTTGTGTCTGTCTCCTTCAGGGTTGGCTACACATGGGATGGACCATGATGTGCTTCGAGGCTGGTTTTTATCAGCACAAGGCCCAGGGATGGGTCAGTAAACAACCAAAGGCACCACAAGGTCCACTTCCACCAGCCTCTGCCTTCAGTCCTGCTATTAGTCTTAGTCTAGTAGCTTACCCAACTGCTTCTAATAAGGCTTCTGGTGGATTCAGGAGCATGGGAACCCTGGATCTCCCATAGGAAGTGCTGTTCAGACTTCAGGAAAGATGGCAAGCCTGTTCCCTCAGTCCCATAGGACTTGTCTGAGTCTGTCCCAGATTATTTTCTTGACCTTGGCAGGGTGGAACCCCTTGTAGAAAAGTAAGTGGGACCCCAGAGCCCATAGTTTGTATCTGCTGGAAACCAGGGGAGTGTTTCTATGTCTCTCCTGTGGCAGTCAAGTACTTGTCTGATTCCTGAGAATGTATATGGAATGGCCATACCCTAAAGCCAGTTTCTGACACCTCCTTAATTTGCCAATCTTGCTGTTTTATTGCAGGGATTGAGATGTAGGGTGTGGCAAAGTAAGAGATTAAAAAAAGGAAAAAAAGAGAATGCAAGTTGGGGTGAGGAGGATTCCACAGATTGGGGGAAAAGTTTCTCATAGGTTAGAGTAATTGTTTTTCACCTGGGAGGGGCTTGCTCTCCTCAATAAAAATGGTTGCTGAGGTATCTAGGTATATCTTTGCTTTGGGATTTCAGTAGTCACTTTCCCGTATGTCTGGCCAAAGCCTCCCACTGGAGACTTTCCTCAAGTTATTCCAGTCCATGTTTCCTTCCCTTCACCCAAGCCTAAAGTGAGTAGCTGCAAACAAGAAACATGTGCTTTGGCCCCTTAATAATGCTTCATCTCCAGTAGGCTCCATCTCTCCCCAGCAGACAAAAATCCTGCAGTGTTTCTCTGCTGGGTTTTTTTGCTCCATTGTTGGGTGATCCAGACACTGACACTCTGGGCTGGAGAGCCAGATCTGGGGTTCGGACTTCACTTCCTTGGTGGAACACTCCCACAGCAGGGATGAACCTTGGCCTGCTGCCTGTGGCAGTAGAGTTCTCCCCCACAGTGTCCTGTGCTTCCTACCAGTCTCAAGATGGTTTCTGTCCATTCTTAGTTAAGAGTATCCTCTTCAAGTAGTCTTCAGCTGTTTATTTTGAGTGGCTCTTCTCTTCTTTATTTTTATTTCCAGTTTGGTTCTGGGAGGCAGTACAAGACATATCCTCCCACTCTGCTGCCATCTTGTCCCTCATTATTTGGACTTGGGACTGGCACTCTTCTAGCTGTTGCCCTGGCGCTGATTCTCAGAGTAGCTGAGTTTGTGTATGTTCTAGCATTCCATGGGCCCATTAAGTAGACCTCAGAGACTGGCAATTTCTTCTACCACCAAAACCACCAGTGGTTTTTACATCCAGAGTTTGTGAGGCTTTGTTTTCCTGGCACTGGAACCCTGGACGAAGCAGTCTGGCCTGGGGCTGGTATCACCTGCTTCCTAGTTGTCCCTCCTGGTTTTTGTCTGCCACATGTGAATGTGGGACCAGCTGTTCCACAAGCCACCACCTCTCCACAACACACTGCATCTCCTCCATCCTTCCTAACCATATGGATGAGTGTTGGACTTTCATACAGTTTAATTTTCTGGAAGCTGTGGTAGTTTTTTGTTTTTAGATTGTTTGTTATCCTTCTTATGCTTGTGTGAGGAGGTGAAGCAAGTCTACATGTGCCTCCATCTTGGCCAGAAGTCAATAATTAGTTTTTAAACCATTAAGATATTGAGGATGCAAAAGGTTAATGTGCCTGTCCTTAAATCTAAGACTTACTATGTAAATGTGTCCCTAAATAATAACTAGGGACTTTATATGAGAAATAGGGCATTTGAGAATGGCTGAGATGATATTCAAATTTTTTTATCTATACAGATATAAGTCCCAATAGGACATACTTGGAGCTCTGGTAAAATAAAAACTAAATCCCTATGCCTACTCTGTGATATCATTTCTTTGTTTATTTAGTGTTTCTGGTAATATGTTTTAGTGAAAGGCTGAGCCTAAATAATATGTAAGGTAAGCCAGAAAATTGTGGTGACTGCTGCATGTGCCGGAGATAACGATGGGAAGCAGGTGTGAGAGGAGATGAGTCTCAGTTGAAAAGCGTAGTGTGATTCCCTACTAGCTTGGGACATCAAACACTAGACTCCTCAATGGATTATTCCCCAGAAGTTTCCAAATAGTTATTTAGTCTAACATTTAGATTCTCTTCCCATGATACCTTGAGCCTGCAAACTTACAGAGCTGAGAAAACTAATTTCAGGAATCCTAACTGCAATAGCCAGAAGTGAACATCCTCAAAATCCTAAAATCTCTGATTAAGGAGTAATTAGAGGAAGGCTCATAAACTCAAGGAAGCCGAGGGCTTTTAGGATTATAACTGAAATAGGACAAAAGTTCTAGAGTTGGAAGGAACAAAATAGAGAAAGTATTTGTTCATTAATTGGCTTGGGTATTTTGGGAAAAACTAAACATAAAAATAAAATTGCTTTTGCTGTTTATCTGTTAGTGTTTTTCCCTTGCCATAAATATATGCCCCACATATCCGATGTAGGTGCTCATTGTTAGCTGGTACATCAGATTGGCTGTTGGTCAGAACGCCTTTATTTTGATTTCTATATGGTCTTTGCGTGGGGCTCTTTTGGGTTTTCTCAAAATATGACAACATATGTTTAAAGCAGAACTTAAAAATAGGAAGGCAGAAGCATATAACATTTTTACTTTTTTTCTAAGAAGTGATAAAATGTCACTTCTCTATACTCTATTAGGACAGACATGAAAGTCCCCCTACCAGTTCAAGTGGAGGAGACCTGGGCCCTAGTACTGCCTTGAATAGTTTTAAGGTCACATTAAAATCATGTGGAATGAAATATATTATTGCACCTATCTTTGAGTGATATAATCTACTGAATTAATAATTGTATGTAGTTTAGTCTGACAAAGGTTTGAAAGGAGTAGAGAGGAGGTATATTCAACCTCAATTGCCCATTCTTGATTACTTGCTTGTGCTATTTTCTCTATCAGGAATGCTTATTTCTCCACAGTCTTGATTGTGTAAATCCTTATATTCATTTAAAATCCATCATTAGTATCACACCTTCTCATGTATTACATGTCTCTCTAGATTTTTGCAAATTGAATGTATTGGAAAACCATTATTTTTTTAAAAAAATGGAGTGATGTGAAATAACAATTTTAAAGGAAGAGTAATTATTATTTTTTAAAATTCTTATTCAAGTACAGTTTTCTGTTTTATATTCCCAGCCCTGCACCCCCGCCCCCGCCAGTGCTCTCCACCTCCCTTCCAAGGAAGAGTAATAAAAATATTGTAATTGTGTTTAAGTAGTTAGGGATTTTTAGACTTGAGCAGAGGGGAATATTTATTAAATAGTGCAACATCTTGGATTTTTCATAAAATTATTGTAGGATCTGAGGCACTGTTTGTGAATGGAGATGGAGGAGACTATTAAAGAAATGACTAATTACACAATTCACCAGATACAAAGAGGTTTTGGTAAAAATATTTGGGACCAGTATGGCCAGTCAGAAACATCTGGAGGATGGATAATTAAACTGAGTCAACTACCTCTGAGTATTTTCTGTAAGAGAAGAGGAGGAAGGAAAAGTTCTTTAGGAATAAAAGACAGAGGGAAGAAAGTTGCCAATAAGTGCATGCCCTTCGACTAAGGTTGATACAGCATAAAATTATTGCGTTGTGGAATCTAAAAAATGGGCAGAAGCCTGTGATTTTGCTGCTTTGTCAAGACTTGCCATTTTCTTCTTATACCCTCCTCTCCTTTTGTGACCATCTTTGGTTGTATTTTCTGGGTTATTTTCCCCCTTTTCTTTGCCCATCTTTTCCTATTCTTTTAAAAGAGATTTTATTAGATTTCCTTCCATATATTTTACTTGCATGGTAAAACATGTCACAAAGAACATTTATCAAAAAGGCTGCTTTATTACCTTGAAGTGGTGGGAGAAATGATGTGTTCAGAGTAGCTAATTTTCTGGTTTTTGGTGTACCTCACAGAGATGCACACATTTGTTTTGAGCTGAGCAACATAGTCTTATCATAGCTGATTTTTGGTTGACTAGTCCCCATCTCTAGGGCTGAGCATTGTTACGATGTACTGGAAAAGGTAGGACTTTTGGACATGAAGTATGCACTAGATTGGTAGCTTGACTAATTAGGCTGAAGATACCTGAAATCTATTAGAAATGCAGAACCTATGAAGACGCCTGAGTTGAATGAACAAAGGCTTGAGCTAAATCAATGTTTAATCATATGTCATGCATTTTTTTCTCTTACATAATCAGCAGTGTTCAGGTACTAGAGTGAAAGAGTCAGAGTAAGAGCACATAGGAGAGGCACCTAGAGTAGAGCAGACTGATTGGGAAAAATAAGTATGGTAGACACTGAGATCATTTATAATCATAAAATGAAAACCATTTTATATTCAGTATATGTTAAAATAAAATGTCATACACACATACACCTCTGTACATATCCATGAAAAGAATATTAAAATTAAAAGATGGAAAATTATTGTATATTTAAGAAACAAATAAAAATATTCAGAATAACTCAAATTTTATAAAAATGTGTCTATAAGTGAAGTTTGAAATTAAATATTTAATGCACTAAAATATTGAATAGATATCACCAATTGGAAGAATAACAGGTTATTTTAATGTTTATCTTCCATTTTTCATGTATTTCACAGTTGAAAAATACATAATTTTCTCATTTGTATTTAAGTAAAAGCTACTATTTCTAAATATGACAAGCAATGGAAATATTTTACAATAGGACTTAGAAAGAATCATGTTCTGAAGGCCCCTATAGACAAATCTTAAATATTACAAAGTTATTCTTAAAAACTGGAGGTACAATGCCTAAAATTCTCAATAATGTGAATGCTTTAGTGATTGATGAATTGTCTGTAGACAAGATTGTGATTATGTTTTACATAAATGATGCAAGCCTAATTGAGAATTAGATAAACACAACCTTCCAGTTTAGATACCTTGATTTTAAGTAGCAGGGCTATTCAGTCCTTCCCAGTGTTTATAATCAAACTAGAAACTTTAAATAACTGTTAAAGTGTAGATAGAGTTTCCAAATTATTTTTCATTGTATATTTTAAAAATAGGGTTTATTTATGAGCCTTTTAATTCTTCAGAAGAAAACTTATAAATCTGAGTAATACCATTGCTGTTGAAGCACTTCCAAGTTAGGAGAGGTTGGGGAATACTGAAAATGTCAAAGGAAGAAATGTATTATTTGATTGTGCATCTGAAAATATTTTGCATTAAAATGTTGGTATTTTGGCCAGACCCATATTTCAAATGATACAGAAGAAATTGCAAGAGGATATAAGAAGAAGTATTTGTTTTCTTAGGTGTTGATGAGCATTTTAAAAGTGTTTTTATAAATTGTATGAAGGTGTAATTCAAACTATAATTTGAATTATAGGTAATCAAGGTATTACTACACCTTGAGAAGTGTGACAGCCTTCACTTTGGAATAATGATTTTCATTCCTCTTAGTTCTTCAAAGTGATTCTTTCTTTCTAAACCTTAGTGTATGCAGGCACTCATTTTGGCATCAATTTATTATCCCTAAAAAATTGAAAGTCTCTAAATTTACTTATGATTTTGTCATTCATATAGAAAATTCAAAGTAACCTACAAAGTTATCATTTTAAAATTAAGTGAATTTAGCTCGATGATTCCTGGTCTCTCTCTATTTTTTTAAAAACAGCTGAATATCCCTTTAACCTACAGAACTTGTTTTATTATTTCTTTTAGCACAGATCAGTGATTTTCAACCTTTTTCATCTCATGGTACATGCTAAAGCATCACCAAAATTCTGTGGCACACTAACCGATATATTCATTTCTTTTGCTGTTTGGTCAAAAATAGGTATAATTTAGATTGACTTATAAATGAAACAATAGTGATTACTTGCCATTTTTGCTCCAAAATGATGTTTTTAAAAAATCAGGGGCCTATACTTGTATGTAAGGATTTCTGGTACCAAGAATTAACCAATCAGATTAACTATTATGTGAAGTGACCAATAAGATACAGTTCTAATTCATGATTGAAGACAGGGCATTCACACCATATAGGTAGTGTTGTCTTGGCTGTTGTAATATTTATATTGAAAATCTCAGTGAAAGATAGTCAGTGCCCCTGGTTAAATAATTAGGCAGTGCAGATTTTATTCTTGCAGCACACAGGCTGAAAATCACTGGTGTAGACTGAGATGAATTCTTTTACTTTTTGCCTGACTAAAAAGTTTTTATTTCACCTTCATAACTTATATACAATAGTTCACCCATTTATTATACAGTTCTATGAGTTTTTACAAAGGCTACAGTTCTATTCAGAAAAATTCCATCATCCTCCAAATCATCCAGTGCCCAATTATAGTCACCTGTCTTGATTCTCAAAGTCTCTGGTAATCACCAATTTATTTTCTGTCCTATAGATTTGCCTTTTTCAAAAAATATTTTATTTATTTATTTTTAGACAGACAGAAAGGGAGGGAGAAAGAAAGGGAGAGAAACATCAATGTGTGGTTGCCTCTCCTGCACCCCTAACTAGGGACTTGGTGCCCAACCCAGGCATGTGCCCTGACTGGGAATCAAACCAGCAACCCATTTGGTTTGTAGGCTGGTGCTCAGTCCACTGAACCACACCAGCAAGGGTAGCTTTGCCTTTTTTAAGAATGTCGTATAATTGAATTATAAAGTATGTGGCTGTTAAGTCTGGCTATTTTCATTTAACATAATACATTTCAGATTAACTCATGTTGGTACTATATAATTACATTGTCCTTGTTGTCACTGAGAAGTATGCCTTTGTTTGCCTATACTATCATTTATTTATTACTTTACTGAGGAACATAATGGTTCCTTTCAGATTTTGTGAGCTTTCATTTGTACCCTTAGAGAGATAAATTTTTTTAAATTTTCATTATTTTTTAAATCTCTCCTCAGGAGCTTAAGCCTTTTATTATCTGGAAAGATAGGAGAAATGGGTTCAGATGAAGTTTCATGCTTTTTCGGCAGTACTTGCTGTTGTCCACGTCAAACCCTGCACCATCTGGGAATCTTTCTCAGGTCTGTCAGTCTGACCCTGGTCTTTATGTTGAGCATCGGGTTAGGTTTGTGAAGAAGTCTGCAAATGACTGAGAATGTCCCTTGCATTTTTGGCTCATTGGGGTTCTTTGTTTTCTCATGAACCCACACTCATCTTTTAGCAATTTGTTAAACTTTTACCAGAATTATTGTTAGAAGTTTATATGGAATCTGTCCTTTGCCCCAGGGAAACAACCACGTGTCTTGTCTCATCTTAGCTGTTCTTGTTTTCCTTAGATTTTTTGTCCATTAGTTGTTCTGCAAGCACTTTGAATTTCAGATTATACAGTGAGTTCTTTTTATGTATATGGAAATAATGCTCTTTCTAGCCCTCTGATGTTCTGAATAGAAGCCAGAAAGCACCACACTTATACTTTTAAAGGGTACTTTGACCAAGTGTACAGTACGTTTCATTAATCTAAAATATACCACTTAGTTTTCTTAGGGCTTCCATTATTTTTCAAGTAAAGTAACAGTTGCTTCTTATCATTGTTTATCTAGATGTAATGTTTCTTATTTCATGGTTGGCTCCAGGATTTTCTCATAAACATTGGTTTTTAATACTTTGAATAATATACCTAGATATGTTTTTCTTTTTATTTATTCTGTTTGGAGTTCTCTTAAGTTTCCGGGATATGTAGGGTTTAGTTATCAACAGGTTTTTTTTTTTTTACATTCTGCCCACTGCCAATTCAAATATACTTGTTACTCACTCTTTCTTCATTAGGGATTGAAGTTGCATGCACATTGTATTGTTTCACATTGTCTTTTAGATGTCAGATATTTTACTACATTTTTCAGTTTTTTTCTCTTTGTGTTTCAGTTTAGAGAATTTCTATTGGATTGTATTCTATTTAGCTGATCCTCTCTTCAGTTGAGTCTTATTAACTAAGTTTAAAAATATAATTACTTTTATATCACATTTTTTAATTTCTATAATTTTTTGTGTTTTTTATTAGTTCTTATCTATCTGTTGAAATTATCCATCTGTTCATTATGTTATTCATACTTAATATCACAGTCTTACAATATTCCCATCTGATAATTTTAATGTATGTCAAATCTGAATTTTTTTCTTGGTAACTATTTTATCTTTTGCATTGTTTATTTCCTTGATGTATTTGGCACTTTGTATTTTTTACTGATTTCTATATTTTTTACAATAAAACTCTAGAGGCTAAAGTAAATAATATTTATTCCCAGAAATATCAAAGTCTTTTTTTTTCAGGGTGTTATTGTAGAGTATTGAGTCAATCTAATTTGTTTCAGGTTTGTTGTTGCTGTATAAACTCCAATCTTTTAAAAATTATCTTAGTTAATTTTAGAAAGAGAGGAAGGGAGGGAGAAAAAGAGGGAGAGAAACATCAGTGTATGGTAGCCTCTCAGAGGCCTCAAACTGGGGAATTGGCCCGTGATCCAGGCATGTGTCCTGCCTGGGAACTGAACCAGTGACCTTCCTATTTGCAAGCCAGGGCTCAATCCACTGAGCTACGGCAGTCAGGGCTACAAACTTTAATTTTTTAAGTGATGTTCCACCTTTGCTTTGTGTTCAGTGTGGGAGGTCTGGGATTCAAAGATTTATTCGTTTATATTTTTGATATTCGGTTTCTCCTTTGGATTTTGTCATGCCCTGTATTTCTGCACCACAAAAGGGTTTTCTTCTGTGCTCCTGTCCCTTTCCTCACTGGTAGACTGCCATTGTTATAATTTTATATTCACAATGCTTATGTGTGGGAGGGTCCTTACTTTTCCTGCCTCATTAGTAGGTGGACTCTCTGTACTTGATCCTCAGGAGTGGAGTTCTCTCAATATCCCTGTTCTTCCTCTGTCAAATGATTCTGCAAGTGTTCTCAACATAGTCTGGAGAACAGGCAAGTTTCATGTTTCTCCCCTAGTGTCAATAGTAGGAGAGCTCCACCTTGTGCAGGGTCCTGGGCATGGGTGAATTTCTGCTTCTTCACAGTGACAGCAGATCCTTACCACATGTCAATGCACAGTGGATGACTTCTGCTTCATGTCTGTGCAGGGTTTGGGACAGATGAGTTTCCAATTTTATGCACATCAATAGCCATCTTCATCCTTGTACCTGAGAACAGTTCAGAACACAACCAGTTTTTGTGGCCATCTTCAGCAGAAACCAACTTATGCCTTATAATCTTCATGGCCCATAGATTTGAGAGGCTGTGTCCTCATTAAATTTAGGCAAGTCTGGCATGACTGGAACACAGTGGGGACTCTCTCTCAGGTGTGTTTTAATCCTTAATTTTTTCTTATCAATAGTCGCTGGAGGATGGGGGCGGGGAGGTAAAAATGAAACATGGTGCAGATTCTTATTGTATTTGAGGATGCTTGGGATTCTAAACTGCCATAGTAGCACAGATTTGGCCTATACAATTTATTTAAATTTTAGCTGTTTTTTTTTTCTTATCTGCTTTTAAGGTGATGACCTCTTTTTGTTATCATTTTGCAAAAGGTAAAATAATTTGTATTTCTTTCTCTCTTAGAAGAGATTTTGAACCCTTTGAATCTCACTTTGCATGGTTACCTTGCAACTTCAACTCTTTGAAAACCTAAAAAATATTATTTTGGAGATTATATGATTTCTCCTCATCACTGTGATAATTTGATATATTCCTGAAATTTTATATATTTTGAACATGAGTGAAAATTTAATTGTTTCTAAGTAATGGTAGCCACCTAGTAGTAAATAAACATTAAAAATAGCATCATTAATAAAGTTTCAAAACATGATTTATGGAGGAATATATTTAACCAAATGTTTAAGAGCTTTACATGACAGCAATACAGCATTGCTTAGAGAAATTAAAGAATACACAAATAAATGGAAAGATATGCTGTCTTTATTTTTGCAAAGTTCACTATTTTTAATTTTTTACTTGTCAAAGTGATCTAAATGGAATCCTAATCCAAATTCCAAAAATCATTCTCACTGAAATCTCCTGTTTCTTGTAACTATAACAGGTTCCTCTACTAAACTTTCTCACTGTCCTCTTTTTTATCTACTTCCTAGTACTTATCATAGCTATATTAAATAATAATTTCTATAAATATTTATTTATTGTTGTTTCCTCATGAAGCCATTTATTCATACTGAGAAGTACATCTCCTTTGTTCGGAGTAGATGTATAATAAATACCAAATAAATGATATATATCAGGGTTATGTGAAAGACAATAAACAATTTAAGATTATACTGGTGTATAGCTATAAATGTACCATTTATGTACATTCTCTACACTAAAAAAAGGAGACACATGCAATGAATTCCTCAACTGTCCATAAGATTGTAATCCAATTGGCTTTTTTTAACTTTGTATTTTGAAATGATTTGATGATATAGAAAGTTATATAGTGCAATGAATTTCCCTAAACTTTTAGCCAAATTTCCTAAATATTAATATTTTTAGAAGATTTTATTAATTTCCTTTTTTAGAGAGAGGTGAGGGTAAAAAGGAAGAGAAGGAAACATCAGTGTGTGAGAGATACATTGTTTGGAAATTGGCCTTTCACATGCACCCAACCAGGGACCTGTTCCACAACACAGAAGTGCCCTGACAGGGAATCAAACCAGCAACCTTTTGGTTCACATAGGCCAGTGCTCAATTCATTGAGACACACCAGCCAGGCCAAATATTAGCATTCTACATGTATATTTGTTATTATTCCTCTTTTCTTGTTCTCTAAGTTCACACACATGAGCATTATGAAACTACATGGATGTATATATATATTTTTTCCCAAAAGTTTTAAGGAAATTTGCAAGTAGGATACCTTTTTCCTCCAAATATTTCAGGGTATATTGCTTAAAATCAAGGAAATTTTTGTATGTAGTCAAAGTAAGATTATCAAAATCAAGGAATTAATGTTAAAAATATTATCAAAACTATAGACTTTTTGAAAATTTCTCCAATTGTCCTATTAATTTTTTTTCTGATTCAGAATCTAATCCTAAGGCACATGATGAATGTGATTCCTCAATATTTTTGGGTTTTGTGACATTATCACTTTTAAGAGTTCTAGCTATTCATTTTGTAGATTATTTCTTATTTTGAGTTTGCCTGCTTTATATCATGATAGAATTTAGATAAGCATTTTTGATAGAAATTATATGAGGCACTTGATGTCAATTTTCCCCATTAATTATAGTGTAAAGTATGTTACTTGGTTAAAGTATTATTGGCCAAGATTTTATATTTCCCATGGTAATTAATAAGTATCTTCTGTACAATTCTTATAAACATTTTGTTTGCCATCTTATGACCATCATATTACCAACCATTTTTATGTTATTATTATTTTTGTTGGAAACAATTCACAAGATAAATGCTAAAAGGTATTTTTAAAATTACATCCTATTTTCATTAGTTTGGAATCTAAGGAAAATAAGGAAGAAGTGCTCCTGCTCCACCATTTATTTCTATTTGTACTCACAGATTCATATTGTTTTCTATGACCTATAATATATTATCCTCATGATTTCTTTTGTTACTCAAATGTCTCAATGATATTTGGAGGCTTTCTTTCTCCATCTTCAGTTCAAATAAGTCTCACCAGGGCATCTGCATTATTTAGCTTTCAGTTCCTTTTAGCATTAAGTCGTTAGTCAAGAAGACCAACACAAGTTCCCCGGATGGTAAGACACTCAAGGTTCCTGCTGTCTTCAATATGACACAAAGCTACAAAGCTGATGTACCTGAGAAGCAAGATGGCAATATCTTGTAATTTTTGCTAAAGTAAAAATAAACAAACAATTTTGCTAGTGATTTCTTTTATAGTATGTATTTGAAAACTCAACAGTTGGATGTCCCACTGGAGGTTTGGTGAGGCTGATTCATGCCAGAGCTCTGTTGATCACCTGCTATCCATAAATTCCCATACACACTGATAAATAGAGTGTAGGTCTCCAGATCGCAGTGTTAACTTTGGAAAGCAGGCAGGGGAGAGCAATGGGGGAAGAATGGGGACAACTATAATTGAACAACAAAAAAAATGTCAAATTAATCTAAATACATAAGTAACTAAAAAATGACTGTGGGCATCTTTGGTAAAGAATAAGGTGAAAATATGCAGAATATGTGGATGCAGTAGTGTTTTTCCTTAAGTATACCCAACTTCTGCTTAGTTTAGGAGGCTATATATTTAAGAATTGATTTAGGCCTGGGGAGACAAAAAATCAATGAGATGCATATATATTTAGTCCTTGGTATCTCATCATCAAGTAGTATACAATTAAAGAGTTTTTTATGGATCATATTATTTTGGTTAGCCTATTGTCCTGGCACTTTGTAGTGTTAAGTAACCATGCCTTACTTTAAAAAATAAAAGTAATCTTTTATTTTTTGTTTTCTGTGACTTAAACATTATTTGTTCAGGGCTACCTAATATACACTTGCTATAATTTCATCTGCAGTAACTCTCATCAACCTGGCTATCCTAAAGCAAACAACCTCAGAAAGACTTTTTAGAGATGCTGATTCCTTCAGCAACCCCCTCCCTGAAGCACCACCCCTGTGCATCTCAAATACTTATGAAGGGCAAATAGTCTCAGCTGTCTTGTGATCCTTACAACAGTGTCTGAATTCCCATCTATTGAAATATTTAAAGATTTGTATAAGATTTTTGACATTTCAGTTTCAAAATGAAGCTCCACCAGCAAATCTTGATTTTCAAAAATCAACTGTATAAGTAAAACATTAGGATTGGACTTTGCTGCTTAAGATGGCATGTTTATCCAGAATATCTGTATATATATTCACATGCTAACAACTGATACATTCAGTCTGACCTAAAATTGTATTTCCTTCTTTAGAAAATCACTTCAGAACTAATTTTCAATATCTTCCATATGTTTATGCTATTATGTTGATATAATTTTCAAAGTTGTGCTTTTTTATTTGTATTTAAGCCTCTCTTCTTAAGCTGTACTTTAAAATTTGTTTTATTACATAATTTGTATGTACAGGAGGAATACTTCTCTAATTATAAGGCTCTGAGTGAGGATTTGGGTGTATAAGAATTGCCTTTATCATGAAAGGCATGTACCTCATTTGAGTGCGCTGACAGCATTGAAAAGAGGGAGAAAATAGTTATCCTGCAGGTGAGGAAGAGGCTCCTTTAGCTGACAGACAAGGCTCAGGGAGAGCTGAGGTTTCGGGGGAGCCATGAATTTTGAAATTTTCAATATGCCTGTATTTCGCATTGTAGATCCCACACTTTACAATCAATGTACTGAATCTCACACAGGGGATTTGGAAAATCAATGAATTCAGTTGTTATTGCATATTTAGCAACTCAACCCATAGGATATTAAGTTAATTACTAGCTACCTTATCACTGGTGCTGCTAGATACAACAGATTTTTGAAATTACATAGAATTTCTTATTTTGTTCTATTTAAAAAACACATTTTAGGAATTTGGACTTGATTCCTTTTCTTTTAATTTTTTTTAAGTTCCTTAGAAACATCCCCCCTATATAGCATTTCTTGAATTACTTTTGCCCATCATGCAATTCTATCATAGGAACAACAAGGGTGTCCCAAACTTGCTTCAATCAGTTCTTTAATCATGGTGATCACAGGGAATGATTTAATTTTCCCTTACATAACTGGGTGTTATGGGCAGCCAGCTGTCCATCTATTAATGATAATGGGATTTTCATTGCCTTTAGCAGTAAAAGCGGATAATTAAGTTCACATTTCTCTCATTTTAGTTCATTCTCTTATCTATAATGCATTCTTGGTTCCAAAGGCTGAGCCAGATATGTTCTCATTTGAAATCAAGATAAATAATCTCAGTTGCAAGAAAAAAAGAGAATTGGGAAGATATCTGGACAATGAGATTTGTAAAGTAGATAGAAACCAATAGTAGATCAAAGGTGAGTAATAAATGTTTTGAGGATCACCAACACTACCATGTCTTCTGAAAACACATTAAAATAAAAAAATGAGGACCATATGATTTCATTCATATGTGGGATATAAAACTGAAAGCAACAAATAACAAATAAGAAAAACAAACAGAAACTCATAGACACAGGCAAAAGCATGGTGTTTACCAAAGGGAAGTGGGTTGAGAGGATAACAAAGGATATCAAATATGAGAGGGTCAAATACATGGGGACAGAAGAGATTTTACATTGGGTGGTAGGCAAACAATGCAATATACAGGTGATGTCATAGAATTGTACACTTGAAATCTATGTAATCTTATTAACCAATGTCACTCTAATAAATTTAATTTAAAAATAAAAATTAAAAAAATAAAATATGGAAGGTCAAAAACACATCTAACAACACATCTAAGTAGTGTGATGTAAGGAGTACATACAACCTTGCACCCAACAGTGATAAAATACCCATTCATCATAGACATACAACATTTTCAGAGCTGCAGTCTGCTCCTCTGAAAGGACAGAGGTACCACATTTAGGGGCGACTATTAGGGACAACACTTAGTCTTTTACAGGTCTTCTTTTTCTAGTGAATACCAAACTGGAAATAACTGATGTTAAAAGTTTGTTATTCTATGTGGATGCATTATATTAGGCTGATAACTATATAAATACCAATAGTATAGAGGTGGGTATAATGTAATCACTGTGTGTTTTGGTAGTTATTATGTTTTTGAGGACAAAAATGAGGGCATGAACACTGGTTTAATGGTTAGTTACTTTCAATGACTTATCATTGGAATAAATTAATCATAAGAGAAGTTGCTTTAACTTTCTTTCTGTATAGGTTCAACTGAATAAAAACATCATTAACATAATTTATAGATCATTAGAGATCAGTTCTTACTGGTAAACTTATACCTAATCCATATAATTATTATAAAATTAATCAGAATGTTATTTAAAAAGTTTTCTAGTTTTGAATAAAGCATATGTTTGTGAAAATATCCAGTTCTATATAAAATATTTTTATTTAAATTGTGTCACAATTATAATTATACTCTAGGGTATTTTATGGCATCCAGGAAATAATTTAAATTTTATGAGAAAGGCCTTATTTATTATTTTTGAAATCACATCTTTTAGTTTCAATCATGGACAAAGTTCTATTTTATAGTTTCCTTATGCAGAAACTAACCACATTCCACTTAATTTTTTTAACATAAACTAATATTTAATGAGTACCCAGTGGTCATATGACAGTGTAATAAACATCCTTCTCTTTAAATGCCTATTTATTCCCAGATTACAGTGTCTTTTTAAGATGCTGGGAATCTAAGCAACTTCACAATATGAAAAACATAATAGTTCCCTTATGGAAAATTAAGACTCTTTAAAATATCCCAGAAACCAAAGAAAAAGAAAAAAACATGTCTCTGAATATTAATAACTCCCACAGCTGTATGTTCTTACAGAAGAAGTATTTTTTTTTAGATATTGAACAGCATTTAGGATAGTTCTGGCATATCAATAAGAAAAGAGTAATAAAAGGAAAAATTCTGCACCTAATATTGACAAAAGTATTAAGTACCTAAAGGAAGGGAATTTCACTTACTATGAAACTAATAAATAGGTAGTTTTCTAGGTGAGCAAAGGGGAAATTGGTATCATGCTGTAAATAAACCCATAATACAACCAAAACATACATATTTAATCTGAAACTATTTCTAATGATAAGGGGGAGACAAATTCAGGGTCAGAGTCAGGGTTACAATGTCCTTCCTCTTAGTGGGCAGGTGGTGGGTGTGGGTGTTGAGGAAAAGGGCTATTAGCAAATCAAGGAACTCTTATTATCTGAAAGCTTGATGTCAGCTCTGAATAAAAAATTATAGTGCCTAGGCTTTGTTTATCCAAAATTATGTATTTAAAATTTATGATTGGCAGTTGTAGATCAGACAGTTACCAAAATCTCCTTATAAACAAGGTGAGATACCGAGTTTCATGCACTCCACAGTTGGTCAGGACTGAGCTTAGGTGTGATCATTAGGAACATTAGGACATAGCTGAAGGCAAGAACATAAAGTTTTTTTTTTAAGATTTTATTTATTTACTTATCTTTAGAGGGGAAGGAGAGAGGGAGAGAAACATCAATGTATGGTTGCCTTTTGGGCATCCCCTGCTGGGAATTGGCCTGCAGGGAACCAGCCTGCAACCTAGACATGTGCCCTGACTGGGAATCGAACTGCGATCCTATGGTTCGCAGGCCTGTGCTCAATCCACTGAGCTACACCAGCCAGGGCTTAAGAACATAAAGTTTTTGATGGTCACTTGGTCTGATATAATCCTGATGACATATCTAGTAGGTAGAGAGACTTATATGGGGTGAATTTTCTTATTAGACATCCTGACTGGCTTATGTTTGGTAGAAGAGACGTAAAAGCTTTTAGTGTTGGGTAGAAAAAAACATGTGAAAAGCACACATATTCCAACAAAGAGTGCTATTTGAGGGCAATTTGTGGAGAAAAAAATGGCCATAATATGAAAGCTCTCAGCCCCTGCTATCACTGCTTTCCACTCTGAGAGCAGTGAATGTCCATTTTTAATATGGGAGGATTTCTAGCCTTGGGCTCCAGGAGAACAGAGGCTTTTATATTAGCCTTGGTCAGATACTAGTTGTAAAGAAGATATCATACTGTCAAATATTAAGGAAAGAGTGTGTCGCTTAATCTGCACACTAGAAACAGTTTAAGGCAGGTCCAGAAAGAGTAGTCATAAGATAACAAAAAGTAAGTTTGTGTTTCACATTTTTTATTTATTTGAAAAAATGCATTGGTATTATTGAGTGATTTAGATGCATGTACTCCTGTGTAGAATCAAAGTCTCAGTTTTCTCCAGCATGGAACAGACATGTTTTCATTATGGCAAACTTGCATAGGAGTTTACAGGGACTCTATACATAAAGTAGCTGTATCTGTGATAAAATTAATTACGATGACTGAATACTGCTTTGGGACATTTTTTCTCAGTACTTTACATAATTTACCTCATTTAGTGCTTTCAATAACCCCATGTATAAGGAATAATTTTTATCTCCATTATTATACATGAAAACGTGAAGCTCAGGGTGGTTATCTTACCCAAATAATCAGAGGTGAAGAGAGCAGATCTCAAGTCTAGCTGACTCCTAATCCTTTTTCTTATTTCATCTTTACTGCCACCAAAGCCATTGTCACTTGGCTCTGTTGATGGGGGGGGAGGGAGGCTCCTATACAAGAAGATGCACTTATTTATTTATATGTTGGTAAAAAATGTTTCCATTTGTTATGAAACTTTTAGGATTTTCTCTCTTGGCAATTTTTAAACATAACACAGAGAAGTGTTAATTATAATCATCCTGTTGTACATCTTATCCCAATAGTTATTTATCCTATAACTGGACATTTTGCCTTTTACCTTCATCTGCTTCCCCCACACCTCATCCCCCACCTTGAGTAACTACAAGTCTGATCTCTATTTCTATAAATTAGGTTTTTGTTTATATTCTGTATAAAAATGAGGTGATACAGTGTTTGTCTTTCTCTGTCTTACTTATTTCACTTAGCATAATGCCCACAAAATCTATCTTTATTGTCACATATAACAGGATTTCCTTCTTTTTACAGCTGAATAGTATTCCATACTGTGTGTGTCCATTCATTGTCAATGGATACATAGATTGTCTCCCTGTCTTGGCTTCGGTAAATACCACAGCAATGAACGTAGAGATGCAGATATATCTCCAGCATAGTGCTTTTATTTGCTTTGAATATATACCCAGAAATAAAATTGCTGTATCATATGGTAGTCTATTTATAATTTTAGCTAGAATTTGAACATGGGTCTTTCTCATTAAAAGTCCTATGTGCTTTAATACTGTGCCTCTTTATTTCTTCTCTTTTTTCCTCCCTCCCTCCCTCCCTCCCTCCCTCCCTCCCTCCCTCCCTTCCTTCCTTCCTTCCTTCCTAGTGCATTTTGGTATACTGAGAAGTCCAGCAGCAATCCAGACCCCTCTAAGACTGCCTTGCTCTCTGGGGCAAAGGAGTAGCATCATTCTAGAGAATACTGGGTTCAGTACCAGCTTAGAGTCTATAGCTACAAAAGAGTTCCTGTGGGAACACAATCCCAGAGATATAGAAATGAGTTGAAAAAATAATTTGGTTCATATATACTTGTTCAATATAAAACTTTTCGAAATATTTTTTATTTAATTATTGTTCAAGTACAGTTTTATGTCTTTTACTACCATCCCAGCCCACCCCCCAGCACTCCCCACCTCCCTCCCATTTCCACCCCTGTTAGTTTTTGTCCATGTGTCCCTTATACTTGTTCCTGTGAATCCTTCCCCTTTTCTCCTGGAATTCCCTCTCCTTTCCCCTATGGTCCTTGTCTGCCTGTTCTCTATTTCAGTGTTTTTGGTTATATTTTGCTTGCTTGTCGTTTTGTTGTTTAGCTTCTTGTTAAAGGTGAGATCATATGGTATTTGTCTTTCACTGCCTGGCTTATTTCGCTCAGCATAACACTTTCCAGTTCCATCCACGCTGTTGCAAAGGGTAGGATCTCCTTCTTTCTTTCCACCGCATAGAACTCCATGTGTAAATGTACCATAGATTTTGGATCCATTCATTTACTGATGGGCATCTAGGTTGCTTCCACCTCTTGGCTATTGTAAATTGTGCTGCTATAAACATTGGGGTGCATAAGTTCTTTTGGATTGGTACAACCATTATGGAAAACAGTATGGGATTTCCTAAGAAAACTAAAAATGAATATGCCTTTTGACCTGGCAATTCCACTGCTAGGATTATAATACAAAATTTATAGGGAGCATCTCAAATGGAGATTAAACAAGTGAATTACTCAGCAAATAAAACCTGAGTAGACTGAATGTGCTATTCCATTCTGAAAAGACAGCAAGTAGACAATTAAAAATTCTGAAGACTACCTGCTACTGAGTTTTTCAAATGTAAAATAGCAGCATGGTAGATCTGTAATTTCACGAAGGCTAAACTATTTTAAACTTGGGTAAAGGTGAGTCATTGTTAAAGACTATTTATTTATTTATTTATTATTTATTTTAATACCTTCTTTATACATGGTATTGTGTGTTCACTAACCCAAGTCCCATTCCATCTCCATTTATCTCACTTTACCCTCACCACCTCCCTGATTTCTCTCTGGTAATCACCATGATATTGACTAATGCCCACAAGGTCTATCTTTATTGTCACATATAACAGGATTTCCTTCTTTTTACAGCTGAATAGTATTCCATAGTGTGTGTGTGTCCATTCATTGTCAATAGATACATAGATTGTCTCCCTGTCTTGGCTTCGGTAAATACTACAGCAATGAACGTAGAGATTATAAAATTATAAAATTAAAGTATGCAAGTACTTAAATATGAGAAATTGGCATAGGTTCTGAGCAACTAATAAAACAATTCCATAGGGAGCATGATGTGGAGATTTTGCCCTAGTAAATTACTCCTAAACACTGCCATCTTCACTTGGTGTGAAATTTGAGAAAAGAAAACTGGGCAGGTTATTTTCTGTGCAATATGACAGAGATCAGGGACTTCAGTTAGAACTGTTCTTTAGATCTTCTCTTGGCATATATATCACAGCCTGTTCTAATCTACTGAAATTGTTTTTTGATACCTTTATATTGTGATATAATTTATATATAATTCACCCATGTTTTATAAAATTCAATATTTATAATATATTCATAGTTCTTCAACCATCAATCCTCTGTAATTTCAGAACATCATTATCCCTAGAAGAAACAACGCTTACAAGTAGGTATTCTCCATTTCCCGACAACCAACTCTCAGTGCCCTAACCCTAGACAGCTGCAAACTTTCTAACTCTATAGGTTCTCCTATTATGGATATTTCACATAAAAGGAATCATATAATATGTGATCTTTTATGCCTGGATTTTTCCACTTGGCATATTTTTGAAGTTTATCCATATTTTTGCATATATCAGTACTTCATTGGTTTTTTGTATAACTGTCTAAATAACATTCTGTTGTGTGGGTATACAACTTTTTGTTCATCCTATTATCATTTGATGGACATTTGAGTTGTTTTAACTTTTTGTTATTACAATAATGCTGTGATGAACATTCATGTACATATTTCTATGTAGACATGTTTTTATTATCTTAGGCTTATATGTAGAAGTGGAATTGTTAGATTATATAATGTTTTATGCATAACCTTTTAAGGAATTGCTCAACTATTTTCCAAAGCAACTCTATCATTTTACACTCCCATAAGCATGGTATGAGTTCTACTCTCTTCATATTCTCTCTAAATATTGCTTTTATCTGTTTTTGTGACTATAACTATCCAAGCAAGTATAAAATGGTATCTTAGCTTGGTTCTAATTCATCTTTCCTTAACGGCTAATATTTTGGATGCAGAATTTTTTTTCATGTGTCTTTTTGCCATCTAGTTACTTTTCAGTGACCTACCTCATTATGACTTTGCCCATTTTCTAATTGGATAGTTTTTTTTAATGTGTTTTCTTCCTATTGATTGTTAAGAGCCCTTTATATATTCTAGATGCAATGGTACCTAGTATATTGACTTTGTGTCCTGCAACCTTGCTGAACTTATTTATTAGTTCTATTTTTTGTATGTGTACTACTTAAGATTTTCTATATGCAAGGTCACATAATTTACCAATAGAGTTTTAGCCCTTTATTTCCAATGTAGATGCCTTTTTCTTTTGTTTTGTTTTTAATTTTTAGTTATTAATTTCAGAGAGACATAAAAAGGAAATGTAGAGAACAAGACCAAAAAAATGGCATTGGCCCGGTCAAAAGAGCATACATTATATAAAATAAAATGGAGTCACTCATGTCAACCAAGATGGCTGCCAGTCAGCCATGTGTGTGGAGTAGAACCACCCATAGGTGGTTCCTGAACAAATTCCCCACTTGCCATCAGGTGTGCAAAGATATGTATCAAAAGACCCAGAAGTTTCTATGGTACATTTACACAGAGGAATACTATGCAACAGAAAGAAAGAAGGAGCTCCTACCCTTTGCAACAGCATGGATGGAACTGGGGAGCATTATGCTAAGTGAAATAAGCCAGGCAGTGAAAGACAAATACCATATGATCTCATCTTTAACAGGAACCTAATCAACAAAACAAAGAAGCAAGCAAAATATAACCAGAGGCATTGAAATTAACAACAAATGGATAGTAACCAGAGATGAGGTGGGAAGGGATAATGGGGGCAAAGGGTGAAGGGTTTTCAGGAACTGTAAAGGACACATGGACAGAACCAAGGTGGGAGGGGGGTGAATCAGGGAAGGGAGGTGGGGATGGCTGGACTTAGGGGGAGAGGCGAGAGGAAAAGGCAGGAAACTATACTTGAACAACAATAAAAAAAAAAGACCTAGGAGGGTGGAGCATACCACTCTAACAGGCTTCAGGTCATTGCTGAGACAGTGTTGGCAACTCTTAAAACAGTTAAGTGATTAAAGAAGAAGAAAAAATCCTGGACACAGGGAACAGAATGGTGATAATCAGAGGGAAAAGTGGGTAGAGGGAGGTAGAAGAGGGTATAGATTATATGGGATAAATGGTGATGGAAGGAGACTTTTCTTGGTCTTTTAGACTTTTCTAAACACATGATATAGTGCACAGGTGATATGCTATAGAATTGTACACCTGAAACCTATATAATTTTATTGACCAATGTCACCTTAATAAATTTAATAAAATGAAGTATGAAATATCTTAAAACATCAGCATAAAAACAAAAATTCAAAAATGAAAATGTCATTTCAGACTAAAACCTCAAAAAGGAACTATGTATTTATTAATGTTCTGGTCAGATACAAAATTCAGCAACATTGAAGGAAAATATCTAATGACATATAAGACATGTAGCTATCTAAATATTACAATTAGACTAATATTTATTAAGAAAAATTTCTAGTAAGTTTATGTTTTGATAATATAAAGTGGACATTTATTTCAGTGTTAAATCTGATTTATCTGAAAAATGTACTTCTGGCAAAATAACAGAATAATAATTACTTAAAATTGCCTTTGTACAGTATCATCAGGAAAACAATTACATTAACTATAAATGTAAGATTTAATAGTGTATAAGAATCAATGCAATTTATAACAAATCAAATTAAGAGTTGATAACAAAAATATGAGTTATTTAAATACATACATGTGTATGGGAGGAACCTCTAACTGAATTCTTGGCTTTCTGTACTACACCTCCCTTATTTATATTTTCTGAGTCAACCACTGCAGAAAAACCCTGGTTTGTCTTCCTACCAACAAAATGAAACCTGCCCCACCTGATCAGAACTGCACAATTTGGATACCTCATTTACATAAAAAGAGACCTTACTGAGAACCAGAGTGGGAATGCTTGCTATGAACTGTGGGATCTCTTTTGTCTCAGTAGAATGCAGTTTAGATTGCTTACTGCATCTGTTTTTCCTGGATGCAGCTCCTTTTTACAAAAATATATGCTTATTATTTATTACTGTCTAAAATTCATTTTGTTTTACACAAATATTATGCCCCAAATTACCCAATGACTTGAGTCTGACCCTGAGACATCTTTTTTTTTTTTTTTTTGCACTTAGCTGTCTGTAAATCTTCTGGTAACTATTTATTTATTTTTATGAGATGTATTTGAGTGACATTGACTAATAATGTTATATAAGTTTCAAGGGTACGATTCAATGATACATGATCTGGACGCTGCATCATGTGCCCACCGCCCAAAGTCATACCATTCTGTCACTGTATTTGGCCCCCTTTAGGTTTCACTACACTCCAGCACCTGTCATCTTTTAACTGCCAGACAAGTATCTGTGTCTGTGAGGTTTTATTCATTTTCCTTGTTTGTTCATTTGTTGCTTTCAGTTTTATATGCCATGTATGAGAGAAATCATATGGTTCTCATCTTTTTCTGACTTATTTTGCTTAGTGGGATATTCTCAAGGTCCATTCATATTGCAAACGGCAGTATTTAATTTTTTTGTGGCTTAGTTGTATTCCATTGCATATATGTACCATGTCTTCTTTAGCCTGTCACAAGACCTTTTGGTTGTTTCCATGTCTTGGTCATGGTGAATAATACTACAATGAATATGGGGGTGTGGATATCTTTGCTAAGAAAAAAATTCAAATTTTGGGGGTAGGTACACAGAAGAAAGATTGCTGGATCACATGATAACTCTGAGAAATAGTATAGAAGTTCCTCAAAAGACTATGAATAGAGTATTTTTAATTTTAAAAGTCAGTTATAATAATTGCCTCATTCATAGTAAAACAACCCATACTTTGGCTTAGTGATTCTTCTCCTGCATACTATAAAACATTTATAAACCAATAGGTATTTCACGTACTGTATAGGAATCATATTTACGTCATTTTCTTCTAACCAAATTTAGTACAGGACAATTTTATTCATCTTGACATTCTCATTCTTAGCAAACTATAACATATTTATTAGGTATTCAATAACTTAGCAAAATCTGTTAGAAGTTTTTCTTACACCATTTTGTACTTCTTCTTGGGTTAATCAATTTTTCCAGTTTTTCACATTTTCTTGTAGTTTTAAGCAAGGTCATGTGACTGTTTTACTCAGTGAAAGATGAACTAAAGTGCTCTGCTCCGGGCTTCCTGTGTATGGCCTCCATGTTTTGTTTTATTTTGTTTTGTTTCAACAACCTTAGAGGATGACAAACCTACAAGATACAGGGAGGCTGATAGAATTGAAAGGCACAGTAGAGTGTTATAGTACTGTGTTAAACTGTTTTCTGTATTACTAAACTATATTTTAAACTTCTTTATATATATATAAATTACAGTCACAAGGGCAGTATCAGATACACATGATGGGGCAATAGTAGGTTTGGAATTGTGAGTATGCAAAACACAGAGTCTATTCTTGTATTATTATTAAATAATTATTGTGTTATTTTCCATACAAACAGCTGTAAGCCTGATTCTTATGTTCACATGCTGTATAATAACTATTAAATAAACTAGCATTTTCTGATTGAATAAGTGAAATATTTTCCTCAGTGGCCAGTGCACATGGTAGGTAATGTTCTTATTTTATATTTTGTGAACATAAGAATCATAAGTTAGAATAAATAAAGGTCAGTTTTGGTTTCCATATAGTAGTGTGTGGTCATACACATACGGTCACATCACACACACATTAATCTTCATTTTACTTTTTTCAACAATTGGTGCAGTTGCTAAGTTACATGACATTTCCTCTTCTCCATGTTAGCTCAGGGGCTTGGGAGCAGTGGTGCCTATTTATATGCGATGAGTTCATGTGTTCCCTAGACTTGCAGTCTATCCAAATAAACTGCCATTGTTTCTTAAACTATTCATTTGTCATTATGTTTTGTTTGATTGACTTCACTTTGCACGTTTTCTAATTTATTGTCAAACTCAAAGCATTGACATTTTAACATCTTCAATTTGACTAAAGTTTTCTCTTTGTTCAATTCCAACAGAGTTGAGTTTTGATGAGGAGAATGTGTAAATACAGGTTGGCTACAGCTTTATGTGCTATTGTACAATTTTAGAGATAAAAATAACACTAAGTTGTACTTTTTATACCACATAATTAATGACAGAATATGCAATGTACAGTAGTATAAAGGTTCCATAGCATAAATGCAATCCTGGACAAAATACTTCTGGCCAAAAATTTGTGTGGAATTCAAAATTTTACCCACCTATTAAAATTCTAGATGATGTGAAAGAATAATTAAATAAAATAAAGACTTAAATACTTCTACTCCAGTAAGTTAATTATGAAATGAATTATTGAGTTAATGTGAACTTTACTTGCAAGCAGAATAATTTTCATTCAATGTTTCCTAATGATACCAAAATTTTTGAAAAGGGCAGATTTTAATGTTAGCATTTTTACTAATGTATTCTATTTTTCAAACATAGGCTTTGTCTAATTATATTTAATGTGACTTTTAACATAAAATATTTCTTAGATCTTAAACTTCGGTGTGAAATCCTATAATTATATATAAGTCTCTATTCCTCTGTTCTGCCTGTCTCTATAGCCTTCAAAGACTTCATCATGACAATACATTCATTTGTTTTATTTTTTTTCTCATTAGGTCTTTAAAGTCATTAACAAATATTGGAGCACTGAGAACTTTTACACATAATATGCATGTATTAAATCTGTGTGACCTTTTCAATATTCTCTAGTTCATTTTGCTGGCATTTCTTTGTCATGTAACTCAAATACTATAGTTTTGAAACAAACTAGTAGCTTCAGGGTTTGAGTTATATAACTATGACTTTATTAAGGCAAGTGAGAAATTTGAAGAATAAGTCTAATTTCTAAATGACAATGATAAAATTATTCAATATAATGAGAAGGAAAAAGTAGACTGTAGAAATAAACTAAAACTTACAAGTGGAATTTTTGAACTCCATATTGGATCTTGAGTCTTTTTTATTGTATTCATTGGCATGCCTACAGAAATTCAGAGATAAACTCAAAGCAAGGATTCTGGAAATTCAGCATGAATTCCCCTCAACTGCAGACTTTTAGGAAGCTATAATATAAAAGTTGAATAAAATACACATATAAATGTTTGCAATATTAGATAAAGATAATTGTTAACCATGATAGGTTTTAGAAAATGAAGACTCATTCAACTGGGGAAACAAAATAAGCTTCTAGAGATGATGACATAGCAAGTATACCTGAAAAGACCAGGATAATTTGCATAAATGCATGCAGAGGGACTAGCTAGACATTCTAGGCAGAGGGGTTAGCTAGAGTTGAAATATAGTTAGGAAGTCACAGTGTTTTGTTTAGCTTTATTTTTTCTATAAAACTTTTTTTAATAGGGACAAGTCTGATTATCTAAATTAAACTTTTTAAAAATATATATTTTATTGATTATGTTATTATAGTTGTCCCACTTTTTCTTCCCTGTATAGCCTTCCATCCTCCCACCAGCATTGCCACACCTTAGTTCATGTCCATGGGTTATACATACAAGATCTTTGGCTTCTCCATTTCCCATACTATTCTTAACCTCCCCCTGTCAATTTTATACCTACCAATTATGCTTCTTATTTACCTTTACTCCCATTCTCCCTTCTACCCCTACCCATCTATAACCTTCCACATGATCTCCATTTCTGTGATTCTGTTCCTGTTCTAGTTGTTCGCTTAGCTTGTTTTTAGTTTTGTTTTTAGGTTCAGCTGTTGATAGTTGTGAGTTTGTTGTCAATTTACGGTTAATATTTTTTATTTAATTATTGTTCAAGTGCAGTTTTCTGTCTTTTACTCCCATCTCAGCCCACCCCCCATGTTCCCCACATCCCTCCCATTTCCACTCCCCTTAGTTGTTCTCCATGTGTCCTTTATACTAGTTCCTGTAAATCCTTCCCCCCTTTCCCCTGAAATTCCCTCCCCTCTGGACACTGTCAGCCTGTTCTCTATTTCAGTGTCTTTGCTTATATTTTGCTTACTTGTTTGTTTTGTTGTTCAGCTCCTTGTTAAAGGTGAGATCATATGGTATTTGTCTTTCAACACCTGGCTTATTTCACTTAGCATAATGCCCTCCAGCTCCATCCATTTTGTTGCAAAGGGTAGGAGCTCCTTCTTTCTTTCTGCTGCAGAGAATTCTATTGTGTATATGTAACACAATTTTTTGACCCATTCATTTACTAACGGGCACCTAAGTTGCTTCCAGCTCTTGGCTATTGTAAACTGTGCTGCTATGAACATTGGGGTGCATAGGTTATTTTGGATTGGTGTTTTAGTGTTCTTAGGATATAATCCCAGTAGTGGAATTGCTGGGTCAAAAGGCAGATCCATTTTTAATTTTCTGAGAAAATTCCATACTGTTTTTCATAATGATTGCACCAGTCTGCAATCCCACCAACAATGAACTAGGGTCCCCTTTTCCCCACAACCTCTCCAACATTCGTTGTTTTTTGCTTTGTTTATGATAGCCATTCTGACTGGTGTAAAGTGGTATCTCATTGTAGATTTAATTTGCATCTCTCTGATAGCTAGCAATATCGAGCATCTTTTCATGTGTCTCTGGACCCTCTGTTAATATTTTAGATTATCTTCATTTTCTTAGATAACTCCCTTTAACAACTTATATAATAAGGGTTTGATGAACATGAACTCCTTTAACTTGATCTTATCTGGGTAGCACTTTATCTGCCCTTCCATTCTAAATGATAGCTTTGCTGGATAGAGTACTCTTGGAGGTAGGTCCTTGTCTTTTGTTACTTCAAATACTTCTTTTCAGCCCCTTCTTGCCTGCTAGGTTTCTTTTGAGAAATCAGCTGATCATCGTATGGAAACTTCTTTTTTGAAGGTAACTGTCTCCTTTTTTCTTGCTGTTTTTAAGATTCTTGCCTTCTCTTTAGTCTTCAGTAATGTAATTATGATGTGCCCTGGTGTGTGTTTCTTTGGATCCAACTTTTTTGGGACTCTCTGAGCTTCCTGGAATTCCTGGAAGTCTAGTTCCTTTGCCAGATTAGGGAAGTTCTCCTTCATCATATGTTCAAATAGGTTTTCAATTTCTTTCTCTTCCTCTTCTTCTGCCACACCTAAGATTCAGATTTTGGAACATTTAAAGTTGTCCCAGATATTCCTAAGCCTCTCCTCATTTTTTTAAATTCTTGTTTCTTCATTCTGTTCTGGTTGAATGTTTATGTCTTCTGTCTCATCCAAATCATTGATTTGAGTCCCAATTTCCTTCCTGTCACTGATGGTTCCCTGTACAGTTTCCTATATTTCACTTTGCATAGCCTTCACTTTTTTCTCTATTTTGCAACCACACTCAACCATTTCTATGAGCATCTTTCTCAGTGTTTTGAACTCTGCATCTGATAGATTAGCTACCTCTTCATCCCTTAGTTTTCTTTTTTGAAGCTTTGATCTGTTCTTTCATTTGAGCCATATTTTTTTGTCTCAGTACACCTGTTGCATAGTAAGGGGTTGAGCCATTGATATCCACCAGGGTGGGGCAACTCACGTGGCTGCTTTGTGACCCTTTATGTGGGGGAGGAGTCTGAGCAGGAATAATGCTGTTTGCTTGGCTCTTGGCTGATTTCCAATCACTTCCCCCACTTCCCACAAGCTAATTGGGCNGCCAGATTAGGGAAGTTCTCCTTCATCATATGTTCAAATAGGTTTTCAATTTCTTGCTCTTCCTCTTCTTCTGCCACACCTAAGATTCAGATTTTGGAACATTTAAAGTTGTCCCAGATATTCCTAAGCCTCTCCTCATTTTTTAAAATTCTTGTTTCTTCATTCTGTTCTGGTTGAATGTTTATGTCTTCTGTCTCATCCAAATCATTGATTTGAGTCCCAGTTTCCTTCCTGTCACTGATGGTTCCCTGTACAGTTTCCTATATTTCACTTTGCATAGCCTTCACTTTTTTCTCTATTTTGCAACCATACTCAACCATTTCTATGAGCATCTTTCTCAATGTTTTGAACTCTGCATCTGATAGATTAGCTACCTCTTCATCCCTTAGTTTTCTTTTTTGAAGCTTTGATCTGTTCTTTCATTTGAGCCATATTTTTTTGTCTCAGTACACCTGTTGCATAGTAAGGGGTTGAGCCATTGGTATCCACCAGGGTGGGGCAACTCACGTGGCTGCTTTGTGACCCTTTATGTGGGGGAGGAGTCTGAGCAGGAATAATGCTGTTTGCTTGGCTCTTGGCTGATTTCCAATCACTTCCCCCACTTCCCACAAGCTAATTGGACCCTTATGGTCCCTATTCTTGGGTGGATTTTGTGTACATTTTAGGACCCTGTGGGTCTTTCCAATGAACTCTCCTGTGAGAGTGGGTTTCTCCTGCTGCCTCAACAACCAAAGATTTTTTCACTAAAAGAATTTGAGTCTTTATTTCCCCACACTGGAAACCTGGGTTTTGAAGTCTCTCTTGCTCCCCACTTGATCCACCTGATTTACCCACACACCAATGTGGGACTACCTGGTCCCACAGCTGCTGCCGTGCCTTGAGTCCTTTCCCACCTGGCTGCCTGTCTCTGCCCCTCCCATCAGTCCGGATGAACACTTCTTCTTTAACTCCTTGGTTGTCAGAGTTCCATACAATTTGATTTTCTGGCAGTTCTGGTTATTTTTTATTTTTAAATTTGTTGTCTTTCTTTTGGTTGTGCAAAGAGGCAAAGCGTACCTACCTATGCCTCCATATTGGCCAGAAGTTTCATAAATTAAGCTTCTTGACAGATATAGAACATTACACTTAAATCTATGGATGCATTTTCACAGTTTTAAGTATACCTAGAACATTTCCAAATGTGAGCCATATGATGGGACATAAAGCAAATTTCAAGACATTTCAGTGGATCAAATGATACTAGCATGTTCTCTAACCACATTGCAATAAATAAATAAATAGAAACTAAATGTCAAGAAAATTAGAAATTTTCTATATTTTAAAAATTAGCATAATTTTCAATTATTAATGGGTTAATAAGAGACCACATTTTAAATTAAAGGATATTTTGTTTTAGGGATAGGATCATCAAGAAACATGTGTAAAGATCACATGGTCAAATTCAAAGTTGGGTAGGATTTAGGGTAGGAGGTTGGGATGGGTGGAGTGGGGGGAATAGTGGAGGTAAAATGGAGACAACTGTACTTGAACAACAATAATAAATAAACAAATAAAATATATTTTGGGCAGAATTATAACTTAAATGACATATCCAAGCTTGTGAAATAAAGTTAAATTTGTGCTTAGAGGAAAATAACAATGTGTATATGAGTAAAGAACGGCCTGGAAATCAATAATATAGAATTCCATCCCAAACAGTCATAAAAAAGGCAACATATAAAACTGAATAGGCCCTGGCCTGCGTAGCTCAGTGGATTGAGCGCGGGCCTGCGAACCAGACGATCGCGGTTCGATTCCCAGTCAGGGCACATGCCTGGGTTGCAAACTGGTTCCTTGCAGGCTAACTACCAGCAGGGGATGCACAAAAGGCAACCATACATTGATGTTTCTCTCNAAAATAACAATGTGTATATGAGTAAAGAACGGCCTGGAAATCAATAATATAGAATTCCAGCCCAAACAGTCATAAAAAAGGCAACATATAAAACTGAATAGATAGAAGCAAAGAAATCATAAAGACCTAAGTGTAAAAGTCAACAATATAAAAAAAGATACAACATACAGGATTACTAAATAGAAGTAATGTTTGAAAAGATTAATAAAATAGATAAGCCTCTGTGCAAATTTTAAGAAGAAAAAGATGATATCACTGTAGAACATGAAGACACTAAAATCATTAGTGAATATTATAAAAATACTAATAAATGAAACATTTAAAAAATGGACAAAGTTGACCATATTTTTATTATCAGCAACAGTTAATAGCCTCTTTCTTTGATGTTCAGTATTATTTTCTATTAGTTTCAAGTATACATAATAGTGGTTAAACAATTATATAGTTATTTATTAAGTGATGTGAACATCATCCCCCCCTGAAAATTAAATTACCCACCTGGCACCATACATAGTTATTACAATATTATTTACTATATTTCTTGTCCTATATTTTACATTCCCCGGACTATTTTATAATTACTTCTTTGTACTACTAATCCCTTCACCTTTTTCACACAGTCCCCAACACCTCTTCCACCTAGCAACTATGTTTATTCTCTGCATCTATGCATCTTGTTCTGTTTTGTCTGTTTTATTCTTCAGATTCCATATAAAAATGAGAGCATATGTTATTTTTTTCTTTGTCTTACTGATTCACTTAACATAATATCCTCTAGTTCCATTCATGTTGTTTCAAATGGCATGATCTAATTATTTTTTTAAAGATTTTATTTATGTATCTTTAGAGGGGAAGGGAAGGAGAGAGGGAGAGAAACATCAATGTATGGTTGCCTTTCATGCGTCCCCTGCTGGGAGTTGGCCTGCAGGGAACTGGCCTGCAACCCAGGCATGTGCCCTGACTAAGAATCGAACCGCGATCGTCTGAGTCGCAGGCCCGCGCTCAATCCACTGAGCTACACCAGCCAGGGCTTAATATTTTTTTTTATGGCTGAGTAATATTTATGGCCAAATACCAGAGCTTTTTTATTCAGTCCTCTATTTTGGCACTGGATTGCTTCCATATTTTGAATATTATAAATAATGCTGCAATAAACACACAGGTTCATATGTTTTTTCAAATTAGTGTTTTGGATTTCTTTGAAAACATGGAAGTGAAATTGCTGTCATAAGATATTTATATTTTTATGTTTTTAAGGAACCTCCATACTGTTTTCTGTAGTGGTTGAACCCACCAACAGTGTGTGAAGGTCCCGTTTCCTCTACATCTTCACTCACACTTTTTGATTGTTGGTCTACTGATGATAGTAATTGCAACAAGTGTTAGGTGGTATCTCACTGTGCTTTTAATTTCAGTTTTTCTTATGATTAGTGATGTTGAGCATCTTTTCATATCTCTACTGACCATCTGTATGTCCTTTTTGGAGAGTGTTTATTCAGATTCTCTGGACATATTTTATTTGGATTTTTTTTGGTGTTGCATTGTGTAAATTACTTATAAATTTTGAATGTTAACCTCTTGTGGTATGTATCATTAGCAAGTGTCTTCTCTGATTCAGTAGGTTTTGTTTTCATTTTGTCAATGGTTTCCTTTGTAGTGCAAAAACTGTTTAGTTTGATATAATCTCATTTGTTTATTTTTTAACTGAATTGAAAATGCAATTAAAACTATTAGCCTCAAAATATTTTTAAATAGAAATAATTCTAAATAATAGATTTGAAAAAACTCTATGCAAATTGAAACCCATTTATGTGGAGGAAGTTAAAGATAACAAATAAAATGAAGTGATATACCATATCCATGGATGCAAAATGCAATGATGTGAGGTCAATCTGCCCCAAATTGCTATAAAGATTAAAAAGCAATTTCTATAAAAATACACAGTTTTGTTGTTTTTATAACAAAATTCCACAGTTGGAATTTGAAAAGCTAATTTCCTACTTTGAATGGAACTCTGGAGAACAAGCAACTAAAGACACTATTAAAAAAGAACAAAATCAAAAGATCTTCTTTATCTAATACCTTTATGTGTTTTACAGATACAATAATTAAGAAAATATGGTATTAATACAATGATAAAGTGAACAACGGAATGAATAGAGTATCTAGAAAATGTTTTATATATATAAAACATTTAATATATATATTAAGCAACTATATATATATATATGCTTAATTTATGACACAAGTGATATTTCTGAAAAATAGAAAATAATATTTTATTTGGATACTGGTTCAATTGGACATACAGATATTAATAGTAGAAATTTGACTCCTGTTAAAAAGATGGAATTCCTACCTTTCACAATAACATGGATGGACCTAGAAGGTATTATGCAAAGTGAAATAAACTAGTCAAAGAAAGACAAAAAACATACAAAACATACAATTTCACATATAAGTGGAATCTGATGAATAAAATAAAAATAGAAACCTACTCATAGATACAGAGAATAGACTAACTGCTGTCAGAGGGGAGAGGAGCTAGGGGGCTGGGTAAAATAGCTGAAAGCTTTAAGCAAAAACAAACAAACAAAATAAAAACAGACAACAGTTTGGTGATTGCCAGAGGGAAGGGGATGGGGGCAGGTAGAAGCAAGTAAATGGGGATAAATGGTAATGGAAGGAGACTAGACTTGGGATGGTGAACACACAATACAGTATCATAAAAGTGTACACTTGAAACTTTTATAATTTTATTAACCAATGTTACCCCACTAAATTCAATTAAAACAGTAAAGGTACTACAGAAAAGATGTATGTGAGAATGCTTAGAACAACATTAGTCCTAATAATGGCTCTAATGTGAAATAACCTGAAAGTTCTTCAAATGTAGATGATATAAATTATAGGTTATAAATATGTATGAATTATAAATTTTGTGGTAAATACTGTGATAAGTAATTTAACCCCACACTTATATTTTGTACATTATTATGTAATGTGTTCCTAAAATTTAAAAATTGAAGGGAATAAACACACAAAAATAAAACTCAGAGCTCATGTTACATGTAAAATACCTATATATTTAGGATTGATATACTCTATTAAAAACTTGCCAATATAACTAAAAAGGACTTAGAAGTAAGAGTGCCATGCTAACTAGATTGTTTTAAAAATATCCACCAAAATAGAGATCAGAAAGATATTACTAGCTCTGGCTGGTATAGCTCAGTGGATTGAGCTCGGGCCTGTAAACCAAACAACCATGGTTCGATTCCCAGCCAGGGCACATGCCTGGGTTGCAGGCCAGTTCCCAGCAGGGGACACATGAGAGCCAACTGTACATTGATATTTCTCTCCCTCTCTCCTTCCCTTCCTGTCTAAGGATAAATCAATAAAATATTTTTTAAAAGATATTACTAAAATTAGAAATAAGAGGTCAATCACTATAGATCCTGTGAACAGTAAACAATAATCAATAAATATTATTTAAAAGTCTGTGTCCATAAATTTGATCATTTAGCTGAAATAGACCAATTCCTCTAAAGTCACATTCTGCTCAATTTTACAGATGGAGAAACAGATAACCTGAAAAGGCCTACATCTACTACTAAATTTATTCAATAATTAATAACTTTCAGACCAAGATAGTTTAACTGATGAATAATACCTATCATTTAAGAAAGATTAGTACAAATTCTCTATAAATCTTTTCCAGAAAATAGAAAGAGAGAGAATACTTCCTATATTCACTTCATGAGGCCTGCATTCCACTCATATCAATACTATACAAAGATGTTACCAGAAAGGAAACTAGAGGGTAATACTGATCATAACAAATGCAACACCCCCAACAAGGTATTAGCAAATCAAATCCATTGGTGTATAAAAATATTTATACATCACCACCAAGTGGGATATATCTCAGGCTGGCTCAGTGTTCAAAAAAATAACTTGATGTAATCTGTGACATCAATAGGTTGAAGAAGTAAGGTGATATAATATCAATAGATGCATAAAAGAGCATTTGACAAAATCCAACATCCATTTACATTAAAAATATTCTAATATTCTAATATTCTCAACTTAATAAAAAATGCCTCTGTCCAACGTGTAGATATTATACTCAGTGGTAAAATCTAAATGCTCTCCTTCTGAGATTGGGAACCAGAGGAAGATGACCTCTCCCACCATTCCTTTTCAAAACATTCTATATATTCTCATTCTATATAACTAGATGAGAATAGAAAATAATGGCATACAATAAGAAAAAAGAAAGCTGTGTTTGATAGCAGATGATATTGTCTATGTAGAAAATCCCAAAGAGTCATCAACAACAACAAAAAAACTTATGAAGCTAATAGGTAATTTAGTAAGGTTGCAGGATAGAAAGTTATTATAAAAAGTCAGTTATTTTATTTATACCATCAATAAACAATTCAAATTTTCAATTTAAAACACAATACTATACTAGCACTCTAAAAAGAGTGCTTCAGTATAAACCTAACAAAATATGCTCAAAATCAATATGAGGGCTATTACAAACCTGTGAGAAAAAAAAAGCAAAGTTGATCTTTTAAAAATTGGGAAATATTTTATACTCATGAATAGTAAAATTCAATATGGTTAACATGCTTGTTCTTCCAAACCCAATCAATATAGAGTCAATGTACTTTGAATCAAAAAACTTTGTGAATATCAAAAAATTAATTTTAAAATTTATGGAGAAAGACAAAAAACAACAGCTAACACAATATTAAAGAAAAATGCTGGAAAATTGGTAGCATTTTACTTCAAGATGTAGTATGAAACTATACAAATCTAACTCAAGGCCATTAGATTTTAGATATCATTCTTTAGCAATTTCTTTTCAGGTCGCTCTGTAGCCTAAGTCTCTTTCTTTAGGCCTGTGTTCTCTTTCTACTTATTTTTCCTGGGTCTCCATATAGAAACTTAATTCCTAAATATAAGTTGATAATATCCTTATCTATTGCTCCCAACCATGTGACAATTTCCTGACTCATTCATATGTCATATCCAATGACCTAGAAACCTTTTCCACTTCAAGGCCCTACAGGTAGCTCTATTTTCTTTAAATATTCCTTTCTAAGTAATAAGTCCATTTTCAGTGGTACCTGATATAAGAACCACTCACTTGTTTTCCAAGCAAATGAAAGTTTTTGTACATGCTGTTCTCCATTGTTCGGTATTGAATTTTTCATCCAGGCCTATTGACACTTCTCTTTTTAAAATTTATTTTTATTTGAAAATATTACATATGCTCTATTTCTCCTATTTGCCCCATCCACCCAGTCCCCATCCCCTCTTTCCTCTGGCCTTCACCACACTGTCACCTGTGTCTATGGATTACACATATGTTTTTTGGTTAACCCCTTCACCTTCTTTCCTCCAGTCCCCTCTCACTCCTCTTCTCTGACAGCTGTCAGGCTGTTCCACATATCCATGCCTCTGTCTCTATTTTCTTTATCAGTTTATTTTGTTCATTAGATTCTACACATTAGTTACATCATATATTATTTATCTTCCTGCTATTAGACAGGTACATGAAAAAAAGTGAAACTAGACCACCAATTTATACCATTTACAAGAACAAACTCAAAATGGATAAGAGACTTATGCAGGTTATGAAATCATAAAATCCTAGAAGAAAACATTGGCAGGAAAATCTCAGACATCTCTTGAAGCAATAAATTTGCTGCTTCTTTCTTTTAAATGTACCTGCACTTCCCCCTTATCTCAGACTCTCATTTTTAACTTTGGTTCTGCAACAATTTCCTCATTGGGTTTCATAGACAAATCTAGTCTATTCTGTGTATCACTGAAGAAACTTTCTGCAACACAAACATGTTCATGTCAACACTACCTTTTAATATTTACGTATTTCCAATAGCATTCAGAATTTTTAAAAGACAATTACCTTGATGTTTAAAATGTCTCTTTATTGCTTCTCTAGGCTTATATCCAACCACTTGGTGCTCATTTTCTCCCAATGATAATTTTTGGCATGAAATAGTATAAAAGACATTTTTAAATAAAAATATGTTTTTGATAAAGTTTTTATGGTTGTTCCAGTATAGGTGTCTCCATTTTCAATTCACCATGGCCCTCCACCCCACCCATGCCTGCTTCCCACCCTCAAACCTACCCCCTTGGCTTTGTCCATATGTCCTTTATGCATGTTCCTTGATGGCATTACCCTATTATCCTTCTTTCCCCTCCTCTCTGGTTACTGTCAGTTTATTCTTTATTTTAATGTCTTTGGCTATATTTTGTTTGCTTATTTGTTTTGTTGATTGGGTTCCACTTATAGGTGAGATCATGTGGTATACATATTTCACCACCTGGCTTATTTCACTTAGCATAATGCTTTCCAGTTCCACCCATGCTGTTGCAAAGGGTAGGAGTTCCTTCTTTTCGTACTGTTGTGTAGTATTCTATTGTGTAAATGTACCACAGTTTTTTGATCCACTCATTTACTGTTGGGCACTTACATTGATTCCATCACTTAGCTAGTGAAAATTTTGCTACTATTAACATTGGGGTGCATAGGTTATTTTAAATGGTGTTTCAGGATTCTTAGGGTATAATCCCCGCAGTGGGATTTCTGGGTCAAAATGCAGTTTCATTTTTAGTTTTCTGAGGAAATTCCATACTGTTTTCCACAGTGGCCGCACCAGTTTGCATTCCCACCAATAGTGCACTAGGGTTCCCTTTTCTCCACAACCTCTCCAACACTTGTTATTTGTTGATTTGTTAATGATGGTCATTCTCACTGGTGTGAAATGGTATCCCACTATGGTTGTAATTTGCATCTCTCTGATGGCTAATGATGCTGAGCATCTTTTCATATGTCTCTGAGCCCTCTCTATGTCTTCCCTTGAGAAGTGTCTGTTCAGGTCCTTTGCCCAATTTTTAATTGGGTTTTTTGTCTTCCTGGAGTGGAGTCATGTGAGTTCTTTATATATTTTGGAGATCAAACCCATACCTAAGGTATTATTTGCAAATATACTTAGTGACACATAATTTTTATACCATAAAATTCAGCCAATATAACTTTCCAATTTAATAATTTTAGTAAAGTTGTACTATCATCACCACAACTCAGTTTTTAATATTTGTATCACACTAAAAATCCTCTTTTTTTGTCTAGAGACTTTTAAAAAAATTTTTCCAACTGTTTTTATTTAATTATTTTTCAAGTGGTTTTCTGTCTATTTCTCCCATCCCATCCCACCCCCATGCTCCCCTCCTCCCATTTCCACCCTTCTCAGTTGTTGTCCATGTATCCTTTATATATGTTCCTATAAATCCCTCCCCTATTTCCCCTGAAATCCCGTCCCCTCTCCCCTCTGGTCACCATCAGCCTGTTCTCTATTTCAGTGTTTTTGGTTATATTTTGCTTGCTTCATTGCTTTGTTGTTTAGCTTCCTGTTAAAGGTGAGATCATGTGGTATTTGTCCTTCAACACCTTGCTTATTTCACTCAGCATAATGCTTTCCAGTTCCATCCATGATGTTGCAAAAGGTAGGAGCTCCTTCTTTCTTTCTGCAGCATAAAACTCCATTGTGTAGATGCAAATTAAAAGCACAATGAGATACCACTTTACACCGGTGAGAATGGCTATCATAAACAAAGCAATAAACAACAAATATTGGAGAGGGTGTGGGGAAAAGGGGACTCTGGTCCACTGTTGGTGGGATTGCAGACTGGTACAACCATTATGGAAAACAGTATGGAATTTTCTCAGAAAACTAAAATTGGACTTGCCTTTTGACCCAGCAATTCCACCGCTAGGATTGTAACCTAAGAACCCTAAAACGCCAATCCCAAAGAACATATGCACCCCAATGTTCATAGCAGCACAATTTACAATTGCCAAGAGTTGGAAGCAACCTAGGTGCCCGTCAGTAAATGAATGGATCAAAAAACTATGGTACATATAAAAAAATCCTCTTCAGCACAATTATAAGTATTTCTTATTCCTATACCATTTCTAGGCATTCTGGTCTTTTTTCCAGTCTTTATAAATAATATAATATAGACATTTTTGGACACTAAAAATAAAAGATGTTTATTTATTTATTTTTTAGAGTGGGTGAGGGGAAAAGAGAGGGAGAGAAACATCAATGTGTGATTGCTTCTTACATGCCCCCTACTGGAAACCTAGCCTGCAAACCAGGCATGTGCCCAGACTGGGAATCAAAGCAGTGACATCTTGATTTGCAGGCCAGCACTCAATCTACTAAGCTACACCAGGCAGAATTGGACATTTTTCATAATTGGAAACATTTAATATGCAATATTTTGCATCTAGGATGTTTTTGATGTTCACGCATATTATATCATGTATCACTTGGTGTTTCATTCTTTTTATTGCTGAAGAGTATCCTATTGCATATTATACAACATCTTGTTTATGAATTTGCCAGATGAAAGACAATTGGATTGTTTCCAGATTGGGGCAATTATAAATGATGCTGCTAAGAATATTTATGTACAAGTTTTGTGTGGGCAGATGTTATCACTTTTCTTGGATAGGATTCTAGGATTGGAATTGTGGGGTCATTTGGAGCTTTTTGCTTACATTTTTAAGAAAGTGAGAAAATGTTTTCCAAAGTAACTATACAATTTTACATTCTTCTTCCCCTCAACCCCCAGCGATTTATGAAGGCTGTAATTTCTTCACATTCTTGCCAGTACTTGGCATTGAATGTCTTTCAGTGATAAACTTTTCTATTGAGAGTTACCTCATTGTGATTTAATCCACATTCCCCTACTAACAAATGATATAAAGTTCCTTTTCATGTGCTTATCAACTATTGTATGTCTTCAATGTTAAAATGTCTATTCAAATGTTTTGTTCAGTTTCTTATCTGTCTTATTATTGTGTTTTAACTGTTCCTTAAATATTTTGCAGACAAGAGATTATTATTTGCAAATATGTATCCCAGGCCTCTGGACTGGGTCTTTATTTTAAGCGGCAAGTCTTGAAATAAGAGGTTTATAATTCTAAGGAGATCTAAGTTTTCATTTTAAAAATGACTAATGCTTTAGGAATTCTAAGGGATCTTTGCTTAATTCAAGGTCATTAAGATTTTTGCCTATTTATTATTGTTGTTCAGAAGTTTTGTAATTTTAATTCTTCCCTATTCTATACATCTGTGATCTATTTTGAGTATATTGTGTATGGTGTGAGAAAGGGTGTTTTTAATTATTTTTTTTAAATTTGGCTATTCAGTTTTCTCAGAATTAGTGAAGACTATTGAATGTTTGGCATCTTTCTTGAAAACTAGTTGATGAAAAATGTCAGAGTTAATTTCTGAACTCTGAATTCTCCTTTACTTATTTGTGTACATATATATCATATGCTACTACCATATTGTGTTGATCACTGTATCTTTAGAGTGTGTTTTGAAATCAGATATAATTAAGTCCTTCAACTTCGGTCTTTCTAAAATTGGAGAAACTTGGCCAGTTTTACTTTGCTGGTGGAGATGTTGAATGATATAATCACTTGGGCAAATATTTTGGCATAATACCTAGAAATTGTTAAATATTTATCCCAGAGAAGTGAAAACTTAGTGTCATGCTGAAATGTATACGCACATAATCAATGACATTTTATTTGTGATTGCCTTCAGCTGGAACCTATTTACCTGTCTTCCAGCTGTGAATGGTTAAACTGTAGTATAATCACATAATAGAATATTACCCAACAATAAACAGAATGAACTGTTGATATATTTAACAACTTAGATGAATATCAAGTAAATTATGTTAGGTGAAAAATGGCAATCACAAAATAATATATATTGTATGGTTGTATTTAAAAACATTTATGAAATAACATAGAGATGGATACTGATTAATAATTTCAAGTAATGGGGGTAGGAGGTACATGATTATAAAAAGGTAGCATGAAGAAGAATTATGATGATGGCACATATATCTTGGTAATGGTTGATTGTAGTTACACAAAGCTATATGTGATAAAATTACATAGGGACACGCACACACAAATGAGTGCATGCATACATAGCTGGTGAAATCTAAATGACCTCTGTGACTTGTGTCTATATCAACTTTCTGATTTTGATATTATACTATAATTCTGAAAGATGGTAGCATTATCAGAGCCTGGGAAAATGATTCAAGAGACCATCTTTTATATTCATTTCTAATTGCTTATAAATCTATAGTAAATATTAAATCAAGAAATATAAAAAGAAAAGAAAAAAATTGGGGATTTTTTTAGAATATATTTTGATTCTGAAAATAAAATACAAGAAAAATAATAAAGATGACTTATTTAAAACTTTTAACAAGTACAACAAAGACATTGTAGCAAATTAAGAAAGTGAATAGAAGCCCAAAAGATATGAAAAGTAGATTTAATTCTTACATGATGATAACTATTGTTAATATCCTTGTGTGCACATTTTTCTCTTTTCATTCATGTAATAAACATTTGTAATATGTTATTAAAAGCATTACATTGTGAACACTTTACCATATCATCAAGTATTATTTAAATGTTTATGTAAAAAATAAAATATGTGTGAACACCATAACTTCTAAAGAAATCATTAGACATTTAATTAGGTCCCTATTTTTATTCTGGCAAACAGAGTTGTAATAAATATTCTTTAAGGCTTTTCTTTATATAAACCCATATTACTTATTTAGGATTCATATCTATATGTAGAAATTGTAGGTTGAAAATTGAGCATAATTTGAAAGTATTTTGAAATATCTGAAAAAATTATTCTCAAGGTTCCCTGTACCGATGTACAGTCCCAACAGGAATATATAAATTGTGCTATATATTTATATGTTCACACCTACTGATTATTATTGTTAATATGTGTTTTAATGTAAATATTTTTTATTTTTATATATGTATGATAATATATATGTATATATGTACTTCATTAAGTTAATAGGTAAGTTAACCTCATTGTTACTTTAATTTGAATTATTGTTTTCTCACATGCTTTAGTGGCTATTTGTAGTTTTCTTTGGTGATTTATCTATTATATTATTTACTTATTTCTGTTAGATTATTTAATATTTTATCTAAATAACTTTTTACTTAATCAGTTTACAATAATATTCTATTTTCAGATTTCAAAAACATTGACTCCATTTTAAATAGAAAACAGATATTCCATGTGCAGAATATATTATGCTTTTCAAAGTATTAAGTTCTATGATTGCTCTTGTGTTTAGCTTTGGTCAGTGTTCAATAAACACTATACTATATTTTACAAATTTGGAAATGCTAAGGGAAGTAAATATTATTCTCTTCCCATTAGAAAACTAAGAAGGTTGAGAATATATTGCCATTTTTCTATAATAATTTTAATCATTCATATGCAGACCCTATTTTAATATTTATTTGTAAATAGTTGTTCTATTGCATCTACGTGTGGTCATAAGATATTAACATATTCCCCAAGTATTTTCTCAGGCATAATAAAAGACTTTAAATTATTTCACAAATATATGAAAGAACTCATAGATGGACAACAGGATGACAGCGGTGGGGAGGTTAGAGAGTGGAGGGACTGGTCAAAAAGGGAAAAGGACTCATGGACATAGAAAACAGTGTGGTGACTGCTGGGGAGAGGGGGTATAAAAGGACTCAATGGTATGGATACAAATACAATAAAGATTAAATTTAAAAAAATAAATGAAATACAAGTGCTTTTATTTTCTTTCTTTTTTTATGGTTTGTATGACTGCTTTTCAGAGCATGAGTTGTCTAGGGCTTAGTATAAACACACATCAGGATTTTTATATTCTACTTTGGCTAATTACAGACAACTTGCAAGTCGTTTAACATGGTGATACAGTTTAGCTATCTGTGAAATGTGGATTGCAGGATTACTTGGTGATGTAAAGCTGTGTTAATATTTTAAATGTCCTTTGAAATCTCAAATAGAAAAAATGTACTAATATCACATAGTCTAATCTAATATCATGAAATTATAATTAGGTTACTTTTATTTCAGATTTATTGAGCATTCTTGAGAAAAACAAAATTCAGTACATAAAGAGAAACCAAAGGCAGTTTTGGAAAGCTTGGTCACATTTTCCATTTACATATAGTTGGTGACAAATATAGCAACTTCAAAGAAGAGACACATGGCAAGGTCACTTTATAAAACATGGCTTATCTCTCCAACCTGAAAATGTCATATTTTATCAACAGTTTTGAGAATTCAGTTACATGTATTATTGGTTGTTTCCTTCATATTATTTTGGTTTTCTTCATAATTATTATTCAAGAAGTATCTTAGGATATTGATTTTCAGGCTTTGACTTTAGTTTCTTTGGATAAATTCAGCAAAAGGGTGTGTGTTTATTTGTGTGTTTGTGTGTGAGAGAGAGAGAGAGAAAGAAGAGAGAGAGGAAGAGAGGGAGAATAAGGGTGCTATGGAGAATAAGTGTAGTCTTTTTTGATGTGTAAGAAAAAATATTGTAGACTTAACATGTGAGGCATCTCCATCACCATTTTTATTTTTAAACTACATTTTCTATTAAAACAGTGCATACATTCTCCTTGACTTTGTTCTTTTTTAGCCCCTCCAAATGTTTGTCCTTCCTAATTTATGATACTACTCTTTCAAGTTTCTGTGCAGCTGAGTTGAGCTAATAGGAATATTTTAATATTTTATTAGCTAAGAGACTTATTCTAAAACATTCTCCAATTAGGGAAGCTTGAATCTCTTTGGTACATGATCTAACTTTTACTTAAACCTATTTCTACTTTTGATACACTTCTGGTTGATATGAATCATACATGTTTTAATACATTAATAATATTAATGAATAATATATACTTTGAATTCATAAAATGTATGTGGATTCACATATAAAGATTATTTCCTAAATGCATATCTGACTATATCATCCTCTTCTGATGTTCTTTAATGGCTTAGTTCTAGAGGAAAATATGAAGTTGAAAGTGTGGACTACAGTCATGATAGATTAGACAATGTGGGCTTTCAGTCCCTTTCAGATTGTTCTCCTCAACCTTCTCAGCTCCAACTGCTCGAGGACTCCCTGCCCTGCCGCCAGTTCTCAGTATACTTATGGTTTCCTTTTAATCCAGAGCTTTTTAAAATGTTTACTTCCTTGTTTTTTATTTTTTTAAATTTATTTAATTATTTTTCAAGTACAGTTTTCTGTCTATTACTCCCATCCCATCCCACTCACCCCGCCCCGTGCTCTTCCCTCCCTCCCATTTCCACCTTTCTTAGTTGGTGTCCATGTATCCTTTATATTTGTTCCTCTAAATCCCTCCCCTATTTCCCCTGAAATTCTCTCCCCTCTCCCCCTCTGCTTAGATTGAAGGATCTACCCTTTTGTTGCTCACTTGTTAAATTGTTTCTTTTTTTCAATTTTTTAAATTTAATTCTTGTTCAAGTACAGTTTTCTAAATTACTTTGTTGTTGTGCAATTAGAGTTGTCTGCATTTTCTCCCCACCCCTCCCTGCCAACCCCAGACAAACTCACCTCTCTTCCTTGTTCCCACCCTCCCCTTTGGTTTTGTTCATGTGTCCTTTACAGTAGTTCCTGAAAACCCTTCTCCCCACTGTTCCCTTCCCCATCCCATCTGACTATTGTTAGATTGTTCTTAATTTCAAAATTTCTGGTTATATTTTATTTTCTCTTGTTGATTATGTTCCAGTTAAAAGTGAGATCATATGGTATTTGTCCCTCATCACCTGGCTTAGTTTCCTGTGTCTACAAACTCTCTCCAATGTTTATGTTTCATTCTCTTTAAAAGGCCAATGCCAATTTATAGACAGCCTTTCCTGGAATATCAACCTTAAAACCTAGTTTAGTGCATTACACTCTTGTAATAATTTAATAAATTTACATGACAAAAACAAATTAAGTTTTTTATTTATACTAAGTGCCCCAGAGACAGGTAACCAATTCCTTCAATTTATTGTTTCACCTCCATTGTCTTGCCTATTGCCTTGCATATGGAAGGAACTTATGAGTGTTGATCTGATTGATAATGTATGTTTTGGGGTATTTAATACTTGTTAGAAACACAGCAAAGGAGATGTTTAGAAGTACCTGAGAGGTAATGTAATGTTTTTTTTGTTATTTTTCCATAAAATATACTTCACAATCTGTTATCTAGCTTCTGCTTGCCTACCTCTACAGCAAGGGTTCCATTGCATCACAAGCAGCCCACTCCACTTTTAGAGGATAACTAATAAGGCAGGTGGATGTGAACTTCAACACATTCACAGTCAGCGTCCCCCTTGATCTTGTAGATCGTTCTCACCTTCAGGTGCTATGAAGGTTTCTGTCAGAGAAAATATGAAATTTCTCACTTATCAAAGGAAAACTAGTTTTTCTTTTTAGTAAGTGATATAAGTGCCAGTATTAAAAACTGATTGAAATTTTATTGTCTTCTCCAGAACCCACACTGTTTTAAAAACACAGTCCATTTTAAGGTGCAAATTGTAATGCATGTTTTAAACTACAACCAAATCATAATTCTTGTCTCTCTGGAAAGAAGATGAGAATGTTCTTCAATATAATACTAATGTTAGAATTTTACCACCTAAATATTAGGGGACTTTTATAAAAGTCTGTGCTCCATTTTAAATAACTTAATGCTGGGCAAAATCCCAACATTCATGTTGCTTGCTTTGGCTGGTTTGAATATTTGGAAGAATAGAGCTTATATATTTTGTCATGCTGAACCATCCTGTTCTTTTTCTCAATAAAACTAATCCTAGTGATGTAGCAACTGAGAACTTTTGAGATATATGTCTTTTGNATGAGAATGTTCTTCAATATAATACTAATGTTAGAATTTTACCACCTAAATATTAGGGGACTTTTATAAAAGTCTGTGCTCCGTTTTAAATAACTTAATGCCGGGCAAAATCCCAACATTCATGTTGCTTGCTTTGGCTGGTTTGAATATTTTGAAGAATAGAGCTTATATATTTTGTCATGCTGAACCATCCTGTTCTTTTTCTCAATAAAACTAATCCTAGTGATGTAGCAACTGAGAACTTTTGAGATATATGTCTTTTGTAAATGACATCAATCGTAAGCCTTTCCATGTTATCTTATATTCATTTATTTTTTCTCCCAAATAAATGTCTTCATAAGTAAGTGAACTATTTTCATAATATTGCATACTATATGGCATACATAAAACGTGTGCCATACTCATCCTTTTACTCTATCATTTATAAAGTAGTTCATGCAAAATATTATCTAAACTTGAGTTTTATAGAGGGAAATCCACAGATGGGCTACAAAGGGTTCGCTGATACTTAAGTTACTTTAAAAATATGTGTGAGTTTAAGTCCTTTTCCCATTTTTTCATTGGGTTAGTTGTCTTCTTAGAGTGAAGTCATGTGAGTTCTTTGTATATTTTGGAGATTAACTGCTTGTCCGAGGTGTCATTGGCAAATATGTTTTCCCATGCAGTTGGTTGTCTTTTTATTTTAATGCTATCTTCTTTAGCTGTGCAGAAGCTTTTTATTTTGATGAGATCCCATTTGTTTATTCTGTCCCTTATGTCCCTTGCTCTAGGGGACATATCAGTAAAAATGTTGCTGAGTGAAATATCTGATATTTTCCTGCCAATGTTCTCCTCTAGGACTTTAATGGTTTCCTGGCTTATATTTAAGTCTTTTATCAACCTTGAATTTATTTTGGTGTATGGTGTAAGTTGGTGCTCGAGTTTCATTTTTTTGCATGTCGCTGTCCAGTTCTCCCAACACCATTTGTTGAAGAGGATATCTTTACTCCATTTTATGTTACTGCCCCCTTTGTCAAATATTAATTGACTATAGAAAGTTGGGTTTATTTCTGGGTTCTCTATTCTGTTTCATTGGTCTATGTGCCTGTTTTTATGCAAGTACCAGGCTGTTTTGATTACAGTGGCCTTATAATACAGTTTGATATCAGGTATTGTGATCCCTCCTACTTTGTTCCCCTTTCTCAACATTGCAGCTGCTATTCGGGGTCATTTATGGTTGCATATAAATTTTTGAAGTATTTGTTCTATGTCTGTGAAATATAACATTGGTACTTTAATAGGTATTGCATTGAATCTGTAAATTTCTTTGGGTAGTATGGTCTACTGTTGGTGGGATTGCAGACTGGTACAACCATTATGGAAAACAGTATGGAATTTTCTCAGAAAACTAAAATTGGACCTGCATTTTGACCCAGCAATTCCACTGCTAGGATTGTATCCTAAGACTCTAAAACATCAATCCCAAAGAACATATGAAACCCAATGTTCATAGCAGCACAATTTACAATAGCCAAGAGTTGGAAGCAACCTAGGTGTCTTCCAGTAAATGAATGGATTAAAAAACTATGGTACACCTGGCTGGTGTAGCTCAGTGGATTGAGCACAGGCCTACAAACCAGAAGAACGCGGTTTGATTCCCAGTCAGGGCACATGCATGGGTTGCAGGCCAGTTCCCTGCAGGCCAACTCCGAGCAGGAGATGCACGAAAGACAGCCATACATTGATGTTTCTCTCCCTCTCTCCTTCCCCTCTAAAGATAAATAAATAAAAATAAAATCTTAAAAAAACTATAGTACATATACACAATGGAATTCTATGCAGCAGAAAGGAAGAAGGAGCCCCTACCTTTTGCAACAGCATGGTTGGAACTGGAAAGCATTATGCTGAGTGAAATAAGCCAGGTGTTGATGGACAAATACCATATGTACTCACCTTTAACAGTAAGCTAAACAATAAAACAAACAAGCAAGCAAATTATAACCAAAGACACTGAAATAGAGAACAGGCTGACAGTGACCGGAGGGGAGAGGGGAAGGAATTTCAGGGGAAATAGGGGAGGGATTTATAGGAAGCTATACAAAGGATACATGGACAACAACTGAGAAGAGTGGAAATGGGATGGGAGGGAGGGGGGACTACGGGGGGGGGGAATTGGATGGGAG